>NC_052087.1:46461721-46761721 GCF_015852505.1 Tachyglossus aculeatus | reverse complement strand
CACGGTGCCTCTGAAATGGACTTATTTTCCAAAACTCGGACCCTTATTATTTTTTACATTTTTTAATGGTATTTGTTAAGTGTTTACTATGTTCCAGGCACTGTACTAAGTGCTGGGGTAGATACAGGATAATCAGGTTGAACACTGTCCATGCCCCACATGGGGTTCACAGTCTTAAGGCCCATTTTATAGATGAGGACCAGAGAAGTGAAGTGATTTGCCCAAATCACACAGCAGGCGAGTAGCGGAGCTGGGATGAGAACCCAGGTCATTCATTCATTCAATCGTATTTACTGAGTGCTTACTATTTGCAAAGCCCTGTACTAAGCACTTGGCACTGTACTAAGCTCTTAGCAAGGTACTAGGCCCTTCTTACTGCCAGACCCGGGCTCTATCATCATCATCACCATCAATCATATTTATTGAGCGCTTACTGTGTGCAGAGCACTGTACTAAGCGCTTGGGAAGTACAAATTGGCAACATATAGAGACAGTCCCTACCCAACAGTGGGCTCACAGTCTAAAAGGCTCTATCCACTAGGCCACACTGCTTCTCCTTGTCCCCTCTAGGTCTAGCGGCTGCCTTAGGCTCTGTAGAAGAGAACCTGAATGTAGCAGTCTGCTGTGGCCTGCAGTCATGGAGCAGGAAGGAGGGCAACATTTCTGCCCTGAAGTTTTTCACAAACGACCTGCTCCTGAATCAATCAATCCAACAGTGGTATTTATGGAGTGCTTAGTATGAGCAGAGAACTGTTCCAAACGCTTGGAAAGTAAGCTCTTTGTGGGCAGAGAATGTGCCTGCTTATTGTGATAGTGTACTCTTCCAAGTGTTTAGTACAGTGCCCTGCACACAGTAAGTGCTCAATAAATATGATCGAATGAATGAATGAATGCAGTACAACAGAGTTAGCAGACACGTTTCCTGCCCACAACAAGCTTACAGTCTAGAATGCCATGCCAAGTGTGGTTGTCAACTTGAAAAGAAGCCTTTATGTTTTTTGCACCGGTGACAGAGTAGGCACTTAACAAAACATATTTTTAAAAATGCAGGAAAGGCCCAAGTTCTAGAGAATGGGTCCATCTCAGAGGCAATCCCCACAAAAAACAGAGCCATGGGTTGGTTCTCTGAGACCTAGCTGATTGCCCTGGAGAGGCCAGAGGCTCAAAGAATCTAAATGGCAAAAACATGGCCTTCTCTTAGAGCTCTAGAGGTGGAGGAGAATTTGAGGCTTCCTTATGACATCCAGTTCTGTGGTTACTGAGAACAGGCAGTGTGTGCTTTCAGGAAGTATAATAATTATACTAAGGGTACAGCACTGTACTAAGCGCTGGAGTAGATACAAGTTAATCAGGTCGGACACGGTCCCTGTCCCACACGGATCTCAGAGCGAGGAGGAGAGGGAGAAGAGGCATTTAATCCCAATTGTACAGTTGAGATAAATGAAGCACAGGGAAATTAAGTGACTTGTCCCAGGTCACCCAGCAGGCAATTGGTAGGGCTGGGATTAGAACCCAGGTCCTCTGACTCCAAGGCCTCTTCTCTCTCCACTAAGCAACACTGGTGTCCACTCTGGGCAATGGGAGAGAGGGCCTATCCCCAGGAGAGGCCTTGTCTCTCTAATTTTCCGCCAAATCCGTTTGGTGTGCTCCTGGGTATTGGCAGTCTCCCCCTCTAAACTGAAAGCTCATTATGGGCAGGGAAGTGTCTGCTAATTCTGTTGCATTGTACTCTTCCAAGCACTTAGTCCAGTGCTCTACACATAGTAAGCACTCAATAAATACATTGACTGATTGGCCTCTTGACTGTAAGCTCATCCTCTAGACTTTACACTCATTGTGGGCAATGTGTAATGTGTCCGTTGTTGTATTTTACGGTCCCAAGCACTTAACCCTGTGCTCTGCGCATAGTAAGTGCTCAATAAGTACGACTGACTGACTGACTGACCCAGTGAGCTGGGCTGACGGGCCTTGGTGGGTGGGGTTGTCTCCAGGGGTTGTCTCCATTCTGTGTTGCCTGATTATTCAGTTTGGGGCTTATCCAGGCTTTTTGATTCTCCTCCTCCTCCTCTTCCTTTTCCTCCTTCTTCTCCTCCTCCTCCTCGCTGCCTCTTTTCCAGGAGAAGCAGCATGGCACAGTGGATAGAGCCCGCACCTAGGAGTCAGAAGGTCATGGGTTCTAATCCTGACCACCAATTGTCTGCTGTGCTACCTCGGGTAAACCACTTTACTTCTCTGGGCTTCAGTTACCTCATCTGTAAAATGGGGGTTGAGACTGAGCCTCGTGTGGGACTGGGACTGTGCCAACCTGATTTGCTTGTATCAACCCCATGCTTAGTACAGTGCCTGACCCTTAGTAAGCGCTTAACAAATACAATTATCATTATTATTACTGTACATTAGCAACTGCACCAAAGGATAAACAAGGGAGTGAGAAAAAACTCAAGTCAGTCTGTTTTTGTTTCCCATTGGCATCTCTGGTGAAAAGCGTTTGATGGAAAAGGAGATTGAAATCTTTGGTTTTTAGATTATCTAGAGGCATAATTGATTCATAGTATGCTTGTCCCTGTTGGCATGAAAAACTGAGAATTGAGTGAGCGAGGGTGTGTGTGTGTGTGTGTGTGAGAGAGAGAGAGAGAGAGAGAGAGATAGAGATAGAGAGAGAGAACTGTCAATCTGGGACTCCTGGAGAAAAATGGGGCTGAAAAAATGAAGACCGGAATTTAGGTTGAGCCCCAAAACCCAATGGTAGACTTCTCCCAAACCCATTGTTTATGAAAATGAATCAAAATTTTCCATGACACAAAGCAGTCTGAATGATTGCGGTTCAGTGGTTCAGTTCTGGGAAGGAGGAGGACTCTTCAGAAAGCAGAGGTCTGTGTATATGTTTTTCACCCGCTCTGCTGAGCCTCTTTCAGAGAGGTTAATGTGTGCCTTGCTCTACACAAGGATGGCATTATTTTGTGTTAGTCACAAGGTGACACTTGTTCTTCAAATAGCAAATACTCTATTTTGATCAGGGAAAGCATGAAGGTAAAACATCAGATAATGGAGCACTTCTAGTCAAGAAGGCTCGGGGTCTAGGTGATCAAGTAGAGCAGTAGCCATAATCAGACCTTAAGGAAGCCATGTGGCCTAGTGGAAAGAGCCTGGGAGTCAGAAGACCTGGGTTCTAATTATGGCTCTTCCACTCACCTCCTGTGTGACCTTGAGCTAGTCCACTTAACTTCTCTGTACCTCAGTAATCTCATCTGGAAAATGATGATACAATAACTGTCCTCCCTTAGGCTGTGAGCCCCAAGTGTCTGACATGTTTATCTTGTATCTAGCTTAATTCTTAGCACACAGTGAGCACTTAACAAATGCATTCATTCATTCATTCAATCATATTTATTGAGTGCTTACTGTGTGCAGAGTACTGTACTAAGCGCTTGGGAAGCACAAGTTGGCAACATATAGAGACGGTCCCTACCCAACAGCGGGCTCACACACTTGTATTTTTTTTATTAGGGAAGATCCTTACTTTTTTACTTGTGGGCTAGAAACTAACCTCGCTGTCCCTTCTTTCTTAGTAAAGGACCGACTAAAGCCAGAGGGATGAGGTGACTTACCCTAGTTTTCTCTCCTGGGGGATGATGAGAAGTGTTGGGAATAGAATCAAGCTATTTGCTCTCCCAACCATTCATCCCCAAAAAACCCACTCCTGGGTGGACCTGAGAAGATCAGCAGACCTCCTGGTGATATTGATTGACTGATTGATCGATGATGTACAAATACCTGTTAAGCACTTTGTGGCAAGCCCTGTTCTAAGCTCTGAGGAAGATACAAGTTAATCAGGTTGGACATAGTCCCTGTCCCGCATGGGGCACTCTTAATCCCCATTTTACTGATGAGGTAACTGAGGCCTGGAGAAATGAAGTGACTTGCTTAAGGTCACAACCTAGACATGGGGCAGAGCCATGATTAGAACCCAGGTCCTCGTGGCTCGTGCTTGCTCCACTAAGGCACAATGCTTCTCTGTGACTCAGGACCAAAGCAAGACTGTTGTAATGTTATGTTGTAATGTAATGTTTTACCATGCCAGTCATAGCTCCTGGACAAAGCTGGCCTGTTGTGTAAGAGCCCGCCTGTTGTGTAAGAGCCCCTTATCTTCATTCAGATGCAAATAGCAAACCTGACAATGCTTTCATAAAGCTCCAGAGAACCAACTGGGGAAAGGTGTTCATAAAAACTCCTTGCTAGGAGTGAAAAAGACTTCAAGTACAAGACTGTCTCCCCATCAAGGCTGTAAACTCATTATGGGCAGCGAACATGTCTACCAACTCTGTTATATTTTAACAACAATAATAATAATAACGGCATTTATTAAGCACTTACTTTGTGCAAAGCACTGTTCTAAGCACGGGGGGCGGGGGGTACAAGGTAATCAGGTTGTCCCATGGGGGGCTCAGAGGCTTCATCCTCATTTTACAAACGAGGGAACTGAAGTCTGGAGAAGTGAAGTGACTTGCCCAAAGTCACACAGCTGACAATTGGCAGATCCAGGATTTGAACCCATGACCTCTGATTCCAAAGCCTGGGCTCTTTCCACTGAGACACACTGCTTCTCCTTCTCCTATTGTTCCCACCCAAGCGTTTAGTTCAGTGCTCTGCACACAGCAAGCACTCAATAAATATGATTGATTGATGGGGTGACCTTGGGCAAGTCACTTGGGCAACTTCTGTGTGCCAGTATTTCCTCATCTGTAAAAGGGAGATTAAATCCTACTCCCTCCTACTTCTACTGTGAGCCCCATGTGGGACAGGAAATATGTTCAGCCTGATTGTCTTGAATCTATCCCTGGGCTTAGTACAGTGTTGGGCATGTAGTAAGTCCTCAACAATGACCCCTCTTCCTTCCCCAGTGCTCCCTGATTAGAATATGACTGATTCTCGGAGTCCTCGGGAAAGCCCGGTGACACTTTCCTTGGACCGAATGTGAAAAATCTAAGCCTTGCCTGTTATCAGTCCCACTTGGCATTGTCCCATCTGGATCGGAGGCCTCCCACCCCCAATCAGGAGCGAGTCTGAAAGTTGCAGAACACTGCTGGTCTAGCAGAAAGCCCAAAGAGAGAGCGGAAGACTTTACACGGTAAGAAAAACTACATTCAACCAATCCACTAAAAATTCCAACTTTTATTCTGGAGGTCAAGGGAAGAAGAGAAGGGATTGTTTTGACCTTTCCAGGAAAGGTCGGGCACCATCAGGGAAGTTCTAGCTGTTGGGTTTCCTCCTGTTAAGCAGAACATGGGTGTGGGAAGTCTCATTCCTCCCTCGGGAATTCTATAGAATTAGACCAATGCCAAGCTACTGTCCTCCATTTCTGTTGGGAATACTTCATTTATTCAAGATTCAGAAACATGTCTCGGGAAAACCCCTGATTGTTTCCGGGGGGTGGGGGGAAGAAATCTGCTTTAGACTATTCAGCAGGCACTGAAACCATGTTACAAAATTTATTTCATGCTTGAATTGCTTTGCATAACATTGTGCATGCATTTTACTCCGAAGTTCTAAATTGCATACAATGCTGTTGTTGCTTAAACTTTGAGACAAGTTTATAATTGAATATTCTCCTGATTTTTTTTTTGTCCTATAAGTCCCAGTTTTAAAAGAACACTTTAAAAATCCATATCGAGTATTGAATACTTTGCGATGAAGGGTGTTCACGTTAGACCTATACACCGATAAAATACAGCAGAACTTGAGCTGGGAAGTAAGCCTAGACCAGCTCTTGTCAAGAGCCCAGAGGGAGAAGAACGGGTGTTACAAACATGCCAACAAAAACAGAGAGGAACAGAAAGGGGGAGTAAATTTACACAATTCTACTTGGGCCCAAGTTCTGGATTTCCTTGTGTGATGAGTTATGAAAGCATGGTCAATATGACCACTGACTATCTGACTGCACTTTTGAAAACCATCACTCTCTATTTCGTATACAAAAGAGAAGCAATCCATAGCAAAGAAATTGTACAGATTTATAATGCTTTACATTTCGGCTACAACAACGTTATGTAAAAGTAAAGAGCTTTGAAAGAAAATATATAACTTTTGCTTTTTTTCAAGTTAATCATTACAATCGCAGGGTTTATTTTTTTCTGTTTACTTCATGCAAGTCATGCTACAGACCCCTTGCCCCTCCGCCCCCCTCCCCCCTGCCCAAAAAAGAAAAGAAAAAAGAAATCATCTACAGTTTGTTCCGTTTTGGCCGTAGAAAAAGCCTGCATCCTAGTACAACTCCGAAACCACGTTGAATCATCCTGAAAATCTGAATGGAGCGAGTTTACTTTGTCCAAATGAGGAGATCTTCTAAGCCTGGCACAGTTCCACCCCGGTGTTTATTAGCCATCAATGTCCAGTGCCATCTCGCCTTGTCAAGTCACTCTGACTGCCTCTGTTGGCATATACTTAGCAATGACAGGGCTTTCTTTGCAAAGATCTGCATGTAAAGAATACAATCAACACTTGAACTTCTTTCCTGCTCTTGCATATCACTCTTGGTATTTAGTTTCACAGGGAGGAGAAAAAAGTAGACTAGCTACATGCAGAGGCAGCCATATGCTTCTTCAATGGGGTTATTATTTTTTTTTTCCATGCAGTCACAGCCAGACTCAGAGTCCCATACTCTCTACTGGGTATCTGAGCTTTGCTTTCAACCTCTAACCGGTTGGTGCCCATGCAAAATTTTATCTTACTCTGTCTGCCCAAACTTCTGCAGGTGTCCTATGGCTCAAAAGTATCCTAAGAAAAGCGAGTCTTCGGTCGTCGGCAAGTCTCTGCATCGACTCGATGCTAGCCCATCCCGTCAATAGCCTGGGGAAGTCCCCTGCTAGCCTAAGGTAAGTGTCCACCCGGGGAAGGGGCCCCACGGAAAGGACACCTCCACACCCTGATGCCCTGCCTTGACTCCCCTAAATCGATACCATGCAAGCATACACACCCTCCCTGGCCCTCCCATTTCGGTGCCATCTCGGGCTTATTTAAGGATGCCCAATGACATCAGCAACACCAGGCTGCTACCGAGACACGAAACATCTTCAGACTTGGACACCAGGGTTGCACGTAACATAGCACAGGCGGATTAAGAATAAAATATTTTTAGACCATTCTCTGCTCCCAATCCATAGACTCTGAAGCTATGCTCTGATCTTATGCTCTGAGCACTTCCCCTCCTTCCTCGGGGATACTGTTTTGGTCCCTTGAATTTTCATAGCCTCCGTCTGGGAGGAAAAATTCAGAGCTCGGCATTGGATCGGCAACAGAATGGGCTAAGGATGAGATCCGCTCTGAAGCCAGGTCAGCGGCATCGGCATGCATGGACATGCTTTCTGAAGGTAGTATCACTTGCAACGCAGTTCCAGAGGACCTTAAAACCGGGGAAACGAGAAAGGGAAGGAGCCACCTTTCCCCTGGGCAGACCAGGCTCCGCAGGAGCCACCCGGTTGCAGAGCCCATCGACAGGTGTCAAATGGCTCTCGGAATGTTCTACCTCTTTCGAGTGAGGGTGGCTTACCATCTTCCTTTTTTTATCATTTTAAACAGGGCATTTTGCACTTTGAACCACAGGGGGAATCTGGGGACGGCCAAAAGGCGTTGCTCTAGAGATACTACAAGTTTGCCGCCGGCACTTTTGGAAGAAAAAGCATGCATCCGCTTCAGACATGCACGGAAGCAGCCCGGTGAGATGGTTCCGTCGCACAAACTAGGGATGGAATGCCAAACGACAAGAAAGCGTCTCTCAGCGTCGGCTGGTGGGTCAACAGTACTCTGCCGTGTGTCGCTCTCGAATTGGAAGGACTGTGTTGCATTCTCTCCAGGGATCATGCTTCTGCTAACGGTGTAACTAAGGAGCTGGCATTCCCTTCTCCCTGCCCAGCTCGTCACTAAGGGCCCCTCGTGATTCCCCCGGGGCGCCTTCGCCATGCTCAACCCACATGAAAATATCCCGTGCACTTCTAATACGGAGCTCAGTAATACTTGTGTTAGGTGGGCAGAACTTTTGCAGAGATACTTTCACACAAAAATGCTGCGGTCCGACTAGCTTTGAAGGAAGGAGCTTAGATAGTGGAACCTCTCACTCTAGCAATTCAGGAGCATTCTAAAATCGTCCCTCCTGAGGGGATTCCTGCTGTAAACTCTTCACGTGGGTTTCCTACTGAATGAAGTATGTGCGCGGAAACTCATGGAAGACCCAAGAGAGTGATGCGTTTCTTAGCTGAATCTACAGGGGCCATTCACAGTGCCGGGCATAAAGATATCCGCATTTCTGCTCCATGGGCCTATCTCCCATTCAAACCTCCGGACGAAAATACCCGGCCTGCTTTTTTCTCTCTCTTCCTTCTCTCCCTTCCATCTCCTCCCCAACACCTCCTCACTCTTCCCCCCTTCCTTTTTCTCTTTCCTTTTGTTCTTAAAAAGCTCAGCAACACTGAACATGGCCTCACTTCTTCCTGGAACCCCAGAGTCTCCAAGCTACATCGGGATCCTCGGAAGCAGCAGACATGATATTGTCTCAGTTGTAAAAGATCTTTGATCTCGGTGCTTCTCCCATTGTGGAAGAGACCAAATCCTCATTCTTTTGAAAAATCCCTCTGGGCTCTACCGGGAGTCAAACAGAGCGAAGAATCACATCTTCCAGGCTGGACCCTGTCTGTCAGAGTGGGGTTGGTAACCCATCACCTTCCCAGCAGACAAAAGTAAACTCCGCTAGGGTTGATGAGAATTGACTCCCCTTTGGAAGGTGGCCAAAATCCTTCGTTGGGCTGGGTTTTGTTTTTTTAAAATGCTGAATCGGAAGACCGAACTGCTGGTGTGCCTGAATTATGCAAGTCTGTCTGGCTTCCCATTCAGAATAAAGTAAGGGAGAAACTCAACAGGGACTCACCGAGCGATGCCCAACCTACCCACCACCCCCAGCCCTCCCCACAGCCCACCCCTGCTATGGCAGCCCTCCCCGCAACCTGACCGGCCCCGAGGCTTAGACAGAGCGCATTCCCTCCACCCCAGCCCCCGAGCTCTGGGTCTCTAGCTGGCCAATATAGGACCTCATGAACGTACCCTTTCTTATTCCTCCATCAGGCGGGCATGGATATTCCCCGGTTGATAAGAGGAAGCAGGGTCCGTATCTCTCCCGGGTGCCCGAGCGGGTAAAGGGAAGGCCCTCATCGGGCGTTAGGGCCTGGTCTATGTGTGGACAGTCTTCGTTGGCTAGCGCCGCCTTGGCCACCTCACCATTCAGTTTCGAATCTTCAAACATAGAAGCAGAAGGCTACTGAAACACTGAAAACCGTTTAGTTGGAGGAGTCGGGGTTGGGGGGGCTGGGGACCGGGGGAGGGGAGGTCCGGCTGGGAGGTGATGCTTCGGAGGCGGCGCGTCTAGCCGAGGCGCCGCGGGTCCCCCGCCGCGCCCTCAGAAACGAAAACAAGAGACGTGAATCAAAGGGAAAACCAAATGTTCTCGGATTAGATAGACCATAGCCACCTACTGTTACTTGGAGGAAGTTGGGGCCGTTTGGTTTGCTCAAAGTTTTCAAAAAGATGAACCGGGTTCGGCGGTTTGCTCGCCGCAGGCCGAGGCCGAACCGAGATGCTCTGATCGTGACAGTAAATGGCACATGGATGGCGGGCCGCCGACAGACCTCCCGGCAGCGGGTGGGATCTTTAGAGAGGAAGCAGACGGCGGATGGTTTCGGGTATCGACAACGCTCTGCCCGAGGGGCGGGTGGGGGATCCCGCGGGGCTCTGGGGTCGTCATGAGAACTTACGCTGTCCGTCCGCCTCAGAAACCGCCATTGAGATCTGATTCTATTCCTGTTGCAAGGGATGGCAGACATTTTTGACAGGCACAGGATAATGTATGGATGAGGGTGTGACAGCAGAATATGAATTGGGAAAAATTTCATTTTCTGGTGTCTCCTGCGGTGGATGTCACTTTCGCGATGCCAGCACAGAATGGTACATGGAGAAAGCGGAACAGCAGCCTAGGAATTGGGAGGAAGAACGACATTGGGACCCTCAAGTAACAAGTCATGAAAACCACATTACTTCTGACCGTTCTGTTCCTGGCCGCCCCCTTCCCGTGAGCACAGTGAGAGAGCACAGAGGGTCTCTGCTCTCCTCGCTCACCTTCAAGGGGAAACATGAGTTTTCACTTCCCAGAAGGCATATGGGTGTGTTTGGAGGGGGGCAGGGGAAATCTTGGGAATCCTACCAGAGTATGATGGTGAATTCCAGAAGGGATAATTTACGTACCGAGTCACTATCTGAGGAAAATCCTTAGGGTACACATTTCTTTCGTGTGGTAGGGTTCTGGTTTACAAGGGCCTAGTACCAGGACCAGGACCAGGTGGGTCTTTATCTGGAAGGGAAAACCCCCAAAGCCAACTCAAGTCTCTTTCCTCCAGCCCTGGCCTGCCTGGATTCTACCATCTTCCCCCACTCCCCCCACTCCCTGGATAGGTTATCTCACATGGTACGGGCTGGCCCACCGGCATTCCCGGAATCCCATTCTTCTCTTCCTCCTCCTCGTGTATCCCAACCTGCCCCTGCACAGTTAAGAATCAGAACAAACTGGGGTGCATTATTGGATAAGGATGAGCCAACTGGTCAGAGAAACCATTTGCTGCTTTAGTATCAGCAGAATCATAGCATGTTGGACAAGAGAATATTGAAGCGTTTCATTCCAGGTTGTAAATTTTAATCAAAGACTCCTTTCACGGAAAAAAAAATTGGTAATTACATTTCCTCCTTTTTTTTCTTCTTTCAAGAATTGGGGGTGGACTGGGGGAAGTGGTGGATAAAATTTTCCCCTCATAATGGACTGTCTTTTGAAATCCACCCTCCCCCCATTTTTCCTGGAGAAAGGATCTCTTCCAATGAACACATGATATAACTACAAAGAGGCAGAGGCAGTCGAAACAGAAATGGACCAATCAGGTTTATTAATAAAGCAAATCCAAAAAATCCCAGATAATTTTGGATATTTAAAAAAAAATCTATTGTACAAGATCTTAAAGCTTTCACTTACAATGTGTTTCTCGACAATTCATGTGGGTTTCACCCCTATTTACTCTGAACAAGTAAGACCTAGTTACCAAGGTAACTGTGACATCACGTGGTACTGTGCTTAGGGTCTCTGAGAAACAGAGTAACTCCTTCTAGCATGGTGCAAGCACACACACGTATCTACACAAACACATGCACACACACGTGCGTACACATTCACACACGCAGGATCGCGCAATACTCTTCGGCTATTTCCGTTGCTGCCCTGGAGACTGAGCTCTTCCTTGCTTTCCAAGCTTCCTTAGAAAAGAGACCATTGGGGAGGCCGAGTCCTGGCCTGCCTGCCAGTCTACCTGCCCCCATTGCCTTTCGGGGGGATCCACCCGCACGGCCCTGAGTGGTTGGCACCTCTCGTGGGCCGAAAGGGCAAAAGAGACTGTTGTGAGGATGGAGGGAGAAGGAAAAAGGAGAAGCCAGGCTGCCTTTTTCCCCACTCCATCACTTGGGTCAGAACTGCTGGCAAGCTGAATTCCTTCCAGGGGTCAAAAATACTCAATATCCATGGTGTGTGTGTTTGTGTGTGTGTGTGTGAATATACTGAGGGGCTTCTCCCTCCCAGGCCTGTGTCCCTCTCCTGTCTCCCCTGCCTAAGGGTGCTCCATCATCTGGGCAGGTGAGGCCCTTCTCCAGCTCTAAGGGGTCTCCGGCAGAAGAATCTCCCGAAATGTGGCAGGGACTGCTCACATGCCACAACCAAGAAGTTGCTTCCACTGCCACAAGAAGTTAGGTGAAAGAGTGAATGCAAGGGCATGGTGAGTGGTGATCTCTACAGGGGACTCTGCCCCTGGGTTCCCTCCACTCCCCAAATCCAGGAGTCCTCCTAGGGCCCTGGGTCGTCTCAGAGGCAGTCATAAGGCCGGGGAACATCCAGCCAGGAGAGGTTCTGCTGCTGAGAAGATGGCTGGAAGGGATGGAAAGGGAGGATTCCTGGAGAGGGGCCCTCCCCTCACTTCTGCTACCGGAGGAAGGGGCTATCCTGAAATGGGACAACAGCCTCCGCCCAGGCCCTACTCCATAGGCTGTGGCTACCTCTTAGATTGGGAGCCCGGGATCAGGTAGGGACCGGGACCAATCTGATTATCCTAAGCTACCCCAGTGCTTGGCTCAGTGCTTGGCACATAATGAGCATTCGTTACTATTAGTATTATTATTACTATCATTATTATTACCGATGATACTCAACTGGCAATTATATGCATTCACATCTCGACTCCCGGGGCTTGGCCTATGCTAGGGTGAGAGGTTATTTAAAGATCTCTAGGTTGAGAGCAAATGGGGCCCCTTGAGGTTAACTTCCCAAGCCTGTCAGTCTCTCAGTTAATAGGGGGGAAAGCTAAGCCCTTGGCCAGTTGCGGGTGGGCAGTGTGGGGATGGGTGACCACTGGTGGGCAGGTGGAAGGAAGAGAGTCCAGATGACGGGTCTAAGCCCCCTCGGCTGGATGAGACTTCGAGTTGCCTACAAGGCGGGAAGGGGTGGAAGCAATGGCTTTCTCACACTTTTTAGTGAGGGACTCGTCGCTTGATGTACTGCCAAAATCCCCTGCCGTGTCCCCTCCTCCCTGCTAAAACTTGGACCCATGACCTTTGGGCATTTACTATCCTTCCAACCCTTGGCCCCACAGCAATTATGCATGTATCTTTAAATTATATATTATAAATAACTTATTTATATTAATGTCTGTCTCCCCCTCTACACCGCAAGCTCAGCGTGGGCCAGGAATGCGTTGGCTCATTCTATTGTACTGTACTCTCCCAAGTGCTCAGTACAGTGCTCTGCACATAGTAAGTGCTCAACAAATGCCACCGATTGATCGATTAATTAAGACCTCCAGTCACCTCAACTCCTCAGGTAAGGTCTGGAGGATCAGTCAACCCTTCAAGACTTCTCTGAAGAGATGGGTCTCAGGATGCAGGAAGGACGGGGTGTTAAATGCCACCCACCCAATGAGGCCCATGGCCTCAAGGGCATCTCAAGCCAAAGCAGCTGGGGTCTCTCCCCAGGAGGCTTGGGCTGGGTGGGATCCATAGATGCCAGATCATCCTCTGATAGCCGTTTTGCTGCCACTGAAGCTGGGTACTGCCCACGGGAAAGGCTGGGGATGAGGCACTGGCCAGAATCTCATGCTAATTTCAATGATGGTTATCAGTCCACAGACACTGGGGTGGCACCACCTGCCCTGCCCCAGGGCCTGCCAACAGCTTCCATGCCCTGCTGGCCGGTGGCCCTAGCCCTCCTTCCTTCCACCCCTCTCTCATCACCCAGCCCAGGGGCCACCAGCCTCTCCAGACAGGCTCCTTAATGCTGGTCACTCAGGCATTCAACACTGAATGCCCCCCGTGCCCCCTTGTAATGGCCCAAAGGGAACCATTTTAGCCATTCAGCCATTCCCTAAAGGGACTACCTGAATGCTGACTGACCTTGCCGGCTTCCTTCATTTAGGCCTCTGGAGCCTCGAGGATCTGGTACAAATGCACTGTTTTCTTTCTAGTCTCCAAATGCCCACCTGACAGGAAGAGCAGCAGGCCAGGGAGACCACGCTGAACCAGGGGCTGCCCCAGTCCACAGCGGAGGCTTCTGGGAACTGAAGCCCAGTGACGTTCCAGACTGGTCCTACAGCACGGGAGCTGCTGGGATGCTGGAAAGGGGATTGGGCCATCAGACACTCACGCCGGCACACGTCCAGCTTGGACGACAGCGTGTGCTGAATGTGGTTTGGTATCCTCAGGCTTCAAGTGTTGCTCCCCAAAGGGCCTGCTTAGAGTAGGTTTCCCAGGGAAAGTGCTCATGTGCTACAATATTTCGTGGCAGATATGCATTATTATTATGTCTGGTAGAAAAATTTCATGCCCAGGAAGAAAACACCAGCGACCAAATAGCATTTCAGAGGGGGTGACACAGCCGAGGGTTGGAGGTACACATCAGGTATCTGTTGTGGCCTGGAACCTTGTTCTGCTGAACTCCTTTAGCTTGGCCTGGAATGGGAATGGGTTATTGGGCAGGGACTCCCAGTTTGCCTCCTCGTGAGGACCTGTACCTTTTACTCACTCCAGCAAAGACCTTCTTTCTAGCCCC
Source organism: Tachyglossus aculeatus (assembly GCF_015852505.1). Taxonomy (NCBI): domain Eukaryota; kingdom Metazoa; phylum Chordata; class Mammalia; order Monotremata; family Tachyglossidae; genus Tachyglossus; species Tachyglossus aculeatus. The sequence continues at coordinate 46,747,551 of NC_052087.1, read as the reverse complement.
GATTCTGATCCCAGCTCGGCCTCTGGCCCGCTGGATGACTTCAGGTAAGTCACTTCACCTCTCTGGCCCCAGTTTCCTCATCTTTAAAACGGGGATATTGACACCTGCCTCTCCCCATTTCCCAGGGATGTTGAGAGGATAAAATGTGAAAATTGATGGGAAAGTGCTTTGGAAGAATAAAAATGTTCTACAAAGCATAGTACGTTATTATTATTTCTACTTTGCCCATCAGTACCTTAGTTTCCTCATTCATAAAGTGGGGATAATACTGTTTTCTTCTCCCTATGCCTCAGGAGGGGTCATGAGGATACAATGTGATAAATGATGTGAAAGGGCTTTGGGAAATCTAAAAAAGTGCTAGACAGAAAACCAAGTTCTTCTTTTCCAGAAAAACGTAAAGATTAGAGGGGTGGGAGGGGGGGACCTTGTGATTTTCCAGATTCTGTTGGTTTCTGTTTTCAATCTTCCTGCTACTCAGATGCAAGTCAGGCCAAATGAGCAGGAACCCCTCTCCCCTCTCCCCTTCACCCTCACATCCTGTCACAACTGGAATTTCTACTCCACTTCTCTGGCCAGTAGCAGATTTGTCCCCTTCAATCATTTGCCTTGCCTTCCCAGAAAGGGTGGGAATGGGCATATGAATCCTTCACATTGTTTCCAAATACAGGCCCAGCTCCAGGGGTGGGGAGTGCCCCCCAAGAGGAAGACTAGTGGATTCCCAGTCCTGCAGGGCTTTTTAAAAAATGTTTGCCAAGGCTCCGATTTTCTGCCCAGGGCCTGCCTGCATGCCTCCCCTTTTCTCTGGCCTCTGTGTTTCCCTTTATACACTTCCTGTTTGCTTCTTGGATGGTTCTTTCAAACCAATGGCATGTTGGCTCCCTCCCTGGCACACCACGCCCTGGGAATCCTGGTCCTCTTGGGTGATCTGTCTGGGATCTTTTGTGCCACTGACAGGCCTAGGACGGTCAGCTGGACACGGCTGTTTTATCCACAGGCCTCTTGGGAAGTGGGCAGAGGGAACCAGTGACAGATGGATCCGAGTAAGACCTCAGATCTGCTACTACTGCCCGATGCTGCTGCTACGTGACTCTTCAATTCCTGAGCAATACTGTTTGCCCACTTCGGTCCCCAAACCCGCATCAGGTTGAGAGTTGGCAAGAAGGCCCTTAAAGGGCCAGAGCAATCAACACTGGCAGTTGCTAACCTGACCCATCCCAGAACCCAGGAATCAATCCTACATTAGCATCCCAGATTGGGCCGAGGAAGTCAGGGCCGGGGTTCGGTGGCAGTCTTCCTGGGCTACCCAGAGCACACCCGATGGGATGCGCGGTGGGGGATACAGAAGAGCATTGAGAAAATAGTGACCAAAGATGGTGAAATGACAAAAAAAAAGGTGAGTCTTAAGAGGATGGATTCCAGACTTTGGAAATGGGCTGGGATGAAACTGCATGGGACTCATCATTTTTTTTAAAAAAAAACTTTAGAGCAATGGAAAGGGTTGAGAGGTAGAATCCAGTCAAAGTGTCCTCCTGGGAGCGGCGAGAATTAATCGCTAACCATGCAGATGATCGCAACAAACAGCCGGAAGTCGGGTGGCTTGATTGGCCGCGTGGGTACTTACTCGTTGATTTAATACCTTGCATCAGGTTAGTGTCACAACCTCAATGAAGTTACACTTAGTTCTTTTGTCTGGGAATTTCCTTGCTGTTTGGCATTTTAAGATTTGTATTGTGACCTCCTCTGCTGCCCCAATGGGGAGTTCAGGCTGATGGGGTTAGAGGGAAAAACTTCACAGAATAAAATGAGATAGTCTGTAACATATACAAGTTGCAAGCAACATACGTTCATCACAAGTCAATGAAAACAAAACAGAAGGGAAGCCAGAGAGAGATAGAAAGAGAGAGACGATTAGAGGGAAAGAAAAGAAAAAGAGAATGTGAACAACATATAAAAGAACATTCATTTCTAGTCCTCAAAGCCAATCTTTTGGAGTACCTTGGGGCTGGATTACTTTTTGCAGGTTAAAGAGCTTTGCAAAATCTGATTACCATCGTGTAGTTCTCTCAAATTAAGGTTTCTTGGAGAGGTGAATTTTCTACTGGGCACAGAATACTGACTGATCTCCAGAGCATCAATAGACTGCGAACTAGCAACGGTCTCCTCCTTGGCTTTGAACCGCGGACACTTTGGCACTGAGAATGTGCCGTTGCCTGAGGACCCAACCTACCTCTTAACCTATACTCACCACCGTACGGGGGGGCCGGCTCCCTCCAGAAAGTGCCAGCTCCCCCAAAAAGGAACTCCGTGGCAACCGAGAGCGACAGTTGGCTGGCCCCTTCCCACCCCTCCATGAAGGCATGGATCCATGGAGGCCCGCCTGCCCGACTGCCCAGGGATGGGTTGACCAGAACGGTCTCCCAGATCGAGGGAACCTGGGGAGCAGGGAGCGCCTTGGGTATATGCTTCCCCCCACTTCTGAGGTACTTGCTGCCCCTTTGAGGGGTTAAGGGGTGGAGTCCCCCAGCCCACGAGCAATGGGGAGGGGGCTGGCACTAACACTGCTCAGCGGCCCCCCTCCTTCCCATGCGACTGCCACTTGTCGATGCTTTTCTCTGATATGAGTCTAAAGAGCATAACATCGACACTCACGGGAGGCAGAAAGAACACACAGGACTCGTGAGCACTGACACAGACAGATGAAGAGGACGAAAGGAGTGGGCCTGGGCTAATGGCAGAGCTCTTGCTTGTGTTTGGTTTCTTCTCCCCGGCGGCCCATTTTTAAGCTCCACCAACCAGAAAGAGCTGGTTGGGATCTACTCTCAGAGGGAAGCCGGAGCTCCTCACTGCCGGAAACAGAGATCGGCTGGGACCCGGGAGCGGATGGTCAGATCCCTCGGACTGGCGGGCAGGGTTTGCTTTCAGGAGGATTCCACGGCCCCTGTGAGGGATGACCGACCCATCGGGAGAGTGACTGTCGGGGTAGGGTGCCTCTGGGAGCCAGAGATGTTGCTTCTGGGGTCTGAGAAGCAGCTTGGCCTAAAGAAGCAGTGTGGCCTAGTGGAGAGAGCCCGGGCCTGGGAACCAGGAGGACCTGAGTTCTAATCCCGGCTCTGCCACGTGTCAGCGGTGTGACCATGCGCAAGTCACGTCGCTTCTCTGGGCCTCAGTTCCCTCATCTGTAAAATGAGGATTAAGACTGTGAGCCCCGTGTGGGAATTGGACTGTGTCCAACCTGATTAGCTTGTCTCTACCCCACTGCTTAAAACAGTGGCTGGCGCACAGTAAGTGCTTATCAGATACCATTGATAAAAAAGAAATCGGCCAGAGTCCCTCTCCAAGGAGAGCCAGGCAGCTCTATAGACCTCCGACTTGCCGTGCTGGAGATCCCACCACACCCCCGCTGTAGCAGCTTAGCGTAGTAGATAGAGCTCTGCCTGGGAGTCAGAAGGTCGTGTGTTCTAATCTCAGCTCTGCCACTTGTCTTGGCCAAGTGACTTGCCCAAGTCACTTAACCTCTCTGGGCCTCAGTTACCTCATCTGTAAAATGGGGATTAAGATTGCGAGCCCCATGTGGGATGGGGACTGTGTCCAACCTGAGGAGGTTGTAGCTACCCCAGTGCTTAGAACAGTGCTTGATGCATAGTAAGCACTTAACATATACCATTATTATTATGACTCTTATTACTGAGGGCCACAGGTCTCCTGGAGCTAAGACAAACTCCCCGTGTTCTCACCGACAACTAGGTGGAAATGGCCAAATGATAATGATGGACTTTGTTAAGCGCTTACTACGGGCCAGACACCGTACTAAGTGCCGGGCACTGTAAAGCGCTGATGCTCCAGAGAAGCATCCATGGGGCAGCTTGGAGGCCGATGGGAGTATCCTTGACCCCTTGATGCACCCATTGCCAAGAGCGCCAATTGGGGTTAGAACGTTATCTAACAGCTGAGGCTAGTTTTGTGGCTAGAAACGGGTACACTGTGGTCACTCATTCCCCCTTTCTGAGATCACCAGCACACTACCCAGAGCGGGGGCTTGCCCATTGTGGTTCTGCCCGGGGAACTTGTGCGCCCATGGATACTCAATGGAGAGGGTGGGGACCCAAAAATCTGCCCTAGGGCTTGAGGGCCAATGCCACCAGAAAAAGGCCAAGGCTACCCATGTTTTCCAGCTCTCCTGCCCTTCTATTCTGCTCACGGGACCAGGGTGGGGGCCCGTGGGGGTTGGCGTTCACCCTGGGCACTGACACCCCCATCCACAGCCCCCACAAATTGCTCCACTCTCACGGGCTTTCTCATTCACTGCGTGGTTGCCTGCAGATGAGGGTGTTCTGAAACTCAGTGGGACTCCAGGGTGGGAGGATCGATTTGGAGGTTTGAAAGATGGGTATTTTGTCTGCTAACAGTCTAGGATTCTTCCCCATTGGGTGAATTCAGGTAGCTGAGCCTGGACTGCTGCCCTGGTGTCCAGTCTCTAGGGGAACATGACCCAGAGGGGGCTGAGGGGGAGAACAAATGGAAGGGGGAGTGCAGCTGTGTTTGGCACTTTTCAAAATGAAGGCAAAAAAGCGGCCCCCTCAACGCCTGACATGGCCTTGAAAAATACTAATGGGAGAACTTCCCTTGACTGCAATACCGTGAACACATACTTGGCCACACTTCTCCTTTTCAACCAGATCTATAAAATACCTTTTCTCAGCAATGTCAACACACCTTGGGGGAAAGAGTTTCCCTCTTCTGAAAACATCTGGGTCAGAAAAGTCTGTGCTTGTCTTAATGCAAGGCTGCTGGTGTTTTTGAAGAGAACGCTGCTTGTGCTTCTGCTAAGCTGTTGCTTTTCTAACTTCCTTCCTTCCTTGCTGTGCCCAACAGCAGGAGGCCCCCAGGGAGACTGGGTGGGGGGTGAGGTTGGAGGGGCAGAGCGATGGATGCCGACCCCTTCTGCGCATCCCAGCGTCAGAGCTCCCACTTAGCCTCCAGTCTGACCCTCCCGCTTTGGCCCGTTTTCAACTTCCACCTCTCTTCTCCTCCGGGTTGTCCTTCCTCTATTAATTAATCCCTTCCTTCCCTTCCTCCCCAGGCACTGCAACGCTGAAGGTGCTAGAGAGCTACAGATTCAGCAGCTTCCTGGTGCCACTGGGGCTGGGGTTTGGGGAAGGGAAGAAGCGGTCAGAGTCAGACCCCATCTCCCCTCCTGAGGGTCCTCTCTCCCCCAATCCTTAGTTGCGGCTGGGCTCCAGGATCGCCCTCTCCTCCTTTATTTCCACAGAAGGCCTGCAGTGGCCCTTAGGTCTCTCGCTGTCGCTGCCTCTGTCCCTCTCTCACCTTCCCAAATCTCCCTCTCCCATGTCAGAAAATAGAGGGAAGCACCAAGCAGATGAGAAGCAGTAAAGCTGAGGGGTGGCACCCCAGGGTGTTCCACAAAGGCAGGTGGTGCCTCTGCCATCTGGCCTCCTTGAGGGGGAAGGCCCTGTTGGGGGAAGAATGGCCTTCTTCCCCCTCAGTCTCTGGCTTAGAGGCCGGCCCCTGTTCTGGTCCAGCCCATGGGATGGCTGATTCTGTGGCCTCCCCCAAAGCTGGGCCAGGACCTCTTCGGCCAGCTCGCACTTGGGCTCAGAGTGGCCTCGTCCATCCGGGGTGGGCTCAGAATCTTATGTGTCTCAGGAAGCGGGGAGTGACTAGGCCCCGGTCACGGGGGTGTTTGCTTGGGTGGATGCGCAAAGCCACCATGGTGAAGTCGGGAACAGGGTCTGGGTCTCTATGTGCTCGCCGATAGCAATGCCGATAGCAAATATCGCTTCCAATAACCTGATGCAGCCCCCGGCCCTGGTGCACAGAGGGACCGATGTTTTCTCGAGGTCGACAGATCCCAACCAGGGAGGTTTGATGACAGCACCACAAATCCTCGCTCTTCATGGGCTCCCCACCTCCAGCTGAAGCCACCTGAGGGGCTGCTACTGAAACCTTCATTGGCAAGGGGCAGTAAGGGGAGGCTGAAGGGGGCTCCCAGCCTGAGCAGGGCCTGTACACAGTCCAGAACCTTGGGGACTTTCCAAGTCAGAGACACTGCCTCAGTGGGGAACTTCCCACGACACACACACACACACACACACACACACACACACACACACACACACACACACACACACACACACACACACACACACACACACCCTGGCAGCTGCTGCTGACCCTCAGCCCCTCTGTTCCAGCTGTGTGACCAGTAACAGGTTGTGGGGGAAGGAAACCCAGGCCTTGGCAAAACCCAGCCGGCCCCAGGCTCCCCATTTCCTAGACCCTCTGTGCCCCCTCAGCCAATGACCATTGACAGGTCATTTGGGACATTCACTCGGAATAACTAAAAGAGTGATGAACGAGGTGAACACTCAGTGAGGGCTCTCACGTAGCTAGTGCCAGAATTAACGCTGTGGCTTGAAGGCTGAAAAAGCAAGGAGAGACACCTCCTAAAGGGCTGGTGGTCAGAGAGAGCAGCAATGTCCAGTCTGACGGTGACAGGGCTGGGGAGCCTGCGGCCTCACCTGCCCAGCTAAGTTGCCATCTCAGCCTCAGGTGGCACATAGCTAAGTGACCCCTGTGGGGCCCCAGGGCACTGGGGTTCCTTTCCTTCTGGTCCCAGCCTCAGCCTTCCAGCTTTCCCCAAAGGGCTTCTTTGGGCTGTCTGTATAACCCCCTGGCCGGGAGGCTGCTACACTACCAGCAATTACAGTTTGAGGCCGGTCATGAATCGAAACGAGAGGTTTCAAATCGCTTATTGTGGAACTGTAAAAGCGATTCTCTAGGACTGCTGATGAGGTTGGAGGTTTAGTAGTCTTCCCTTTCTGGAGCGGAAGGAGACTCGAGGCACTGGGTTCCATCTGAGGGCTCCTCCTCTGGTCTCTGGCCCAACTGGGAAAGGATTGCTTTCCCCGTTCTCTTCTCACCCACTTCAGTCCTCGGTACAGACAGGGTTCCGAGAGGAACAGGCCCTTCCCTTCCCTTACTCAGGGAGCAACCCCCTCTTCCCACTCCCCTGGGGGAGCTGAATCTGCAGCCACCCGAGGACCTTAAGCTGAGATGGGGATTTAAAACCACCGCTTCCGGAACAACTGTGACTTCCTAGATACCTCCACCCAACCGGCCCCGGGCCCTGGCTTCGGGCCCTGGCCCCTGATCTTGGTTCCAGACAGGAAAAGGAAGGGATCCTTCCCAACCCCGGGGCATCTTTCCGAGGCAGCGACATGCATGACTGTGGAATGGAGCGAACGAGCGAGCGGACCTCCAGCTGAGAGGAGAAAGCGTCGGGAGGAAAGAGGATGGACACACATGGCTGTCAGAGGCGGAAGCGACTCATTCTGAAGGATCTCCCCCATCTAAACGCTAGCCGCCCCCCACGCCCGGTGACATGCTGATACAGTGGGAAGGACATGGGGCCAGGGCTGGAGGTGGGGGGGGGTGGGAAGGGGGAGTTTGTTGGGGGATTTTTCCTAAGAGAAACCGCACACCGAGCCACTTCCCTGCAGCCGGAGTCCACCTGCTCAAACCAATGGCGGCCCCCTCATCCTTCCCCATTCTCATCATCGATCAGCTTCAGCGTGGTTCTTGGCTTGGAAATGACTATTTCCATAGAATGAATGGATAGCGTTCCATGGGTAGAGGTAGATTATGGGGTTTCCATCTTCGGATCAGAGCCCCGTAACTTTATGTGCTATTTGTGGAATCTCATAAAACTGAGATAGTCCCATAACTAACCACTAGCCATGGGATATGAGAATATATTCCACGGTGACTAGTATTCATGCCCCCACAAACAGAATTCGCAGGAAATCGATTTTCCCCAGGGTCGGGCTTTGCACCCAATAGCTGATGTGAGCGTCACCGGGCGCGAGGTCGGCCTTCGGAGCCGTTCGGGGTTCGGGGTTGGGGGACGGAGGGGTGGGGGAAGGGGAACCATCTACCCGCGACTGTGGGCCCCATTTGGTCTTCTCCCCGGTCCGCCTTAACTACGCGCAGGTCATAAGGACTCTAGACCATCAACTCAGCCCTCTCGAAGAAGCAGATACACTTAAGCTACTGTAGTCTAGAAATGCTCATCACTATAAACGTTAAACTCTAGTGGAGTAGTAGTAGTAGTAGTAGTAGTAGTAGTAGTAGTAGTAGTAGTAGTATAGAATGGTTTGGCTTGCATGCTCTGGAGTCAAACGCCTTATATCTAGAATGATCTCCTAGTGTGTAGTTTGTGCTGTGGCTTCGGGAATCGGAGCGCTAATTCTACGGGCCGAGGCTCGCCTGCACGATGCGGGTGGCCGGGCGGCCAACGTGGGAGACTGGGGGTCCACCCCCCACAACCATCCTCTGAGCGCACACCCGGTTCCTGCCCATTGAAACTGCTGGGAGCCCCGGCCGGAAGCGCCCGGAGAACAACGGCAAAAGGAAATGAAAAACACCAAACAAGCCCCGGACGTTCTGGGGGCCGACCCCATTTTGTCAATAACCTGGGTCACAGAGGCTCCCCGGGTTCCACCCCGGCCAGCAAGCCACCTCCTCCCGGAGCCCTCCGGGATGCGGCAACAGTCCACCGGGCAGCAACCGCCCGGCTGCAGCGGCTCCGAGTCGGGGCCCCCCAACCCCCGACCGCCCCGCCCCGGCTAGGTGTCATTTCTCTTCCGAACCTTTCGAGGTGCGCCCTCCCCTTAGCTGGGGCATAAAACGAGGGCTCCTAGAGCGGGCTCTCGTCCTCAATTTTGGCTGCTAGCCTGCCCTGCTGCAATGGCCCCTTGCGAGCCAGGCTTCACACGTGGCGGGCCGTGTGTAGCGGTGGAGGGGCGGGGGGGTGGGGAGGGGTCTCGAATGGATCATTGTGCCACCCACTGCCCTGAGAAAGCAGTCGGACCGCATCCGGAATCGCTCCTAGGGGTGGAGGTCAAGGGTCAGATGGACATTCCTCTAAGAGGTTTCCTACCTGCTCTGTTCATTTCTAAAATCTCTTCCTGGGCGAGCGGGCATGTGTCACTCTGAGTACTGTGGTGCGGAGAGTTTAGGACCGATTTACAGTAATTGGGGGATCCCAGCTGCGGAGGTCTTGGGATGTGCTTCTTTTTTTTCTTTGGTAGCTTCTGCTTAGCCATGGCTAAGGAGTAATACATCCCGAAATTGTTCACAATGACGGGGACAGGCATGGCGATGGTCAGCACCCCGGCCAGAGCACAGAGGGCCCCCACCAGCATCCCCGACCACGTCTGAGGGTACATGTCTCCGTAGCCCAGGGTGGTCATGGTGACCACGGCCCACCAGAAGCCGATGGGGATGTTTTTAAAGTGAGTGTGTTCGCTGGCACTGGGGTCATTGGGTTTAGCACCTATCCTCTCGGCATAGTAGATCATTGTGGCGAAGATTAAGACCCCCAGGGCCAAGAAAATGATGAGCAGCAAGAATTCATTCGTGCTGGCCCGGAGGGTATGTCCCAGGACCCGCAAGCCTACAAAATGGCGGGTCAGCTTGAAAATGCGCAGGATTCGCACGAACCGGACGACTCTCAGGAAGCCCAGGACGTCTTTAGCGGCTTTGGAAGACAGGCCACTGAGTCCCACCTCCAGGTAGAAAGGCAGAATGGCCACAAAGTCGATGATGTTCAGAGAGTTCTTGATAAACTCCACCTTGTTGGGGCAGAAAACGATGCGCATCAGGAACTCGAACGTAAACCAGACCACGCAGACCCCTTCGATATAAGTCAGGAAGGCCTCTGTCTCTGCTTCCCGGTAGTGGCGCACCTGGGTCCCGTTTCTAATGATCTCAATCTCCGTTTTGTTCACAATAGGGTTAAAGCGCTCGTGGGTCTCCAGGCAGAAGGTGGTGATGGAGACCAGAATGAAGAAGAGGGAGGCAAAAGCCACATACTGCATAGAGAGAAATAGAGAAGAAGCGTTAACTCCGGAGGATCCCCCACCGTGGCGACCTCTTCTGAGAAACCCCAACGGCCTGGGTCCTCACACCTCGTGGGTGAGTTGAGGTGGCTCGGCAGCCCGGGAGGGGTGATGAGAGGGCAGAGGACGCCGGAAGGGCCCTCAGACGCTTCGGCCAGGCCTCCCCGGGACCGCTCCCATTCGCCCACGCCCGCCTCACTTGCGGCCGGACCCTTGGAAGTCGCCCGCATATCCCTGCCAGAGATGGGGACTGAGGTGGGAAAGGCAGGGGGCCTTCGGAGGCCCGTCGGAGGCCACCCGAGCCAGGATTATGGAGACAACAGGCACCCCTGGGACGATCGCCACACTTGCATCTCCCCTCCCTCGCTCTCTCGGCCTGTGATTGGACCATTCCTAGACCAGAGTTTACTACGGGGCTCATCATGCGGTAAGCGATTCACGAGCACCACCTTTATGATCATCATCTCACCTTCCGATCTATGGGATGCTTTTTTTTCTTACAGTATTTGTTAAGCGCTTACTCTGTGCCGGGCAGTGTTCTAAGCACTGGGGTAAGCTAATCTATGGCCAGGATGGTGCCCCTCTAAAGGAGGATACCCAGACCTCCCCATCTAGTCTCATGTCCATAATAAGCGCTTAACAAATATCATTATTATTTATCATTAGATTGGCCAAACCTCAACAGTCACCCTCCCCCCACGGTCAGAATTTCCCTTCATTTGTTCATTCAATTGTATTTCTTGAGTGATTACTGTGTGCAGAGTAATAACAATAATAATGATAGCATTTATTAAGCACTTACTACGTGCAAAGCACTGTTCTAAGCGCTGTACTAAGGTCTTGGGAGAGCACAATGTAAGGATAAACAGACACATTCTTTGCCCGCAATGAGCTGAGCCGTGTCCTGGGGCATAGGTACTAAATGACATTGACCGTGAGGTTGGTAAACCATTCCTCTTTGGGCCCAGATGGACCAGGTGGAAAATGTGACCCCCTGGAGAAGCAGCATGGTGTAGGGGATAGAGCATGAGCCTGGGAAGCAGAATAATAATAATAATAATAATGGCATTTATTAAGTGCTTACTATGTGCAAAGCACTGTTCTAAGTGCTGGAGAGGTTACAAGGTGATTAGATTGTCCCACGGGGGGCTCACAGTCTTAATCCCCATTTTACAAATGAGGGAACTGAGGCACAGAGAAGTGAAGTGACTTGCCCAAAGTCACACAGCTGACAGTTGGTGGAGCCGGAATTTGAACTCATGACCTCTGACTCCAAAGCCTGTGCTCTTTCCACTGAGCCATACTGCTTCTCTCAGAAGGTCAGGGGTTCTAATCCTGGCTCAGCCACTTGCCTGCTGTCTGATTCTGGGCAAGTTACTTCACTTCTCTGTGCCTCAGCTACCTCATCTGTAAAATGGGGATTGAGACTTTGAGCCCTACGTGGGACAGGGCCTGTGTCCAACCCGATTTGCTTGTATCCACCCCAGCACTTAGTAAGCGCTTAATAAATACCATAATAATAATTGTTATTATTATTATTTGAAGTTACCATACACAGAAATCGACGCTCAACTGAAGCTGACCCTGTCACTCACTATTCTCCGCGTAACGTGTCCGGATGGCAGTCCGCAAAGACTGAAAGCAGCCCAAGAAGCAGCACTATGTGTCAAACACTGTTCTAAGCGCTGGAGTAGTACAAGTTACTACCACATGAGAAGCAGTGTGGCTTAGTGGATAGAGCACGGGCCTGGGAGTGAGAAGGACTTGGGTCCTAATCCTGGCTCCCCCACATGTCTGCTGTGTGACCTAGGGCAAATCATTTCTCTTCTCTGGGCCTCAGTTACCTCATCTGTAAAACGGGGATTAAGACTGTGAGCCCCCCGTGGGACAACCTGATCACCTTGTAACCTCCCCAGTGCTTAGAACAGTGCTTTACACATAGTAAGCGCTTAATAAATGCTATCATTATTACTATTATTCTCTGGGCCTTAGTTACCTCATCTGTAAAATGGGAATTAAGAGTGTGAGCCCAATGAAGGACAGGGACTGTGACCGACCTGATTAACTTGTAATTATCCCAGTGCTTGCCATATAGTAAGTGTTTAACAAGTACCACAATCATTCATAATTATTATTATTATTACTGAAAGCTCTCCAAGGGCAGGGACCTTGTCTTTCACTTCTATGAAATGCTCCTCAAACACGGGCTGTTCTAGCAGTAAGTAGTATCTATTAAATGACTTCTGTGGGCTGAGCTACGTGCTCGGGAGGGTACGACAGAGGTAGAAGGTGGCAGATATTGTCTGAATGACCAGAATTATTGAGGGAAAATTGGGTTTTATGCCCGGACCACCCTGATTATCCAAATAATCCATTCTGGGTGCTGCAGACCTGGCCTTTCACGCCAGTTCTTTTCACCTGAGCCTGCTTAGTCACATCTCTAAAAGTGGAAAAGTGGAGGTAGGGAGAGGCTTGGCAATTTGCTCAAGATACCCACATAACCAGAAATAGATTCAAGCCTGCCAGAAAGCATGCCCACTCTTAAAATGGACTCGTTTGCTATTTTTAGAACATCCTTAAGTTAGGAAACTCTGCTTCTCCAAATAATTTCTCTACTTTAAAATAGGCTCTTGAAAATGCCAGAAAAGCTGGTTTACATTTCCAAACCCTTCTTTTAGTCAAGAAAACACCGCCTATTTTCAGAGGACTGTCCAGTTGAGAGGGCCGGGACTGAAAAAAAAAAAGGTTTCAACCAAGTTCTCTTTTCAAAATGTAAATCAATTCAAATGGACCGCATTACTGGCTGAGCAGGACTGAAATCTCATTAGAGTACCAGCCATTCAAGATGCAGTCCATTCCAGTGGGAAATTCTTTTGAAAGCAGGCTTAATTGTTTTTGAGGCACATATGGAAGACACATTTGCTTTCAGCACATCTTCTCCAAGAGGTCTTCCCCAACTAAGTCCTCATTTCCTCTCTCCCACTCCCTTCTGTGTCACCCTTGCACTTGGATTTGCTCCTGTCATACTCCCCTCCCTCAGCCCCACAGCACTTATGAAGCTGAAAGCCCCCATTAAAAGTGATCTTGATCTGTGATTTTTGTTTTGTTTCCTCTCGCCTGTAAGCTCACCATAGGCAGAGAACGTATCCACCACCTCTGTTTATATTGTGCTCTCCCAAGTGCGTAGTACAGTGAGTGCTCAATAAGTACAAATGATTGATTATAACAATAATAATAATAATATATCCTAAGCACTGTACTCAGCACTGGGGTAGATAAAAAATAATCAGGTTCCTTAGGGGGCTCACAGCCCAAATAGGAGGGAGAACAGGTATTGAATCCCCATTTTGTCGATGAGGGACTGAGGCACTGGGAAGTGAAGTGACTTGCCTAAGGTCACACAGCAGACAAGTGGCAGAGCTGAGATTAGAACCCGGATCCTCTTTCCTTTAGGCCACCCTGCTTCTCCTCGACAGAAGCACAGTGCACCTTCCCTGCCCTCCAGGAGTTTACGATCTAACGGGAGAGACGGATCAAAAGTCTTTACCAATAGTGGGAGTAGCAGGAAGGACAAGGAGAGACCAAGAAGTTGCACAAATAATCCATCAAGAATCATGATCCTCTCACCAGAGAGGCTCAGCAGGGGTCATTTGTTTCACTTCAGCTGTTCGTTTCCATCCTGGTTTCCTCCAAGAGCAGTTTGGGTCCAACTGGGGCAACCACTGAGGTAAACTGTTATGAAGAGAGGTGCTCAGAGAAAGAACACCACCTCTTCCATTTTCCCTTTGACCTTCTCAAAGGTAGGGGAGCTGCCACATTGCTTCTTTCAAAAGCCACCGGTAATAGTAATTTTAATTGTGGTATTTGTTAAGTGCTTGCTACGTACCAAGCACTGTAGTAAGTGCTAGGGTGGATGCAACTTAATCAGGTCAGATCCAGTCCCTGCCCTACATGGGCTCATAGTCTAAGGGGGAGGAAGACCAACTGTTGAATCCCCGTTTTACTGATGAGGAATCTGAGGCCCAGAGAAATAAAGTCATCATCATCATCATCAATCGTATTTATTGAGCGCTTACTATGTGCAGAGCACTGTACTAAGCGCTTGGGAAGTACAAATTGGCAACATATAGAGACAGTCCCTACCCAACAGTGGGCTCACAGTCTAAAAGGGGGAGACAGAGAACAAAACCTAACATACTAACAAAATAAAATAAATAGAATAGCTATGGACAAGTAAAATAAATAAATAAATAAATAAATAAAGTGACTTGTCCAGGGTCACACTGCAGCAATTGGTAGAGCTGGGTCTTCTGACTCTGAGGTCTGTACTCTTTCCACTAGGTCACACTGCTTTCTGTTGGTTACAGAAATGAGAAGCAACATTTCTGAAGGAAAAGGGCCAGAGTCTCCCCTTCCAAGAAAGTGGCTGCCTTGGGAGAAAGGGTATTTGGCTGCCACTGGCAGGAGGGATGTTGAACCTGAGGAGAAGCCAGCAGGAAGCCTTAGATCTGGAATGGACTCCTGAGAGTCAGTGGAAATGCTTTCTCTGGAGAACTGGAAGAACAGAACAGAATATTGATAATCTGGGAGGGGGTTGACCTGATGACTTCTCACAATCCTTTCCATGTCAGGGTTCCTATGAAACCCTGATCAGTAGAATTCGGTGAGCACAGCCCTGCCATTCAAGCCACTGAGGCTTGGAAATCAAAGCACTCTCCACTCTGCTGCTCTACCAGTTAATAGAACATCATTTCGGCGTGGCTCAGTGGAAAGAGCGCGAGTTTTGGAGTCAGAGGTCATGGGTCCAAATCCCGGCTCTGCCAATTGTCAGCTGTGTGACTTTGGGCAAGTCACTTCACTTCTATGTGCCTCAGTTCCCTCATCTGCAAAATGGGAATTAAGACTGTGAGCCCCCCGTGGGACAACCTGATCACCCTGTATCCTCCCAGCACTTAGAACAGTGCCTTGCACATAATAAGCACTTAACAAATACCATTATTATTATTATCATTTTTATGGTATTTGTTAAGCTCTTAGTATGTGCTACGGACTGTATGAAGCAGTGGGGTAGATACAAGCTGATTAGGTTGGAAACAGTCCATGTCCCACATGGGGATAACAGTCTTCATCCCCATTTTACAGATGAGGTAACTGAGGCACAGAGAAGTGAAGTGACTTGTCCAAGGTCACACAGCAGACCAGTGTTGGAGCTGGGATTAGTAGAGAAGCAGAATGGCTTAGTGGAAAGAGCCCGGTCTCCTCTGCCACTAACCTCCTCACTGTACCTCGCTCTTGCCTGTCCCGCCCTCCGGCCCATGTCCTCCCCCTGGCCTGGAATGCCCTCCCTCCGCACATCCGCCAAGCTAGCTCTCTTCCGCCCTTCAAAGCCCTACTGAGAGCTCACCTCCTCCAGGGAGCCTTCCCAGACTGAGCCCCCTTTTTCCTCTCCTCCTCCCCATCCCCCCTGCCCTACCTCCTTCCCCTCCCTCCCCACAGCACTGGTATATATGTTAGGACAGATTTATTACTCCATTTATTTGACTTGTACATCTTTACTATTCTATTTATTTTGTTAATGATGTGCACCTAGCTTTATTTCTATTTAGTCTGATGACTTGACACCTGTCCACATGTTTTGTTTTGTTTTCTGTCTCCCCCTTCTAGACTGTGAGTCCGTTGTTGGGTAGGGACCATCTCTATATGTTGCCAACTTGTACTTTCCAGGTGCTTAGTACAGTGCTCTTCACACAGTAAGTGCTCAATAAATACGATTGAATGAATGAATGAATGAATGGGAGTCAGAGGTCGTGGATTCTAATCCTGCCTCCGCCACTTCTCAGCTGTGTGACCTTGGGCAAGTCACTTAACTTCTCTGTGCCTCAGTTATCTCATGTGTTAAATGGTGATTAAGACTGTGAGCCCCATGTGGGACAACCTGATACCTTGTATCTACCACTGCACTTAGTGCTTGGCACATAGTAAGTGCTTAACAAATATCATCATCATCATCATCATCAACCCAGGTCTTTCTGACTCTCAGGCCCGGACTCTATCCATTAGATCAGGCTGCTTCTGTTCCCTGAATGACAGGGGTTACTTGTTATAATTATTATTATTTAAATACCATTATTATTATTATCATTGTTTTATTTGTGAAGTGTTTACTATGTATCAAGCACTCTTCTAAGCTCTGGGGTACATACAAATTAATCACACAAAGTCACCGTCCCACCTGGGGCTCACAATCGAAGTGGGAGGGAGGACAGGTATTGCATCCCCATTTCACAAATGAGGAGACTGAGGCACAGAGAAGTTAAACTACTTGTCCAAGCTCACACAGGAGGCAAGTGGCAGAGCCAGGATTAGAATCCAGGTCCTCCGAGTCCCAGGCCCATGCTCTTTCCACTAGGCCACACTGTTTCTAGTGTAACTGGACTAAGCCTCGCTTTTCCTCATCTCTCACTCCCTTCTGTGTTACACTGACTCTCTCCCTTTGCTCTTCCCCCATCTCCCTGCCCTACAGCACTTATGTATAGCATAATGTATAACATTTAGGTAGATGAGAAGCAGTGTGGCTTAGCAGAAAGAGCCCGGGCTTGGGAGTCAGAGGTCATGGGTTCTAATCCCTACTCTGCCACGTGTCAGCTGTGTCACTCTGGGCAAGTCACTTAACTTTTCTGTGCCTCAGTTACCTCATCTGTAAAGTGTGGATTAAAACTGTGAGCCCCACATGGGACAACTTGATAGCCTTGTATCTACCCCAGTGCTTAGAACAGTGCTTGGTACACAGTAAGCGCTTAAGAAATACCATAATTATTATCGCTTCATTCTCGCCTGTCCTGCTGTTGACCCCTGGCCCATGTCTTACCCTTGGCCTGGAATGCCCTCCCTCCTCACATCCGCCAAACTAGCTCTCTTGCCCTCTTCAAAGCCCTACTGAGAGCTCACCTCCTCCAGGAGGCCTTCCCAGACTGAGCCCCCCCTTTTCCTCTGCTCCTCCTTCCCTCCCCATCCTCCTCCCTCCCTCTGCTCTACCCCCTTCCCCTCCCCACAGAAATTGTGTATATTTGTACATATTTATTACTCTATTTTATTAATGATGTGTATATATCTATAATTCTATTTACCTATGCTGATGGTATTGATGCCTGTCTACTTGTTTTGCTTTATTGTCTGTCTCCCCGTTCTAGACCGTGAGCCCGCTGTTGAGTAGGGATTGTCTCAATCTGTTGCCGAATTGTACTTTCCAAGTTCTTAGTACAGTGCTGTGCACGCAGTAAGCACTCAATAAATATGATTGAATGAATGAATAGATCTGTAATTTTCTTTATTTGTATTGATGCCTCTCTCTCCTGGCCCCCTAGTCTGTGAGCTCACTGCGGGAAGAGATTGTCTTTCTTTATTCCTGTATTGTACTTTCCCAAGCGCTTAGTACAGTGCTCTGCACACAGTAAGAGCTCAATAAACGTGACTGAATTGAATGAACGAATGTATTATTTGCATACTATTTCAAGTGCTTAGTACAGAGCTCTGCACACAGTAAGCTCTTATGATTGATGGATTGATTGATTCGCATTGGTATAGAACTGCCTCTCCAAGGCCAGAAGATAAATACAGAATGATTGTCAAAGGAATAATGTGGGAATTGAACAAGTAACAGATGCCCTTGAGTTCGAGTTACCCTTGACCTTGAGGGGCAGGGACGGAGGAGGGGGCAGAGAGTGTGTTATCCAGGCAAAGTCAAAGGAACTGGGCATTTCCCAGGCAGGTCTATCTTGCCTCTGTTCCCCTTTTTGCAACCCTGCCCTGTTGAAGATCAAGACCTCTTGATCTGGGAGAAGCAGCATGGCCTACTGGATAGAGCACGGACTTGGTAGTCAGAAGGAATTGGGTTCTAATCCTGACACTGCCACTTATCTGCTGTGTGACCTCAGGCAAGTCACTTCATTTCTCTATACCTTAGTTAGCTCCTCTGTAAAATGGAGATAAGACTGTGAACCCTATGTGGGACATTCATTCATTCATTCAATGGTCTTTATTGAGCACTTCCTGTGTGCAGAGCACTGTACTAAGTGCTTGGGAAGTACAAGCCGGTAACATATAGAGATGGTCCCTGATTAGCTTTTATCTACACCAGCACTTAGTGCAGTGTCTGGCACAAAGTAAGCGCTTAACAAATGCCATAAAAGCAAACAAAAAAACAAAGCAAACAACCTGTTTGGGGCCCAGGGGTTCACACCTTTCCCTAAAGGAATTTCTGGTCTCTTACTGACAGTGGTCTGCTCGGCCCACAGCCGCCCAGAGACTTGGGGGTCAGCATCAATCAGTCAGTCAGTACATCGGTCAGTGGTATTTATTGAGCTGTTACTGTGTGCAGAGCACTGTACTAAGCTCTTGGGAGAGTACCATAGAACAATAGAACAGACACATTCCCTGCCTACAACGAGACAACGAGCTTACAGTCTAGAGGGAGAGACAGACATCAGTAGAAATGAATGTAAGTAAATAAAATACAGTTATGTACTTCATTCCGCACTGGGACCCGAGCGTTTCAGAAGCGTTTCCCTTCAAGGCCCTACTGAGAACTCACCTCCTCCAGGAGGCCTTCCCAGACTGAACCCCCTCATTCCTCTCCCCTTCGTTCCCCTCTCCATCTCCCCCGTCTTACCTCCTTCCCTTCCCCACAGCACCTGTATATATGCATATTTGTTTGTACATATTTATTACTCTATTTATTTATTTATTTTACTTGTACATGTTTACTCTATTGATTTTATTTTGTTAATATGTTTGGTTTTGTTCTCTGTCTCCCCCTTCTAGACTGTGAGCCCACTGTTGGGTAGGGACTGTCTCTATATGTTGCCAACTTGTACTTCCCAAGCACTTAGTACTGTGCTCTGCACACAGTAAGCGCTCAATAAATACGATTGATTGATTGATTGATTGAGTGGATAATTGGCCAGGCCCCTGCGAATATTCTCTGGCTTAAACCGTCAAGTGGGCGGTTGAGAAGCAGCGTGGCTCAGTGGAAAGAGCACGGGCTCTGGAGTCAGAGGTCATGGGTTTGAATCCTGACTCCCCACATGTCTGCTGTGTGACCTTGGGCAAGTCACTTAACTTCTCTGTGGCTCAGTTCCCTCATCTGTAAAATGTGGATTAAGACTGTTAATCAATCATATTTATTGAGCGCTTACTGTGTGCAGAGCACTGTACTAAGCGCTTGGGAAGAACAAGTTGGCAACATATAGAGACGGTCCCTACCCAACAGTGGACCCCATGTGGGACAACTTGATCACCTTGTATTCCCCCCCCCAACCCCAGCGCTTAGAACAGTGCTCTGCACAGAGTAAGTGCTTAACAAATGCCGTTATTATTATTATTATTATTATTATTATTGGGCACCCGAGTACCTACTACAGCCACTGCCTGCTCCCCAAAATAGACAGTGAGCTCTCGATCTGCCCTTTTCTCTGTGGAGCAGTAACTGGAGCCCCGTGACCTTCGCCTGTAGCGGCGCCTGGGCTCAGAAACTGTGGTCATGGGAGCATAAGAAATGCCACGCTGAGTCAGGCCTATGGTCTGCCCTTTTCCAGAATGCCGCCACCCCCTCGGTGGCTGCGACAGGGGTTTGGAGGAACAGGGTGAGGGCTACAGAAGCAGCATGGCTTAGTGGATAGAGCACATTCCTGGGAGTCTGAAGGACCTGGGTTCTAATCCTGACTCCGCCACTTGTCCGCTGTGTGACCTTGGGCAGGTCACTTTGCTTCTCTGGGCCTCAGTTACCTCATCTAGGCAATGGGGATTAAGAGTGTGAGCCCCATGTGGGACAAGAACTGTGTCCAATCTGATTAACTTGTGTCTAGGCAGTTAGAACAGTGTTTGGCACATAGTAAGCGCTTATTAAGTACCATAAGTGTTATTAATTATTATTACTTCACTTTTCTGTGCCTCAGTTACCTCATCTGGAAAATGGGGGTTAAGACTGTGAGCTCTATGTGGGACAGGGACTGTGTCCACTCTAATTACCCCTTCTAGACTGTGAGCCCACTGTTGGGTAGGGACCGTCTCTATATGTTGCCAACTTGGACTTCCCAATAATAATAATAATAATGGCATTTATTAAGCGCTTACTATGTGCAAAGCACTGTTCTAAGCGCTGGGGAGATTACAAGGTGATCAGGTTGTCCCACATGGGGCTCACAGTCTTAATCCCCATTCCCAAGAGCTTAGTACAGTGCTCTGCACACAGTAAGCGCTCAATAAATACGATTGAATGAGTGAATGAATCTACCTCAGTGCTTAGTACAATGCCTGGCACATAGTAAGCGCTTAACAAATACTACAATTATTATTATGATTATTACTGCGTACACATACCCTCGGGGTCTGGTATATGCTGTCGTCGATACCCAGCATTCCTTCCTCCTAGCTACCCCTTGTGGCTCCCTAGACTGTAAGCTCACTTTGGGCAGGGAATATGTCTACCAACTGTTTTACACTGTCAATCAATCAATCAATCGTATTTATTGAGCGCTTACTGTGTGCAGAGCACTGTACTAAGCGCTTGGGAAGTACAAGTCGGCAACACATAGAGACAGTCCCTACCCAATAGCGGGCTCACAGTCTAGAAGGGAGAGACAGAGAACAAAACCAAACATATTAACAAAATAAAATAAATAGAATAGATATGTACAAGCAAGATAAATAAATAAATAAATAAATAAATAAATAAATAGATAGAGTAATAAATCTGTACAAACATATATACATATATGCAGGTGCTGTGGGGAAGGGAAGGAGGAAAGATGGGGGAGATGGAGAGGGGGACGAGGGGGAGAGGAAGGAAGGGGCTCAGTCTGGAAAGGCCTCCTGGAGGAGGTGAGCTCTCTAGCACTTAGTACGTTGTTCTGCACTCAGTAAGTGCTCAAAAATACCATTGATTGAATGATTGACGCTTATCTAGGAACAGGTTCAAACACCTCTTGAAGCTGTTGACATTTTCTGCCTGCCCAACTTCCTGTGGAAACAAACTCCCCAGGCTTCTCATCCTCTTGTTGCGGACAGGGAATGTGTATTATTGTACTGTATTCTCCCAAGCTCCCCTCTCAGGGTTGCATCTGGTGAGTTTCCAGAACTCTACCAGTCTCGACTACGGGAGGGAGAGTCAAGCAGAGGTCTATCCATTCCATTCCTAGCTTGGACAGTGGCTAACGAGTGGAAGGCAATCTGCTACAAGTCAAAACTCACCTATGTTGGGCAGCCACAGCATGGGACAGATTCAAGGGTGGACACTCAAGTTTACCGTGTGGAAGGAGGCAGTGGTAAACCACTTAGGGATTTTTAACAAGAAAACTCTGTGATACACTACCGGAACAACCGCAGATAGTGGTGGGGCGTTCTGGAAGAGATGTGTCCATTATGTTGCTATGGGTCAGAGACGACTCAACAGCAGAAGACAAGACACAACTCTCCCAAGCGCTTAGCACAGTGCTCTGCACACCATAAGCACTCCATAAATACCACTGATGATAAAGTCAATGGGTGGAGTGGAGAAGGGTTTCCTCTGGTTGGTTTGGAACCTGCCACCTTCAAGCTTCTCAGGGTGACCCCTAGTCTTTCATTCATTCATTCAATCGTATTTATGGAGTGCTTACTGTGTGCTGAGCACTATACTAAGCTCTTGGAAAGTACAATCAATCAATCAATCGTATTTATTGAGCACTTACTGTGTGCAGAGCACTGTACTAAGCGCTTGGGAAGTACAAGTTGGCAACATATAGAGACAGTCCCTACCCAACAGTGGGCTCACAGTCTAAAAGGGGGAGACAGAGAACAAAACCAAACATACTGACAAAATAAAATAAATAGAATAGATATGTACAAATAAAATAAATAGAGTAATAAATTTGTACAAACATATATACATATATACAGGTGCTGTGGGGAAGGGAAGGAGGTAAGATGAAGGGGATGGAGAGGGGGACGAGGGGGAGACGAAGGAAGGGGCTCAGTCTGGGAAGGCCTCCTGGAGGAGGTGAGCTCTCAGTAGGGCCTTGAAGGGAAAGTACAATTTGGCAACATATAGAGACAATCCCTACCCAACAATGGGCTCACAGTCCAGTCTTGGTTTTGTGGGGCTTGGTGAACAATGGCTCTCTGGGGATTTTTTATTTTTCATTTTTTGTGGTACTTGTACTAAACATTGGGGTAGACACAAGTTAATCAGGTTGGACACAGTCCATGACCCACGTGGGACTCACAATCTTAATCCCTATTCTGCAGATGAGGAAACCGAAGCCCAGAGAAGTGAAGCGACTTGCCCAGGATCAAACAGCAGACAAGCGGCAGAGCGGGCATTAGAACCCAGGTCCTCTGATTCCCAGGTCCGGGCTCTTTCCACTAGGCCCGGCTGCTTCCTACTCTTTCCTGTTCAACCTGTCCAAGGCTTTCATGAATTTGGAAATGCTCTGCCTTTGTCTTTCTAGAATGGAGAGCCCCACTCAAACACGAACTGCCTCATCCCGCAGTCGGAGGTCTGGTGGTACCCCAGCCGGGAGGACAGATCCCTGCCAGGGCCACAGAAAGCTTGGCAGATCCACGCTCATGCCACACTTATGCCACACTCGTCTTAAGAAAATGTGTTTTTATTTCAGGATTTTTCCACTTTCCCCATTAGTATTTTTTTTTAAATCAACTGCTCTTGTTGAAGTGTCAGTCTCATGCCCATCCAAGCAGTGGCTAAGCAGCGTGGCTCAGTGAAAAGAGCACGGGCTTTGGAGTCATAGGTCATGGGTTCAAATCCCAGCTCCCCCATATGTCTGCTGTGTGACCTTGGGCAAGTCACAACTTCTCTGTGCCTCAGTTACCTCATCTGTAAAATGGGGATTAAGACTGTGAACCCCACGTTGGACAACCTGATCACCTTTTAACCTCCCTAGCGCTTAGAACAGTGCTTTGCACATAGTAAGTGCTTAATAAACGCGATCATCATCATCATCATCATCCAAGAAGCCCTACACTCTAGACTGTAAGCTTGTTGTGGGCAGGGAATGTGTCTGTTGATTGTTATACTGTGCTCTCTCAAGTGCTTAGTACAGTGCTCTGCACCTAGTAAGTGTTTAATAAATACAATTGAATGAATGAATGAATAAGCTGAGGCGTTGCCTCAACATTTTCTCCAGGGCCTTCACATACCCCTCCCAAAGTTGTGGGACTTGGCGGCCTGCAGGAAACACAGCAGAGGAGCTTACAGTCCTCTACACTGTAAGCTTGTCATGGGCAGAGAATGTGTCTGTTTATTTTTCTTCTGTACTTTCCCCAGTAGGAGCTCAATAAATATGATAAACTGACTGACTGACTCATGTCTGTCTCCCCTTCTAGACTGTAAACCCGTTGTGGGCCAGGAATGTGTCTGTTTATTTTTGTATCGTTCTCTCCTCTGTACTTAGTTCAGTGCTCTACACGCAGTAAGTGCTCAATTAACACAATTGACTGTCTTGACTAATGTCTGTCTCCCCCTCTAGACTGTAAACTCGTTGTGAGAAGTGCATGACTTTTTATTGGTGCATTGTACTTTCCCCAGCACTTAGTACAGTGGTCTGCATGCAGTAAGCGCTCAATAAATACAATTGAATGAATGAATAAATAAATACGATTGACTGACTGATTAATGTCTGTTCCCCCACTAGACCGTAAGTTTGTTGAGGGAGGGTGTGCGTCTTTTTATCGTTGCATTGTCCTCTCCCAAGCACTTAGTACAGTGCTCTGCACACAGTAAGTGCTCAATTAACATGATTAGCTGACTGAGACTGGGTGCTAAAAAATGAAAACACCAGTCAGAGAGTTGTCTGAACTGTTGAGGTGGTGACCGGCTGGAAAGTGAACTAACTGGTAGAACAGCAGGCCATCTAGCCACAAAAGGCTCCAGGAGACCTAGACCCAAGGATCCCGATGTGGCAGATGGCCCCTTCAATCAATCAATCAATCAATCAATCAATCGTATTTATTGAGCACTTACTCTGTGCAGAGCACTGTACTAAACCCTTGGGAAGTACAAGTCGGCAACACATAGTGACAGTCTCTACCCAACAGCAGGCTCACAGTCTAGAAGGGGGAGACAGAGAACAAAACCAAACATGCTAACAAAATAAAATAAATAGAATAGATATGTACCCCAAAGCTGCAACAAAGGTGCTGAAGTTACTGTTTCTTCAGCCTACTCGCTGCCAGGAATCAGCAATGTCAGCCAAAGCCTCCGTGTCCTTAGGAAGCTCCTTCTTTGGCAGTCACTGCTTTGGCCAAATGGCCCTTTCCAGGAATTGTGAGCCAAAAATTGTGGTCACTGTCTCGGCCTATCCTCGAGGTGCTTTTTATGATTCATTACCAACTCAAAGAAAGAGCCTGGGCCTGGGCGTTTGAGGACCTGTTTTCTAATCCTGGCTCTGCCACTTGTCTGCTGTGTGACCTTGGGCTAGTCACTTCACTTCTCTGTGCCTCACTTACCTTATCTGGAGAATGAAGATTAGGACTGTGAGCCCTAGGTGGGACAGAGACTGGGCACAACCTGATTACTTTGTATCTACCCCAGCGCTTAGTGCAGAGCCTGGCACATAGTATTCATTCATTCATTCAATTGCATATATTGAGTGCTTACTGTGTGCAGAGCACTGTACTAAGTGCTTGAGAAGTACAAGTTGGCAACATATAGAGATGGTCCCTACCCAACAACGGTAACAAATACCATTTAATAATAATAATAATAAAAAACTCGGTCTGATCAGTTGAATAGTTCTGCATAGTACCTGACTGCCTCTGCCAGGCAACAAGGAAAATCAATCAATCAATCAATCAGTCATATTTATTGAGCACTTACTGTAGGCAGAGCACTGTGCTAAGTGCTTGGGAGAGTACACTATAGTTGGTAGACACATTCCCTGGTCACAGTGAGCTTACACTCTAGAGCATGTTCTAAGAGGTTTAGATGATTTGCAGGACTTAGCAAAACCATTAAAGTCTTTCATTTTCAAAACTGAAATGCATGAACAGTTCTGAGGCCAAGTTACAGTCATTATAAGCTCCTATAGGCTTGTCCTGCCTCAACAAACATCACCCTCAATTTTCTGGCGCCTGGCGGGCTTTCACTGAATGCATCCAATTTGTATATTCACTCATTCATTTCATCTTATTTATTGAGCGCTTACTGCACGCAGATCACTGTACGAAGTGCTTGGGAGAGTACAGCACAACAATAAAGTGGCATTCCCTTCCCACAACGAGCTTACAGTCTAGAGACAGGGAGACAGATATCAATACAACTAATTAAAAAGACAGCTATGTATGTAAGTGCTATAGGGCCGGGAGCGGGGAAGAGCAAATGGAGCAAGTCAAGGAGTATAACTGCATCCCAGAGCAGAAATGGTGGACTCTCATTAGTAGGCAGAGAAGTAGCATGGCCATAGAGCAAGGGCTTGGGAGTCAGAAGGGTCTGGGTATTAATTCCAGCTCTGCCACATGCCTGCTGTGTGATTTTGCAAACGTCACTTAATTTCTCTCAGTTCCCTCATCTGGAAAATGGGGATTAAGATTGAGAGCTCCACGTGGGACAGGGACTGCACCAATAAGACTTACTCGCACCCACCCCAAACCTTAGTACAGTGCCTGACACATAGTAAGCACTTAACAAATATCACAATTATTATCAATATTATTAGGCTCCCCAATTTGTGTCATTTGCTTCCCCTTTTCTGCGGTTCCCAGTTCTCCCAGTGGCCTCCAAATCAGCTGGAGTCCATTTGGAACGAGGCTTTCTCAGAAAACCAAATTTTCAAGTGTGTCTCCTTCATACATGTGTCTCCTGTTTATTTTTGTATCGTTCTCTCCCCGTACTTAGTTCAGTGCTCTGCACACAGTAAGCACTCAATTAACACAATTGACTGTCTTGACTAATGTCTGTCTCCTTCTCTAGACTGTAAACTCGTTGTGAGAAGTGCATGACTTTTTATTGGTGCATTGTACTTTCCCCAGCACTTAGTACAGCACTCTGCATGCAGTAAGCGCTCAATAAATACGATTGAATGAATGAATGAATAAATACAATTGACTGACTGATTAATGTCTGTTCCCCCACTAGACTGTAAGTTTGTTGAGGGAGGGCGTGCGTCTTTTTATCGTTGTATTGTCCTCTCCCAAGCGCTTAATACAGTGCTCTGCACACAGTGAGTGCTCAATTAACACGATTGGTTGACTGAGACTGGGTGCTAAAAAATGAAAACACCAGTCAGAGAGTATGAAGGATGAAGGATAGAGCCCGGGCCTGGGAGTTGGAAGGACCTGGGTTCTAATCCCGGTGTGCCACTTGTGACCTTAGGCAAATCACTCAATTCCCCTGTGCCTCAGTTACCTCATTTGTAAAATGGGAATGAAGACTGTGAGCCCCAAATGAGGCAGGGACTGTGTCCAACCTGATTAGCTTGTCTCTACGCCAGCACTTAGAACAGTTCTTGACACATAGTAAGTGGTTAACATTATTATTATTATAATTATACGCCTGATTCAGGGTTCCTGTCTAAGCCTCCCTGCGCCAGTGGGAACTGTTTTATCTCTTGAACTTTATAAAAATCTTCCGACTCTGGAGAGGAAAGCAATCTGAATCTGATTAGATATCCACAGAGATTTCTCTGCTTTTTCATTTGAACTTGACAAACAATCCTACCTATCTACAAACGCAGTGGAGCACTAAGATATTTGATTTTTTTTTCCCCTTCATAAGAAAGTCACCAATGTGAAAAAATTCACCAACTGCCTTTTGAAAAAAGCAGTCACCCTGGTAACGATGGGTTCATTCCGTTCCCATGGTAACCACAGCAGTATTACTGTTTGCTGTAAAGTCGTAGACGAACCTACTAATGATCTGTTGATTTTAGAAGATGCTTTATAAATTGCCAAGTTATTTTTATCACAAAACCATAAATCAGAAAAGCAATTTACTATCTATTAAAATGACCAATGTTCTAGAAGCCTTTCACTTATGAATTATTTATGCCACACTCATCTTCAGAAAATGTGTTTTTATTTCAGGATTTCTCAGCTTTCCCCATTAGTATTTTTTTTAAATCAATTGCTCTAGTTGAAGCGTCAGTCTCACTGTATTTTGAGGAGGTGGAGGGGGGAGGAAGTCTGGAATCAGGAATCTTGGATGGGAAAGGTTTCTGCAGAGCTGGGGACAAAGGGGTAGCATGACATTTGGTGGTCTGAACTCCCGGCCACTGGCTAGTTCGGTAAAGTTTTCCTGACTAATTAAATTCATACAACTTGAAATGGGCTGTATCTGAAACAATCAATATGGCAGTGATATATACCAGGCAAGCTGGCAAATTGATCTAAATAAATTTACAATTGATTTTGTGCTGGGAAACTGAATTACAGCATTTTATAGTTTTCCTGAAGATCGGTTGTGAGCTAAACAAACAACCATTTTGTTTCGCTTTCACCAGCCACATATCAGCCATCGTTAATTATAGTTTGGTCACTTTTACTAAAGGGTTTGTTGCCTGTGCTACCGTGTCTTGGGATATTGGGATTCCTGGGTCTGGTCCAGCTCATTTAGTTGTGCCCCTCTAGTCTGGAAGCTCGTTGTGGGCAGAGAACGCATCTACCAACTCTGTTATAATAATAATAATGATGATATTTGTTAAGCGTTTACTGTGTGCCAAGCACTGTTCTGAGCACTGGGGTAGATACAAAATAATCAGGTTATCCCACATGGTACTCACAGTCATAATCTCCATTTATGGATGAAGTAACTGAGGCACAGAGAAGTGGTTTGCCCAAGGTCACACAGCAAACAAGTGGGAGAGGCAGGATTAGAATCCACACCCTTTGAGTCCCAAGCCTGGGCTCTTTCCAATAAGCCATGCTGCCTCTCATACAGAAGCTTCTTATAGAGAACCAGCATGATTTAGTGGATAGATCATGGGACTGGGAATCAGAAGGACACGGGTTCTAATCCTGGTTCCATCACTTGTCTGCTGTGTGGCCTCAGGCAAGTCACTTCACTTCTCTGGGCCTCAGCTACCTCATCTGTAAAATGGGGACTGAGACTGTGAGCCCCGCGTGGGACAGGGACAGTGTCCAACCCAATTCGTTTATAGCTACCCTGGCGTTTAGTAAAGTGCCTGGCACATAGCAAGCGCTTAGCAAATACCATAATTATTAGTATTATTATACTCTCCCCAAGTGCTTAGTAATAATAATAATAATAATAATGGCATTTGTTAAGTGCTTACTATGTGCAAAGCACTGTTCTAAGCGCTGGGGAGGTTACAGGGTGATCAGGTTGTCCCACGGGGGGCTCACAGTCTTAATCCCCATTTTACAGATGAGGTAACTGAAGCTCAGAGAAGTGAAGTGACTTGCCTAAGGTCACACAGCAGATGTGCGGTGGAGCCGGGAGCCGGGAGCCTAGTAAGCACTCAGTAAATATGATTGTGCCACAGGACTCTGGGATGTTAGGATTATTGGGCTAGGCCCAGCTAACCACAAGGATCCAGGATGTTGGAATCCCTAGGCCCAGACCAGCAAGGTCACCACTTCCCTGGCACCCATTCATTCACTCAATCGTATTTATTGAGCACTTACTGTGTGCAGAGCACTGTACTAAGCGCTTGAAGTAGTACAAGTTGGCAACATATAGAGATGGTCCCTACCCAACAGTGGGCTCACAGTCAGACCTTCTCCCCCAGCCCCTACTGCAGGCAGACACCAAGACCTAGAATCTCTACTCCATTTAACACAGTCTTAATAAGGTAATAACCAAAGTAAATCCAGACTAAACCATCTTTCCCTGGATCAGTCAATTCATTCATTCATTCAATCGTATTGATTGAGTGCTTACTGTGTGCAGAGCACTGTACTAAGTGCTTGGGATCAACTGTAACTGTAACAATAAACAGTTACATTCCCTGCCCACAATGAGCTTACAGTCTAGAGATGGGGAGACGGACATCAATATAAATAAATAAAATTACATATGTGGACATAAGTGCTGTGGGGCTGGGAGGGGGGAAGAGCAGGGTGACGCAGAAGGGAGTGGGAGATGAGGAAAGATGGGGCTTAGTCTGGGAAGGCCTTAATCAATCATATTTATTGAGCACTGTACTAAGCACTTGGGGGAGTACAATACAACTGTAAACAGACACATTCCCAGCCCACAGTGATCTTACCGTCTAAAGGGGGAGATAGGACCCTCTTCTTCTCTGTAGGCATCCTAGAATTCATTTTCTTCTCCCTCTCAGGGGCAGGAGGCTTGCTCCTATGGAGTCCAGGCCTCTGGACTCCGAATTTCCATGGATCCTCTCTGATCCCTCCCTATGCCCTGTGTCCATCCAGGGTCCACAGTGTAAGCTCATCTGATGTCCTCCTCTCCCAGGAACACCAGCCTGCTTCTCCTCACCGCAGGATGGCTGAGGTTCTCCTTCTTTCTCCCAAGCTGCCCCTTTACTTCCTCCCCAGTCCCCATCTCTGATTGCTTTGGTTTACCCTTCAGGGAGGAGAAACAAAGGAGTGACTCTCCTGGATTGATCCTCCCTCTCTTAAGTGTGGGGGCCCTTGGAACTGATTGTCACACCTAGTTAATTAGGCCATCCAGATGCCCAACCAAGCTGTGGAAACATCTCCTCGGATGTTGAAATCTTTCTCAATATCTGGGAGAATTTATACACCCAGGCTCTGGAAACAAAGTGAGAGTGTATGATGCTGAAAAACAATTACTTGCTCTTAACCTTGGACAAAAGGGAATCCAGAGGAGGTTGAACATGGCTAGGAGTTTGCTAAATCTATAAGGAAGGCTGTTTAATTATCTTTCCGTCCCTGATGTGGATACACACATGTACACATGTACACAAACACACACCACACACACACAGAGTCTTACATATTTATATTCCAAGACAAATCTACTAACGATAACTACCTCGTTCCTCCTTATAACGTAAGCTCCTCAAGGGCTGGGAAAGTGTCATACACTTCTCCTGTGCTTCAGTGTAGGTCTTAAGTGTTTTTTCTGCCCTCCCTGCTTGTATTTGCCTGCTTTCAGTTCATCACTGAGCAATTGTTTGGTATCCTGCTATAATGCAATGCCTCAGTGCTGAGGGACTGAGTTCACGTTCATGTCCCGCTATTCGATTTTAAATATAAGACTGAAATATATCAAATCAAATCCATGGGGTTTTATCTGGCAAAATTTGGGAGCAAAGTCCATATATGCCAGACTATCACTCTTCCCATCTTCAAAGCATTACTAAGGTCACACCTTTTTCAGGAAGCCTTCCCCGATTAAGCTCTCTTTTTCCTGGCTTGCTCTCCCTTCTGATCATCTTTGCATTTGGATCTGTGACCTTTGGGCATGTGATAGTCACCCCACCCTCCACCACACAGCACTTAAATACATCGCTTTTAATTATATATATATATGTATATATAATTGATTATATATATATAATTATATATATATAATTATATATATATAATTATATATATATATATATATATGATTTATTTGCATTAATGTCTGCCTCTCACTCTATAATATAAGCTGTCTGTGAGCAGGGCATGTGTCTGCCAACTCAGTTGTATTGTACTGTCCCAAGTACTTAATACAGTGCTCTGCACATAGTAAGCACTCAATAAATACCATTGATGGATTGATGGGGGACATTGTTTCATATCAAATTGAAGACCTGTAAATCTGTGGGCAGTGCAACCTTTTACAGGGCTGTGAGGTAGAGATCTACCACAGAAGTCACATTTTTAATCTCAACTGTTTCATCATCACTGTCACCTAAGAATCATATATTATGTGCAATAATTATGGAGCTTGTTAAGTGTCTACTATGTGCCAGGAACTGGGGTGGATACAAGATATTCAGGTTGGACACATACATATAGAACACATGCATACATATGGATGCATCCAACCTGATCATCTTATATCAACCCCGGAGCAGAGCAAACATTTTAAGTCTATACATAGTCTCTCTTTTTTTCTCTCTTTCTCTCTATTAAATAATACAATATGTATGTGCATTCATTCAATCATATATATCAAGTGCTTACTATATGCTGAGCACTGTACTAAGTGCTTGGGAGAGTACAATATAACAATAAACAGTCACATTCCCTGCCCACAGTGCGCTTACAGTCTAGAGGGGGAGACAGTGTGTGTGTGTGTGTGTGTGTGTGTGTGTGTGTGTGTGTGTGTGTGTGTAATATATAGTACAATATTTTATGTACAGAACATATATAGATTTAAAATGTTTGTTACGCTCTCCCTGCCGGCAGCTATCCTGTTTCTGTACACCCTACAGCCCAGCATTATTGTTATAACTATTATGATACGTAGTGTACAAAAGGATTAGGATGTGACTTCTGGGGCAGTTTGGGTTCCATCGCTACAGAAACAGGTGGTTGCGACTGCAGCTTGGAGGCTCTTCAATCTAGTATGAAGCCTTCTGCCCCATCGCCACCAAATTCCGTCAATCTGGAGCTTTGGCCCCAGTCTGGAGAATTCCATGATGTGCTCCTCTAAGATGACTGAATTTTAATACCGCCCTACCAGCATCATCCTCAATGACACCGAACAATTGCTGGGAGGAGACCACTGTGCTAGATACCTGGGGAATAAAAGGCTGTGTGACCTAGAGCAAGTCAATGACCACCTCTGGGCCTCAGTTTCCTCACCAGCAAAATGGAGGTTCGTTGTCTATTCTCCCTCCCACTTAGACTACGAGCCCCAGGTGGGACAGAGACTTTATCTGCTCTGGTTGTAGTGTATCTCCCCCAACCTTTCACACAGTGCTTTGCACATAGTAAGCGCTTGGCAGCTTGGCTTAGTGGAAAGAGCACGGGCTTGGAGTCAGAGGTTGAGAGTTCTAAACCTGTCTCTGCCACTTGTCAGCTGTGTGACTTTGGGCAAATCACTTAACTTCTCTGTGCCTCAGTTACCTCATCTGTAAAATGGGAATTAAGACAGTGAACCCCACATGGGACAGCCTGATTACCTTGTATCTACCCCAGCACTTAGAACAGTTCTTGGCACATAGTAAGCACTTCACAATTACTATTATTATTATTACCACAATGATCATTACTAGGTACAAGGCTCAATGACTTAACTGTATACCCCCAGAGAGCAATCAATCAATCAATCGTATTTATTGAGCGCTTACTGTGTGCAAAGCACTGTACTAAGCGCTTGGGAAGTACAAGTTGGCAACATATAGAGACAGTCCCTTCCCAACAGTGGGCTCACAGTCTAAAAGAGCAGGGATCGGGTCTATCATTCTATTGTAATAATAAATAATAATAATGATGGTATTTGTTAAGCGCTTACTATGAGCCAAGCACTGTTCTTCTCCAGTACCTAGTACAGTGTTCTGCACACAATAGGCACTCAATCAGTACCATTGCTTGATTAATCGATTGATTTGAACTATAAGTCTCAATAAACAAGTGCGTGATAAAACCTCCACTCAGCCCACAGTAAGTAGAAGCCTCCTCCAGGGCCTTTCCACTGCCCTGACCCAAACTGGAACTGAAAAGGGCATCTATCCCAGCGCTTAGTACAGTGCTTGGCACATAGTAAGAACTTAATGAATATCAAAATTATGATTATATACTAAATAATAATAATTATAAGGATCATCATAAATCATAACAGCTCATTGTGGGTAGGGAATGTGGCTGTCGTTATATTCTACTCTCCCTAGCGCTTAGTACAGTGGTCTGCACACAGTAGGCACTCGATAAATACCACGGAATGAATGAATAATGATAACACGTGAGGAAGGGGGTGGCGGCTGGGCTTCACCCCATCGTTTCCTGAACAAAGCCCAAAGAGATTGCTGGTTACACCAAAAAGCCTTGCCAACACATCAAATGGTCTATAATACCTCAAGAGCTGCTGTGAAACTTGGACTGGAAACAACTTTCATAGTAGACTATATCGCAGATGTTTTACTGCCTCGTGTATTTACAATGTATTATGGCTCTTGGCAACAGCATTTTCCAAGAGAGCCTGAAGAGATGACACAGCAAATGGGAGAGCAGGAAATCTGGAAAACACTGCGGCGGCTGGGCTGGGATGACAGCCGGAAGAGAAAGACGCGGAGGAGCGTGATGGCCAGATCCTGATCATCAATCGTATTTATTGAGCGCTTACTGTGTGCAGAGCACTGTACTAAGTGCTTGAATCAATCAGTGCTATGTATTGAGCGCTCACTGTGTGCAGAGCACTGTACTGAGTGCATGTGAGAGTCTAATATAACAGAGTTGGTAGACACGGACGCCGCAGGTGAAATAGAGAAGCAGCGTGGCTCAGTGGAAAGAACCCAGGCTTGGGAGACAGAAGTCATGGGTTCTAATTCCGGCTCCCCCACATGTCTGCTGTGTGACCTTGGGCAAGTCACTTAACTTCTCTGAGCCTCAGTTACCTCATCTGCAAAATGGAGATTAAGACGGTGAGCCCCACATGGGACAATGTGATCACCTCGTATCCTCCCCAGGGCTTAGAACAGTGCTTTGCACATAGTAAGTGCTTAACAAATGCCATTGTTATTATTATGAAATGACTGAACATTGTGCAGCTCCCGGTGAGGTAAACCTGATGATCCACTCAAGGATCTGGCCAGGCTCAGCACAGAAAGAAAAGCGTCCATCACTGAGGTCCAGCCTATTCATTCGTTCCATCATCTTTACTGAGCTCTTACTTTATGCAGAGCACTGTACTAAGCGCTTGGGAGAGTACGATATGATAATAAACAGACACATTCCCTACTCACAATGAGCTTATAGTCTAGAGTTTACAGCCTAGATCCCAAGGCCAGTAACAATACTACTACTACTAATTCACAGCATCACTAAAATCCGCCCTTTCTTCTCCATCCAAACCGCTACCACGTTAATACAAGAACTCATCCTATCCTGCCCAGATTACTGCATCAGCCTCCTTGCTGATCTCCCAGCCCCCTGCCTCTCCCCACTCCAGTCATCATCATCATCATCATCAATCGTATTTATTGAGCGCTTACTATGTGCAGAGCACTGTACTAAGCGCTTGGGAAGTACAAATTGGCAACATATAGAGACAGTCCCTACCCAACAGTGGGCTCACAGTCTAAAAGGGGGAGACAGAGAACAAAACCAAACATACTAACAAAATAAAATAAATAGAATAGATATGTACAAGTAAAATAAATAAATAAATAAATAGAGTAATAAATATGTACAAACATATATACATATATACAGGTGCTGTGGGGAAGGGAAGGAGGTAAGAAGTGGGGGATGGAGAGGGGGATGGGGGAGAGGAAGGAAGGGGCTCAGTCTGGGAAGGCCTCCTGGAGGAGGTGAGCTCTCAATAGGGCCTTGAAGGGAGGAAGAGAGCGAGCTTGGCGGATGGGCAGAGGGAGGGCATTCCAGGCCCGGGGGGTGACGTGGGCCGGGGGTCGATGGCAGGACAGGCGAGAACGAGGTACGGTGAGGAGATTAGCGGCGGAGGAGCGGAGGGTGCGGGGTGGGCTGTGGAAGGAGAGAAGGAAGGTGGAGAGAATCATCTTTCTCCTGAAATGTTCAGGACATGTCACGCCCCTCTTCAAAAATCTCCAGTGGTCGCCCATCCATCTCCATATCAAACAAAAACTCCTCATTATTGGCTTTAAAGCAGTCCATCACCTTGCCCCCTCCTACCTCAACTTGCTTCTCTTCTTCTACAACCCAAACTGCACAATCTGCTCCTCACCTTCTCACTGTGCCCTTATCTTGCTTGTCTCATCACTGACTCTTGGAAAGCCCTCCCTCCTCAAATCGCCAGACAATGACTCTCCCCTACTTCAAAGCCTTGCTGAAGGAATGTCTCCTCCAAGAGGCCTTCCCAGACTCAGCCCCACTTTCCTCATCTCCCACTCCCTTCTGCATCACCTTGACTTGCTCCCTTTGCTCTTCCCCTCCTCCCCATCCCATGGCACTTAGGTACATATCTGTAATTTAATTTATTGTATTGATGTCTGTTTATTTGTACTGATGCCTGTGTCCCTTCCTCTAGACTATGAACTTGTTGTGGGCAGGGGGTGTCACTCTTTGTTGTTGTATTTTACTTTCCCAAGCTGTGGGGAGTGTTAAGTGTTAGTGTTAAGCACAGTAAGCGCTTAATAAATATGATTGGACGAATGAATGAATAATACCACCTTGTGTTTTAAATGGTGCTTTCATTTTTTCAAAGCACTTAATTATCTCGTTATCCTGTCCTTGTCACATCCTTTTTTTAATGGTACTTTTTAAGCACGTACTATGTGCCAGGCACTATACTAAGTGCTAGGATAGACACAATCTAATCAGGTTGGACACAGTCCATGTCAGTCAGTCGTATTTATTGAGCACTTCCTGTGTGCAGAGCACTGTACTAAGCGCTTGGCAGAGTACAGTATAATAATATAACAGACACATGTCCCACATGGGGATCACGGTCTTAATCCCCATTTTACAGATGAGGTAATTGAGACATACAGAAGTCAAATCAAGCCATCAGTGGACTTTACTGAGCACTTATTGTGTACAGAACACTGTCCTATGTGTTTGGGAGATTGCAGTGGAGTAAGAACAATTCCTGCCCTCGAGGAACTAGCAGGGGAAGGACGTAGGTAAAATGGTTCATAGTTTGAATGTTTTGATGAATAATAATAATGTTGGTATTTGTTAGCACTTACTATGTGCCAAGTGCTGTTCTAAGTGCTGGGGGAGATACAAGATAATCGGGTTGTCCTACATGGGGCTCACAGTCTTCATCCCCATTTTACAGATGAGGTAACTGAGGCCCAGAGAAGTTAAGTGACTTGCCCAAGGTCACACAACTGACAAGTGGCAGAGCTGGGATTAGAACCCATGAGCTCCGACTCCCAAGCCCAGGCTCTAGGCACTAAACCACGCTGCTTCTCTAAGAAATTAGCTGAATACATAACTGAGTATACAGTTAACTATATATGAATTGATTTCACCTGTGAGCAAGATGGGGGTCGGTTTGACCTTCACAATATCACTAAAATCCATCCTTTCCTCTTCATCCAAATTGCTACCTCATTAATCCCAGCACGTATCCTATCTCGCCTTGATTACTGTATCAGCCTCCTTGCTACTTTGCTTCACTTTGCTGCTTGCATCATTTTTCTACAGAAATGTTCAGACCATGTTTCCCCACTCCTCAAAAACCTCCAGTGGTTACCCATCCACCTCCTTACCATCGGCTTTAAAGCACTCAGTCACCTTGCCCTCTTTTACCTTACCTTGCCACTTTCCTATTATAACCCAGCCCACACATTTCACTCTCTAATGCTAACCTTCTCACTGTACTTCAATCCTGTCTATCTTGACACTGACTCTCGCCCACAACCTGCCCCCTGGCCAGGAACACCCTCCTTCCTCATATCTGATAAACAATTACTCCCCCAGCCTTCAAAGCTTTATTGAAGGCATATCTCCTCCAAGAGATGTCTCAGACTAAACCCTTCTTTCCTTTTCTTCCACTCCCTTCTGCATCACCCTGACATGCTCCCTTTATTTATCCCCCCTCCCAGCCCCACAGCACCTATGTACATATCTGTAATTTTATTGATTTATATTAATGTCTGTCTCCCCCTCTAGACTGTAAACTCATGGTTGGCAGGGAATGTATCTGTTATATTGTACTCTCCCAAGTGCTTAGTACAGTGCTCTGCACACAGTAAGTACTCAATAAGTATGTTTCATTCATTCAGTCATATTTTTTGGGCACTTACTGTGTGCAGAGCACTGACTGGGTGTCCTTACCTAAGTTTTTTCCCTCTCCCAGGCAGACTGACAGCTCTTCTGATTTTGCCTGGCCAGACAGAGCGTTTTGCTCTCCCAAGTGCTTAGTACAGGGCTTGGAACTCAGTGAGTGCTCAATAAATACCACTGATTGATTAGCGCACACATTTTTGCTTCTGCTATTAATGCAGCTGTAGATAACAGCAGAGCCATTTAGACCCAAAGAACAGAGCAGAGAATCCTGAACCCTCCACAGATATTATTTCAGAATTCCCACCTATTTTGTATTGCTCCACAGTGTGCTAAACCCAGGCCAGTATGTGTCTCACAGGTGGAAGTACCAGCTCAAATTTAGCACCTTGGAAAGAAAAAGGTGTGATGGTCTGAGAGAGTGATTAGGGCTTCTTCAGCTGGGTGAAGGCGAGAAGAAAGAAAGCTGGGAGCAAGATGGGGGTGGGGGAGTGTAAAAAATAACGCAAAAGAGGAAATGTGAATGAATTGGAAGGCTTGACCTGTTCTGCACTTCTATCTGTGAGAAAGAGCAGGGTATTTTGGGTTTTTTTTTAATGGTATTTGTTAAGTGCTAGTTTCCAGGCATTATACTAAAGTCTGGGGTAGGCGCAAGCTAATCAGGTTGGACACAGTCCCTGTTCCACATGGAGCTCACAGTCTTAATCCCTATTTTACAGGAGTCAGTTGATCATATTTATTGAGCACTTAATGTGTCCAGAGCACTTTACTAAGTTCCTCAGAGAGTACAATATAACAGGCACATTCCCTGCCTACAACAAGCTTACAGTCCAGAGGGGAAGATAGACATTAATATAAATAAAATTACAGCTATGTACATGAATGCTGTGGGGCTGGGAGCAGGGGGGATGAATAAAGGGATCAAGACAGGGCGATGCAAATGGAAGTGAAAGAGAAGGAAAAGAAGGCGTAGGGAAGACCTCTGGCAGGAGTTGTGCCTTTATTAAGGCTTTATGGATAAGGTAACTGATGCCCAGAGAAATTACTTGCCCAAGATCACACAGTAGACAAGTGGCGGAGCCGGGACTAGAATATTGGAAGAGATGAAGGAGACGGGCAGTGCACGGGGGTAACATATAGTCCCTCTGACCCTTGGGCCATGGGGAGTCTGGACTGAGTGGTCTTTGTCTTTTCCTGGGCCCGGGGCTCTAGATAGGACACAAGCCAAGAACCTCGCAAGATGGACCAAGTCCAGGGCATCAAGAAGCAGCCCAAGAAGCCAGTCCAGGGGCCCGGGCAGTGTTCCTTCTCAGAAGATTATAAATAGCCACATGTGGGGCCTCGTTCCAGGGTCTGCGAGTTCCCGCCGGTCCCCCAGTTCCTGTAATCAGGAGCGGCTGAACAACTGGTCCCGTTTATTGGGTGTCCCTAGATGGGAAGACAGACACTTGCCTTTCCCCGGGCCCTGTCCAACTCCTTTCTCCTCCGCAAGGCTGGGAAACGTCGGCTCCATCTTTTCACGCAGCCACCCTGCCTTCCCCACTCTTGTCCTAAGTACCGGCTCACTGCTCTTCGCCCACTGGACACTTCCCCGAAGTTAAAGGAGAAAATTGACAGTGTCCCTGTTTCAAGAGCATTTTCCTCCTCTAGTGAAACACCCAGAAGGGGGAGGAAAGAGGGAGCGGTGGGTGGGATACGAAGACTGGCTGTCAAAGTAGAAGAACCATCTTGAAAATGCCTGCTGGGGACAAAGCATTCAGGCGGACCCGGTATTCGTGTTGTACTCAGTTGACCCATAATGACTGCCATTTACAAAGGACAAACTGCCATTTACAAAGGACAAAAAGCAGATTTGCTTTCCCTCAAAAGGCCCCAGTGGATCCTATTTCTTCCCATCTGTGGGGTACCTGAGGTAAACAGAGCGGCTCAGTGGAAAGAGCATGGGCTTGGGAATCAGAGGTCATGGGTTCGAATCCCGGCTCCTCCACTTGTCAGCTGTGCGCCTTTGGGCAAGTCACTTCACTTCTCTGTGCCTCAGTTCCCTCTTCTATAAAATGGGGATTAAGACTGTGAGCCCCACGTGGGACAACTTGATCACCTTGTAGCCTCCCCAGAGCTTGGAACAGCGCTTTGCACATGGTAAGCGCTTAACAAATGATATTATTATTATTATTGTTATTATTATTATTATTATTAATCAACTGGGGGCAGCGGCTGGATGTCTTTATTCCAGCAGCAGGAGTGTGCAGGGGTCAGCCACTAGAGGGCGATAGTCACAAACACTTGAGGGTTGAGGGATGGGACACTCTAGCCCGGGGATTCTCCAACTGGGAACAGCTGCTCTGGGAAGGAGCCTGAGGGGAAATTATGGAGGGAAGAAGCCAAGGAAAAAGAAAGGGCACAGAAATATTCAGTGAGGCCTAAAATAAAGAAAAAGCCAATTGCACTGGACTTGTTTTTGTGGGGTATTTTTTTAACTTATGGTATTTAAGTGCTTACTATTTGCCAGGCACTGTTCTAAGTGATGGGGTAGATACAAGCTAATCAGTCAATCAATCAATCAATCAATCGTATTTATTGAGCGCTTACTGTGTGCAGAGCACCGTACTAAGCGCTTGGGAAGTACAAGTTGGCAACACATAGAGACAGTCCCTACGCAACAGTGGGCTCACAGTCTAAAAGGGGGAGACAGAGAACAAAACCAAACATACTAACAAAATAAAATAAATAGAATAGATATGTACAAGTAAAATAAATAAATAAATAGAGTAATAAATATGTACAAACATATATACATATATACAGTTGGTGTGGGGAAGGGAAGGAGGTAAGATGGAGGTAACTTATGGTATTTAAGTACTTACTATTTGCCAGGCACTATTCTAAGTGCTGGGGTAGATACAAGCTAATCAATCAATCAATCAATCAATCGTATTTATTGAGCGCTTACTGTGTGCAGAGCACTGTACTAAGCGCTTGGGAAGTACAAGTTGGCAACATATAGAGACAGTCCCTACCCAACAGTGGGCTCACAGTCTAAAAGGGGGAGACAGAGAACAAAACCAAACATACTAACAAAATAAAATAAATAGAACAGATATGTACAAGTAAAATAAATAAATAGAGTAATAAATATGTACAAACATATACATATATACAGGTGCAGTGGGGAAGGGAAGATGGGGGGATGGAGAGGGGGACGAGGGGGAGAGGAAGGAGGGGCTCAGTCTGGGAAGGCCTCCTGGAGGAGGTGAGCCCTCAGTAGGGCCTTGAAGGGAGGAAGGGAGTTAGCTTGGCGGATGTGGGGAAGGAGGGCATTCCAGGCCAGGGGGAGGACGTGGGCTGGGGGTCGATGGCGGGACAGGCGAGAACGAGGCCCGGTGAGGAGATTAGCGGCAGAGGAGCGGAGGGTGCGGGCTGGGCTGGAGAAGGAGAGACTGGAGGTGAGGTAGGAGGCGGGGAGGGGATGGACAGCCTTGAAGCCTTGCCAGGCACTGTTCTAAGTGCTGGGGTAGATACAAGCTAATCAGTGCCCCACATGGGGCTCCTAGCCTTCATCCCCATATTACAAATCAGAGGTAGGGTTTTCTAATCCCGGCTCCTCCACTGACCAGCTGTGTGACTTTGGGCAAGTCGCTTGACTTCTCTGTGCCTCAGTTCCCTCATCCATAAAATGGGGATTAAGACTGTGAGCCCCACCCGGGACAACCTGATTAACTTGTATCTACCCCAGTGCTTAGAACAGTGCTCAGCACATAATAAACGCTTAACAAATGCCATCATCATCACTATTATTATTGTTATCAGGTGACTGAGACACGGAGAAGTGAAGTGACTTGCCCATGATCACACAGCAGAAAAGTGGTGGAGTTGGGATGAGAGCCCAGGTCCTCTAACTCCCTGGCCTGTGCTCTAAGTACTAGGCCACCTGCTGCTTTTCCATAAGAAAACCCCAGAGCCAGAATAAAAGGGATTGAGAGCTTGAATATGAAGAAAAGATATTCATTCATATCATCTCAGTCCCTTTATTCACATTGGCCCTGGGTCAAGATCTTCTTTACCTCTTCCCCCAAAGTCCATCCCTCCATCCCTCCTCCACTTCCAAATACTCCTAAAATTCCACTGTTTTCCAAAGGCCATTCCTATCAGTATCTTGCCTTTCTGTGTTTATTTAGGCCCATCCATGGCATTTTTTAATGGTATTTGTTAAACGCTTACTATGTGCCAGGTTCTGTACTAAGCACTGGGGTAGATACAAGCTAATCAGGTTTGACACTGTCCCTGAGCCACATAGGGCTCACAGTCTTCATCCCCGTTTTACAGATGAGGTAACTGAGGCACAAAGAAGTGAAGTGACTTGCCCAAGGTCACCCGGCAGACCAGTGGCAGAGCCAGGATTAGAAGGCTTCTGACTCTGAGGCCCGTGCTGTATCCACTAGGAAACTACCTATCTCCCTCCATGCCAGATGAAGTTCACTAATCAGGGGCTGGTATGGGCCACAGAGAACTTGGGGAATTTTCACCAGGAAGGGAAGCAGGGAGGTATGATTCACTGGGAAGGAAAGGGTCGCTTCCAAAGCCAAGAGTTCAGGAGAAGAAAGAAGCCCCAGTCTGGGAAAAGGCAACTACGTGACAGCAGAGAAAAATAAGTGGGAGAGCAGAGAATAAGTGAGCCACGACAGGAGGGGGAAGAATACAGGCAATGGTCAATCAGGTTCAACTCCAGAATAGAAAGAGTCCTTGATGTTGACCTCATTTTTACTCTTCAGCTTGTTGTGGATGCTGTTAGCCATTTTCTTGATCTTAGCTGTGAGCTTCTCCAGACTCACCCCCTCCCCTCCTCAGGGTCAGCTGACTGCGGGTTTTTTTAAAAAAATATTGTTGAAGACTCCACTGGAAACAACAGCTAAAGGTCCTTGGGGTTTCTCCTGGATAATACCGATATGGGGATGACGTGTCATCATTATTACTATAAAAATGATGGCATTTGTTAAGTGCTTACTATGTGTAAAGCACTGTTCTAAGTACTGGGGAGTATACAAGGTATACAAGTGAACCTGGGGCTCACAGTCTTCATCCCCATTTTACAGACGAGGTAACTGAGGCACAGAGAAGTTAAGTGACTTGCCCAAAGTCACACAGCTGTCAATTGGCAGAGCCGGGATTTGGACCCGTGACCTCTGACTCCGAAGCCCATGCTCTTTCCATTGAGCCACGCTGCTCTGGGAAGCAGCATAGAAAGCGCAAAAGCCTATGGGCCAGGGGAACTGGGTTCTAATGCTGGCTGTAACACTTGACTGCTGTGTGACCTTAGGCAAGTCACTTCCACTTCTCTGGGCCTCCGTTTCCTTATCTGTCAAATGGGAATTTGATACCTCTTTTCCCTCCTGTGTAGACTGTTGCACCCCATGTGGGACAGCTACGGTCTGGCCTGATTGTCTTGTATCTTCCCCGAAACTTCGGACAGTGCTTGGCACATAGTATGCACTTAACATATTCTATGATTATTATTCTTTTACATTGCTGAGCCTTACTCTACGCTTGGGGGCTGGATTTCCCCTCACCCCAGACCAGGATCTGGAATCCTCACACTTATCAGGTTCAAAACAGAACTCCTCATCTTTGCACCCAAACTCTGTCCTCCTTGTGTCTTTCTCATCACTATAGACAACACCACTATCCTCCCTGTCTCACCAACCTGCAACCTTGGCATTATCCTCGACTCATTTCTCTCATTCAGCCCACATATTCAGTCTATCTATCACCAAATCCTGCTGGTTCTACCTTCACCACGCTGCCAAATTTCGTCCTTTCCTTTCCATGCAAGCTGCTACTATGCTGGCTCAACCACTTATAATAATAATAATAATGGCATTTATTAAGCGCTTACTATGTGCCAAGCCCTGTTCTAAGCGCTGGGGAGGTTACAAAGTGATCAGGTTGCCCCACAGGGGGCTCACGGTCTTTATCCCCATTTTTACAGAGGAGGTAACTGAGGTACAGAGAAGTTAAGTGACTTGTCCAAAGGGACACAGCTGACAATTGGCAGAGCCGGGATTTGGACCCATGACCAAAGCCTGCGCTCGTTCCACTGAGCCACGGTGCTTCTCGTGCCCCACCTTGAGTATCGCATCACCTCCTCACTGACCTCTGTGTCTCCCCACTCCCCAAGAACCTTCCGTGGTTGCCCACCCCACTCTGCATCAAACAGAAACTCCTTACTGTCGGCTACAAGGTACTCAATCAGTTTGCCCCCTCCTATCATATCTCACTGATTTCCTACAACCCATCCTGCCCACTTGGCTCCTTTAAGGCTAACCTATTCGCTGTACCTCAATCTCAGCCATCTCGCTGTCCACCCCCTGTCTCTGTCCTCCCTCTGATCTGAAACTCCCCCTACACCCCTACATATATGAAAGACAACCACTCTCCCTACTTTCAAAGCCTTATTAAAATCACATCTTCGCCAAGAGGCCTTCCTCCACTAAGCCCTCATTTCCACTACTTCCTCTCCCTTCAGCCTCACCCTTGCACTTGGATTTGCACTCTTTAAGAACTTGATATTCACTTCACCCTCAGCCCCACAGCACTTTTGCACAAATCCATCATTTAATGTCTGTCTCCCCCTCTAGACTATAAACGTCTTGTGGGCAGGGAATGCATCTGCCAACTCCATTGTAATATACTTTCCCAAGCACTGGGACAGTGCTCTGCAAATAATAATAATAATAATAATAATAATAATAATAATGGCATTTGTTAAGCACTTACTATGTGCAAAGCATTGTTCTAAGCGCTGGGGAGGAGGGCTCACAGTCTTCATCCTCATTTTACAGATGAGGGAACTGAGGCCCAGAGAAGTGAAGTGACTTGCCCAAAGTCACACAGCTGACAAGTGGCAGA
Organism: Tachyglossus aculeatus; assembly: GCF_015852505.1. Classification (NCBI taxonomy): domain Eukaryota; kingdom Metazoa; phylum Chordata; class Mammalia; order Monotremata; family Tachyglossidae; genus Tachyglossus; species Tachyglossus aculeatus. The sequence continues at coordinate 46,703,926 of NC_052087.1, read as the reverse complement.
GCCGGGATTTGAACCCATGCCCTCTGACTCCCAAGCCCGGGCTCTTTCCACTGAGCCATGCTGCTTCTAGTAAGTGCTCACTAAATACTACTAATTGGTCAATTGACTGATTCCAGTCCTGCCTCCCCCACAACGTGGACGGGCTAGGAGACTTAGGCAAAGCCAACTGAGCCTCTCTGAACCTTCACAAGGAATAACAACAACTGGCCATCTACCCTGGAGGCTAGTAATGTGGCTCCACTATTTGTCTGTTGTGTAACCTTGGGTATGTCACTTCACTTCTCTGTGCCTCAGTTCTCTCATCTGTAAAATGGGGATTAAGACTAGGAGCCCCATGTGGGACAACCTGATTACCTTGTATCTACCCCAGCGCTTAGAACAGTGCATGGCCCATAGAAAGTGCTTAACAAATACCACAGAAACAGTGGGCTGTCTAGGACTGATGGATTGCTTGACTGTGAGCCCACTGTTGAGTAGGGACTGTCTCTATATGTTGCCAACTTGTATTTCCCACGCGCTTAGTACAGTGCTCTGCACACAGTAAGCGCTCAATAAATACGATTGATTGATTGATTGATTAAAACCAACTAATCAACAGAGGAAAAAGCAAGTAGATCTGGGAGAAAGACTGCATGGGTGAGGAAGCCTAGGGAGAATAATAATAATAATAATGGCATTTATTATTCTAGACTGTGAGCCTACTTCTAGACTGTGAGCCCACTTTCTAGACTGTGAGCCCACTGTTGGGTTAGGGACTGTCTCTATACGTTGCCAACTTGTACTTCCCAAGCGCTTAGTACAGTGCTCTGCACACAGTAAGCGCTCAATAAATACGATTGATTGATTGATTGATTATTAAGCACTTACTATGTGCAAAGCACAGTTCTAAGCACTGGGGAGGTTACAAGGCAATCAGGTTGTCCCACGGGGGGTTCACAGTCTTCACCCCCATTTTACAGATGAGATAACTGAGGCACAGAGAAGTTAAGTGACTTGCCCAAAGTCATACAGCTGACAGTTGGTAGAGTTGGGATTTGAACCCATGACCTCAGACTCCAAAGCCTGTGCTCTTTCCACTGAGCCACACTGCTTCTCTAATGGCTAGAGCACAGGCTGGGGAGTCAGAAGGGCCTGGGTTCTAATTCTGGCTCTGGTACTTATCTGTTGTGTGACCTTGGGCAAGTCATTTTAGAATAGTGCTTGGCACATAGTAAGCGCTTAACAAATGCCATTGTTATTATTATTATTTTATTTCTCTGGGCCTCAGTGACCTCCTCAGTAAAATGGGGATTAAGACTGTGAGCCCTGTGTGGGACATGGACTTTGTCCAGTGTGATTAGCTTGTATCTACCCCAGTGCTTAGAACAGTGGCTTACACATGGCAAGTGCTTAACAAATACCATCATTATTATTATTTTGAGTAACCCCTAACCCAGTGATCCATGTTGGGAGGTCAAAGGGGCTCCCAGACGTAGCCAGCAGGACTACTTCCAATGGGCTCTGACCTAGGAGCATGGTGCCAGGGGCAATCTCATCTATATCTCCACCAACCCCTCATCCACATCCTGCCTCTGGCCTGCAACGCCTTTCCTCCTCAAATCTGACAGACATTTACTCTCTCGGCTTTCAAGGCCTTACTGAAGGCGAGTCTCCTCCAAGAGGCCTTTCCTGACTAAGCCCCCCTTCCCTCATTTCCCACTCCCTTCTGCATCACCCTGACTTGCTCCCTTCCTTCACACCCCCTTCCCAGCAGTTATGTACATATCCGTCATTTATTTATTTCTCTTAATGTCTGTCTTCTCCCCTCTAGACTGTAAACTCCTTGTGGGCAGGGAATGTATCTTTATTGTTGTATAGTAGTCTCCCAAGCACTGAGTACAGTGCTGTGCATACACTAAGCACTCAATAAATACGACTGAAAGAATGAATGAGTGAATGAATGAAGATCAGGGGTGGGGACGGAGTGGGGATGGGCCAGGCCCCTGAGCCTCCTCAGGCGTGACTTGCACAGGCTAATCTGTTCCCTGCTTGCCCTAGATCCCGGCCCTGCCAATTGGGTCCTTCCACCCTGGGAAGAGCTCGGGAGCCCAGCCAGAATGTTCCGTGGATCTCACTCGTGGAGAGTCCCACTTCTCAGGCATCCTGAGGCTTCCAGCCCGTTTCCATCCCAAAGCGGCCGATGAGCCCGCCGCCTTAATTGCTTTCGACTTGAGAACCGCAATAAGCCCAGCAGGAGCGTCGGTTCCCAGAGGGGCCTGCTTGGCAGTGGGAGGGAAGCATCCTGGAAAGGGGGCACGCACCCCGCTGCATTACTCGGAGCAAACCGGAGGCCGCAGGGAAGGGAATCGAGGGCCCAAGGGGGCCTGCGGCTTTTGTGTTGCTTTTTAAAGTGCGACCGGGGCTGGGTGGGCCAGAGAGAGGCTGAGAAGCATCCTGAAGCCGGGGCTCTTTTTCCATCAGGGTTTGGATGTGAGGTCCGGATGGTGGCTGGGAGAGAGGATCACCCGGATGAAGTCGTGGTGGATGCATGGAGGACACGGAAGAACCCGAGTCACAGACCGGATCTCTAGACTATAAGCTCACTGTGGGCAGGGAATGTGTCTGTTAAGTTATTATATTGTACTCTCCCAAGCGCTTAGTACAGTACTCTGCACAAAGTAAGCACTCAATAAATACGATTGATTGATTGATGCAAGGAAGGAAAGCCTGGGTGAGTCACTGAGCCACTCCGAGCCTCAGCCTCTCGAGATGGAAAATGGGGCAATCGTTAATTAAGGATCATTTGTGTCATATAAATTATTTATTCCTATTCATGCCTGTCTCCCATTCTAGACTGTAAGCTTGTCGTGGGCAGGAAATGTGTCTACTAACTGTTGTACTGTACTCTCCCTATCCTTTAGTTTGGTGCTCTGCACACAGTAAAGTGCTCAAAACAAACCAGTGATCAGAAGCTGTTCATACAAGCTATTTAGGTAAACAGTCCCATTGTGTTCATTGCCCGGCCTCCAGGAGGAGAAGATAATCCTAATATAATCATGCTCCTCCTCCTCCACTTCTTCTTTCTCCTTCTCTTCCTCCTCCTTCTCCTCCTTAGTCTCCAAGGAAAGAGTTCCTATGGCCTCTCTTCTTAGTGGTAAATTTTACCTTGACTCCGTCCTAAATCCATAATAATAATAATTGTGGTATTTCTTAAACACTTAGTGTGTATTAAGCACTGGGGTAGATGCAAGATAATCAGGTCCTTTGTGGGCTCACAGTCTAAGCAGCATGGCTCACTGAAAGAGCATGGGCTTTGGAGTCGGAGTTCTTGGGTTCAAATCCTGGCTCCACCAATTGTCAGCTGTGTGACTTTGGCAAGTCACTTAATCAACCAATTAATCAATCAATCGTGTTTATTGAGTGCTTACTGTGTGCAGAGCACTTAGTACAGTGCTTGGGAAGTACAAGTTGGCAACATATAGAGACAGTCCCTACCCAACAGTGGGCTCACAGTCTAAAAGGGGGAGACAGAGAACAAAACCAAGCATACTAACAAAATAAAATAAATAGAATAAATATGTACAAGTAAAATAAATAAATAAATAAATAGAATAATAAATATGTACAAACATATATACATATATACTTAACTTCTCTGTGCCTCAGTTACCTCATCTGTAAAATGGGGGTTGACTGTGAGCCCCCCGTGGGACAACCCGATCACCTTGTAACCTCCCCAGAGCTTAGAACAGTGCTTTGCACATAGTAAGCGCTTAATAAATGCCATCATTATTGTTATTATTAAATAAGAGGAAGAACAGATATCGAATCCCCATTTTACAGATGAGGGAAGGGAGGCCCAGGGTTCAGTGACTTGCCCAAGGTCACACAGCATGTATGCGGTGGGGTAGGAATTAGAACTCAGTTCCTATGACTCCCAAGCTTGTGCTCTTTTCACTAGGGAACGCTGCTTCTCAAACCCATCCAGCTGCAAGTTAACGTGGCCGGCTTCCTCATGGTTTTCCTGTAGTGTTTCCCGTGCAGGATGTTTTGATTAAGAATAATTATGGTATTTGGTACAGTGCTTACTCTGTGCCAGGCACTGTACTAAGCACTGGGGTGGATATATATTTATGTATATATGTTTGTACATATTTATTATTCTATTTATTTTACTTGTACATATTTATTCTATTTATTTTATTTTCTTAATATGTTTTGTTTTGCTGTCTTTCTCCCCCTTCTAGACTGTGAGCCCACTGTTGGGTAGGGACCATCTCTATATGTTGCCAACTTGTGCTTCCCAAGTGCTTAGTACAGTGCTCTGCACACAGTAAGCACTCAATAAATATGATTGAAGGAATGAATGAATGAATGATATAAGCAAATCGGTTGGACACAGTCCCTGTCCCACGTGGGGCTCACAGTCTCAATCCTCATTTTACATATGAGGAAACTGAGACACAGAGAAGTGAAGTGATTTGCCCAAGGTCACACAGCAAGCCCTGCCCAAGGGTTGAAAATCTGCTGAATCTGGACCACGGGTATTTTCCCTAAGCAGCTGGCAGAAACAGAGTATGCTGAAATAACTTCTGGTGACTCCTTTTTGGGTGAATCCTCTTTCTACACCCTTCTGGTTTGACTTGCTCTTCCGCCTCAGCAATACGGTATTATGGTATTTGTGAAGCACTTACTATGTGCCGGGCACTGTTCTAAGCACAGGGTTAGATACGAGGTAATCCGATTGGACACAGTCCCTGTCCCGCATAGGTTCATAGTCTTAAAACTCATTTTGCAGACAAAGTAGCTAACGCACCAAGAAGTAAGGTGACTTGCCCAAGATCACACAATTGACAAGTGGCGGAGCCGTGATTAGAACCCAGATCTTGTAACAGATTAGAACCTGTGTTGTACCCGCTAGGCCATGCCACTTCCCTTTCTCCTCTCTGCTCCCCTGCCCCACCAGTTGCCCCATCTCCCACACAATGCTCCTGCCATCCCTCAATACCTCGGAAGACTTCCCTATTCCAAACTCCCTGTGTCCCTTTGCACATTCAAAGCCCTTATCAAAAGCCATATCACCCATAAAATATCATCCAATTATTTCCCAACCTTCCCAGTCATGCCACCTTATCAACCACCTAGTACTCCTCTTTACAGCTGCTCATTTATTTAGTACCTACTTAATTATTTAGTTGTTTGCTTTTGCTTCTATCATTGAGGTCTGTGCTCTTATTCTTTTACCTATGTATATCTGGCAAGGTGCGTCTGCTTGCTTCCCTCCACTAGACTGTAAACTCCTTGAGGGGCAGAGGTCATGACTTTCACTGCTATTGATGATAATAATAATAATTGTGGTGTTTTTTTAATAATTGTGGAGGAGCAGCGTGGCTTAGTGGAAAAAGCCCAGGCTTTGGAGTCAGAGGTCAGAGGTTCAAATCCCGGCTCCGCCAATTGTCAGTTCTGTGATTTTGGGCAAGTCTAGGCCTCAGTTACCTCATCTGTAAATGGGGATTAAGACTGTGAGCCCCCCGTGGAACAACCTGATCACCTTGTAACCTCCCTAGCACTTAGAACAGTGATTTGCACATAGTAAGTGCTTAATAAACGCCATCATCATTAATATTATTTAACCAGTACTAAGTGCTGGGGTGGATACAAGCAAATCGGGTTGGACACGGTCCCTGTCCCACTTGGGGCTCACGGTCCCGATCCCCATTTTACAGGTGAGGTAACTAAGGCCCAAAGAAGTGAAAGGACTTGTCCAAGGTCACACAGCAGACAAGTGGTGGAGCTAGGATCAGAACCCATCACCTTCTAACTCCCAGGCCCTTGCTCTATCCATTACGCCATGTTGCTTCGCAGAATGATATAGTCCCAAGTGCCTAATGAAATGCTCAGCACCTATCCAGTATGTGCTCAGTAAATCCTAACGGTGAGGAGGAGGAAGAGGGAGAAGAAGAGGATGTCAGTGCAGTAGCAGAAGGTGAAGGAAGCCAGCTCTCTAGAAATGTTGCCATGTTGGGATTTTTTTAAAAGGTGTTTGTTAAGCATTACTATGTGTCATGCACTGTACTAATCACTAGCTATTCAGCACTAGCTATTACAAGCTATTCAGGTGGGACACAATCCCTGTCCCACATGGGACTCACAGCCTAAACCCTCATTTTCCAGATGAGGTAACTGAGGCACAGAGAAGTTAAGGGGTGTGCCCATTGTCATACAGCACTTTTCCTCTTCCTTCACTCCCTTCTGCATCACCCTGACTTGCTCCCTTTTCTCTCCCTTCCCCCCCAGCCCCAGAACACTTATGTATTTATCTGTAATTTTTTTATTTGTATTGATGTCTGTCTCCCCCCACCTAAACTGTGAGATCACTGTGGGCAGGGAATGTCACTGTTTATTGTTGTATTGTACTTTCCCAAGCACACAGTAAGCGCTTAATAAATACGACCGAATGAACGAATTAGTGGCAGAGCCGGGATTAGAATGTGGGTCCTTCTGACTCCCATGCCCACGCTCTTTCCACTAGTGGATACTGCTTCCCTAATTTTTCTGCCCACCAGGCTGTGATTGGGGGTGGAGAGGGAGAAGGGAGAGTCTGGAAGGAGTTTTGATGAGCAGCATTTGCTCAAATGTTGGTGTGTGATCCTTGAGGTTGAATTGTTTGTGGTTTTTGTGTTCCCTGCTCTCTTCCCAGATTGTAAGCTCCTTGTGGGCAGAGGATGCATGCAATGCAGATCTTCTTTTTAATCCCCAACCACCTCAGACACTGCTGTGTACATTTTAGATGAGCCTTCAATAATATGTCAGTAGCAACAATAATGATAATAGTAATAAAAATCCTTCTATCCTCACTGCCCTTAGAGAAACAGGGGAGAGTCCTCTGAAGGGAAGGCAGTGATGGGGAAGGCAGTGATGGCTCAGAGAAGCCTTCTTCTTTTTCTTTTAATGGCATTTATTAAGCACTTACTATATGTCAAGCACTGTTCTAAGCAATGGGATAGGTACAATTAATAATAATAATAATAATTTTGGCATTTGTTGCAGGCACTGCACTAAGTGCTGGGGTGGATACATGCAAGTCAAGTTGGACACAGTCCCTGTCCCATATGGGGCTCACAGTCTCAACCCCCAGCAATGATGATGATGATGACGATGACAGTATTTGTTAAGCGCTTACTATGTGCCAGGCACTGTACTAAGCACTGGGGTGGATACAGGCAAAATGCAACACCAACTAGTAGTGGTAATAGTAAAGTAATTTTAATAATAATTAAGAGCCCCTTGGGTACTAATGCACTGTATTAAGTGTGTAAGAAAGTAGAACAGATACACAAGACAAATTCCCTGCCAACAAGGAGCTTTAGTAAGCACTCAATAAATAAAACTCATTGACTGATTGATCCACTCTAATGGCAACTGGTATTGGTGATGATATTTATTGAACACTTGCTTTGTTCCAAGTCCTATACTAAGTGCTGAGAGAATACAAACGAAATTCAGACCCAGTCCCACAGGGGGTTTGCAACATAGGTGGGGCCGGAAAGACACTTAGAAAAGAAATAAATTATAGACCAGGCACAGACAATGGGAGCACTTATATTCCAGAATCGATAGCAAAAGGAGAAGAAAGGCACAAGCACAAATAAACAGTCCTTGGAGTGCAGGTCAGAGATTTTTCCCGAGATAGGATTTTTTCTTTCCAGTCGCTTGGCTTCTCTCTGGCCCGAATTTGGAGGACCATGCTAATTTTCACAGCTAGCCTTCAGGGATCTGACATCTGATTTTCCATCTTCCAGGTCTCGCTAACACCGGGTAGAACGCTTCCTTTCCCGCCTTATGATTTTACCACAACTCCCACTCTGGAACATAACCGGTTCGGGCACAACGAGTGGCGACAGATATTGTTTTTAACTTTTCCCGGTGCAAAAGAGTGAGTGACAAAGAAAAGAATGGCAAGGGAAGTAAAGGAGGCCTCCTTTCTTATCTGGACGGTACCCACAAACCATCAGGACCTAGGACGTTGTCTAAAACAAGTAAGCAACTTCAGCTCTAGAGCCTGAAGGAAGGAGTCCACAAAGATAGCTGTCTGTTTAGGTTCTGCTTCTAGTCGTTTTTATCTCAATACCCCTGTATTGCACCCCTAATTTAGAGTTTCAAGTCCCTGATAATCAATCAATCAATCAAGGTGTGCAGAGCACTGTACTAAGCACTCGGGATAGTAGAATACAACAGAGTTAGCAGACATATTCCCTGCCCACACGCGGCCTAATAGATAGAGCTCGGGTCTGGAAGTGAGAGGACCTGGGTTTTAATCCTGGATCCTCCATCTGTCTGCTGTGTGACCTTGGGCAAGTCACTCAATTTCTCTGTGCCTCAGTTAACTCATCTGTAAAATGAAAATTGAGACTGTGAGTCCCATGTGGGACAGGGACTGTGTCCAACTTGATTAGGTTGTATCTACCCCAGTGTTTGGAACAGTGCTTGTCACATTCATTCATTCATTCAGTCATATCTAGTGAGAGCTTACTGTGTGCAGAGCACTGTACGAAGAACTTGGGAAGTACAAGTTGGCCACATATAGAGATGGTCCCTACCCAACAGCAGGCTCACAGTCTAGAAGGGGGAGACGGACAACAAAACAAAACATATTAACAAAATAAAATAAATAGAATAGTCAATATGTACAAGTAAAATAAATAGAGTAATAAATATGTACAAACATATATACAGGTGCGGTGGGGAGGGGAAGGAGGTAGGGCGGGGAGGTGGGAAGGGGGAGGAGGGGGAGACGAAGGAGGTGGCTCAGTCTGGGAAGGCCTTCTGGAGGAGGTGAGCTCTCAGTAGGGCTTTGAAGAGACTTTGACACATAGTAAGCACTTAACAAATACCATCAGTATTAATAAGCTAACCAGATATCAGCTTGTCATGAGTAAATTAAACACTTAGTACACTGCTCTGCACACAGTGAGCACTCAATAAATACCATCGATCGATTGATTTCATTAAGCCCAGTTTGGGGGCTGGGATTTGACAGTGACTCTCAATCCAGGAATCTGCTCTGGAAAGAGTCCGGGTGCATTGATTTTTCCAAGTCAACTTTCTCACCTTGGGTGGCTAAGACGTGGCCTCATAAAACATTCCCTCAGCAGTCATAACCAATGCAGCAGATTCGTTTATTTTTAGTCGGCTTTTCAAACAGGCGGTCTAATTTACACCTACTAAAATGTGCACAGAAACCGCCCCCACATGTGAACTGGCTAAGCTTGCGTCTGTGTGTGCCATTCCCACTTTGCAGGTACAAACTCCCTCGTGTGCTGGCGGGGGTGGCCCTGCCTTGGGGGGGGACTCAAAAAAAAAGAGGGGGTCAGGGAAGGAAGCGCAGAGCTCCTGGGTACATCAAGGTTAAGCCATTCTGATCAAGTAGCTAGGTCTCAGGCCTCCCTATTTCTTTTTTTAGTAGCTGGAAACCTCAGGTTTACCTCTTGGAGGTGGCCCTCATCCTTCTTCTCCAACGAGGAAACTATAAACCAGGAATAATAATATAATAATAATAATTTTGGTATTTGTTAAATGCTTACTATGTGCCAGGCACTGTACTAAGCACTAGGGTAGATACAAGCAAATCAGGTTGGACACAGTCCATGTCCCACATGGACCTCACAGTATTCATCCCCATTTTACAGATGAGGTAACTGAGGCACAGGAAAGTTAAGAATCTTGCCCAAGGTACAAATGGCAGAGCCGTGATTAGAATCCAGGTCCTCTGACTCTCAGGCCCTTTCTCTACCCACTAAGCTATGCTGCTTCCCAATCCTGCATTCCCAGGAATGATTTTAGAGTCTGGTTCAGGATCACCCAGCAGGGTTGTCCCTGATGACCCTCGTGTCAGCTACTGCCGGTAACGTCCTAAAGTCATGTATGCCATTTTGAGGAACTCTGAGGCCATTGAGCCCAGATACATCACGGCTGCCTTTTTCCTTTTGTGCTCTGAGCAGCTCCCAGAGATTCTTGGATTCACGCTTAACTGGGCAAAGCATGGCTCAGGCAGGCTCTCCAGAGGCATTGTCAATCAATCAGTCAATGGAATTTATTGAGGACTTACCATGTGCAGAGTACTGAACTAAGCGCTTGGAAGAGTACAATGCTAAAGAGTTGGTAGACATGTTTGCTGTCTATAAGGAGCTTATGGTCTAGAAAGACTTGACCACCCCATACCAGGGTGAGTTCAGAAATCACAGGCCATTCTGGATTTTCCCTTCCATCTCCAGAAAGAGAAAGCCATGATTCCCTGCTAGCCCAGCTGAGAAAGGCCTTAAACCCAACTTCAGGGGAGAAGACCAGATTCCACCATGGGCCTTGTGCATATCTTTGCTTCTAGTACCCAGCCTGTTTGTGGTTCTCTTTAATAACGAAATGAAATTTCCTCCATACTTCCTCCATGTCTCCTCAGCCTCCTCTCTGCGTTTGTCTCTATTTCTCCTTGGCACAACAGAAAGTTTTCCAGCAATCAGAGCTTTTAGCAAACTGCGCCGCTCCTCTCTCTTTTCCCTCCAGACGTCCTGAGGTTTGAAACTTTTCCAGTTGCCAATATCCTTCTGACGGGAGGTAGAGGGTCAGATCCTCCTTCTCCCGGCTGCTGGGAGCGCAGACAGCTGTCATCTCTCCAGATGACTTGGCTTCCTAGCTCAGCAGGAAAGAGTTTACCTGAGAAGGAAGCTGGCCATAGCTCCGACGGGAGACAGACGAGAGTCGGGAGAGATGGAAACGGTGGATGCATAAGCCTTCAGCTATACCTTTCCCTACAATAAAAATTTTCCTTTATGAAAGTTTTATCCAGAATCCTCCAAGAGTTAGGAGAAAATGAAATAGTGGGGCATTCCAGCAAGGCCAGCTTTCAGCCACACTCCTTCCCACCAGAACGTTCCCTTTAGGAAAGTACCACCCATAATGTTCCAGGAGCAGGAAGAGAAGAACAGACTGGACACATCAACCAGGCCAGCCTTCGGCTATACCTTTCTCAACCAGGACCTTTCCCTTTCAGTAGGTATTACTGAATGCTCCAGGAGTGGGGATTTTTCCTGTTCATGTTACGTAGATCAATTTCAATTTTGCAAATATTGGACAATATCTATCCTCCCTTAGGGATGGAGGAGGGGTGTCAAGCAGGGAGCCATAGATTAAAAAAAAAGTAGAAATAAATCGATCATTGATTTAAGAGGTGGCATCTGGAAATAAACTGTAGGGTGGATGGCTATGGTTATTATTATTATTATTAATAATAATAATAATGGTATTCATTAAATGCTTATTCTGTATCAAGCACTGTTCTAAGCACTGGGGTAGGTACAAGGTAATAATAATAATAATGGCATTTATTAAGTGCTTACTATGTGCAGAGCACTGTTCTAAGCGCTGGGGAGGTTACAAGGTGATCAGGTTGTCCCACATGGGGCTCACAGTCTTAATCCCCATTTTACAGTTGAGGTAACTGAGCCCCAGAGAAGTGAAGTGACTTGCCCAAAGTCACACAGCTGACAATTGGCGGAGCCGGAATTTGAACCCATGACCTCTGACTCCAAAGCCCGGGCTCTTTCCACTGAGCCACGCTGCTTCCCAAATCAGGTTGGATCAGGTTGGACACAGTCCCTGTCCCACAGGAGGCGCATGGCCTTAACCCTCATTTTACAGATGAAGGTAACTGAGGCACAGAGAAGTGAAGTGACTTGCCCAAGATCACACAGCAGCGGACAAGTGGCGGAGCTGGGATTAGAACCCAGGTCCCTCTGACTCCAGGGCCCAAGCTCTTTTCACTAGGCCTTGCTGTTGGTTACCTCAATAACTCCTCCTGGAATAAATGCCTATGAAGTGCTGAGACCAGTCCCCAATCCGTGAGTCATGCCCTGATTAAAACCCTCATCCGGCCGGACCCAGACTGAGCGCTCACTAGGCAGAGCAGGGCAGGAGCCCTCATTACCTCATTACCTCATTACCAATCGATCGGTCAATTGATGGTATTTATTGAGGGCCTTCAGAAGCATTTGGGATTATCAAAGAAGCAAGACACGCAGTCTCTACCCTCTAGGAGACAGACAAGAATCATTTACAAGTAGTGTGAGCAGAAGGAATAAGCAGAGAAGTTCAAAATATGAGGATGAGATAGTAGAATAAGTACTCATATCGTATTAATGTCTGTTTCTCCCTCTAGGCTGTAAGATCCTTATGGGTAGGGGGCATATCTGCTAATTCATTCATGCATTCATTCAATCGTATTTACTGAGCGCTTACTGTGTGCAGAGCACTGTACTAAGTGCTTGGGAAGTACAAGTTGGCAACAGTTTTACTGTACTGTACTGTAACTGCTCAGGAGAGTAATTGTGTTGTGTTGTACTCTCTTGAGTGGTTAGTATGGTGCTCTGCACGTAGTAAGTGCTCAATAAATATGATTGATAGATGTACAAATAAAAATCCAAATAAATGTCTAATTAAGGATCTGAGTACTGAGGGTAGGAATAAAAGACATAAGGGCTAAGGGTGACTTGGGCTGATGTGATTAGGATATTGTGAACTGCTCGGGGAAGGCTTCCTGGAGGAGGAGGGATTTTAGGAGGGCTTTGAAGACTAGTGAGCCTCAACTGGAAAATAATAATAATGATAATAATAATGATGGTATTTGTTACTATGTGCCAAGCACTGATCTAACCACTGAAATGAAAACACTCCATCAGCGAGGATGGGCAGATTCTCACCATCAGTATGCAGTGTCTGGACCCAAGCTTAGGGAAGCAGCGTGGCCTAGTGGAAAGAGCACAGGCCTGGGGACCAGAGGTCCTAGATTCTGATTCCAACTCTGCCACTTGCCTAATAATAATAATAATTCTGGTATCTGTTAAGTGCTTACTGTGGGCCAGGCACTGTATTAAGCCCTGGGGTGGATACCCCAGCAAGTCAGTGTGGCTCAGTGGAAAGAGCACGGGCTTTGGAGTCAGAGGTCGTGGGTTCGAATTCCGCCTCCACCACATGTCTGCTGTGTGACCTTGGGCAAGTCACTTAACTTCTCGGAGCCTCAGTTACCTCATCTGTAAAATGGGGATGATGACTGTGAGCCCCACACGGGGCAACCTGATCACCTTGTATCCCCCCAGCGCTTAGAACAGTGCTTTGTACATAGTAAGCACTTAACAAATGCCATTATTATTATTATTATTACAAGCAAATCAGGTTGGACACAGTCCCTGTCCCACGTAGGGCTCACAGTCTCAATCCCCATTTTACTATGCAACCTTGGGCAAGTCACGTAATTTCTCTGTGCCTCTGTTTCCTCAATTGCAAAATGGGGATTCAATACCTGTTCTCCCACCTATTTAGGCAGTGAGCCCTGTGAGGGTTAGAGACTCTATCCAGCCTGATTAACCTTTTTAATGGTATTTTTTTATGGTATTTGTTAAGCACTTATTATGTGCCAGGCACTGTTCTAAGCTCTGAGGTACAGACAAGCCTATCAATCTGGACACAGTCCCTTTCTCACATGGGGCTCACACTGTTAATCCCCATTTTACGTATGAGGTAACTGAGGCACAGAGAAGAGCAGTGACTTGCCCAAGATCACCCACAGCGGACAGATGGAGGAGCTGGGTTTGGAACCTGTGACCTTCTGACTCCCAGGTATGTGTATCCACTATACCATGCTGCTTCCCACTGATTGATAGAGTCGGGGCTCCTCAGAGGAGACTGAGATGCAGAGGCCCTACAGCTATGCCAACAACTCTCTGTTAGTTCCACCCTTCTCTAGGAATGTCCAGAACTCTCCAGAGACAAATTTCAAGGCATGTTGTGTGTACGGAACACGCTTTCAGGCCTAGGGGTTACAAGAGGAAGAGGCATTGCCTTACAGAGAAGCTTAAGTGACTGAGATCTAGTTCAAAGTTTATCCTCTAGACTATAAGCTCGTTGTGGGCAGGGAACATGTCTATTTATTGTTATACTGTATTCTCCCAAGCGCTTAGTACAATAAATAGTGCTCAATAAATACGGTTGAATAAATAATAATGATGGTATTTGTTAAGCGCTTACTATGTGCAAAGCACTGTTCTAAGCGCTGGGGGGATACAAGGTGATCAATTTGTCCCACGTGGGGCTCATAATCTTAATCCCCATTTTACAGATGAGGTAACTGAGGCACAGAGAAGTGAAGTGACTTGCCCAAAGTCACACAGCTGACAACTGGCAGAGCCAGAATTTGAACCCATGACCTCTGACTCCAAAGCCCGGGCTCTTTCCACTGAGCCACGCTGTTTTTCAATAAGGAATAAATGAATGAATGAATGAACTTCTCCTCATGAGGAGATGAATTCAGGCTGAACGGCATTACCATTCAAAATCCACTTTGCCTCCCATCTTAGACTCTGGTTGGATGGAAATAACCTCTATGGAGATGATTCCCAAATCTACATCTCCAGCCCTGATCTCACTCCAGCTCTGCAGTCTCACATTTCCTCCTGCCTTCAGGACAGCTCTATTTGAATATCCCACCAACACCTCAAACTTAACATGTTCAAAACAGAACTTCCCACCCAAACCCTATCCTCCCCCTGATTTTCCCATCACTGTAGACGGCACCACCGTCTTTCCTGTCTCACAAGCCGTTAACCTGGTGTTATTCTTGACTCATCTCTCCATTCAGTGCACATACTCAATCTGTCACTAAATCCCCTCGGTTCAACCTTCAAAACATTGCTAAAATCCACCCTTTCCTCTCCATCCAAACTGCAATGACATTAATCTGAGTGCTTCTCCTATCCCACCATGATTACTGCAACAACCTCCTTGTTGACCTCCTCTTCTACCTCTCCCCACTCCAGTCCATACTTCACTCTGCTTCACTCTGCCTGGATCATTTTTCTACAGAAATATTCAGTCCAGGTTTCCCCACTCCCCAAGAACCTCCAGTGATTATTCATCCACCTCCGTGTCAAACAGAAATTCCTCAACATTGACTCTAAAGCACTCAATCAAGCACTCAGTGAGGTACTCACTGTACCTCAATCTCTCCTATCTCACTTCCAACCTCTCTCCCAAATCCTGCCTCTGGCCTGGAATGCCCTCCCTCCTCATATTCTTCAGATAATTACTCTCCTCACCTTCAAAGCCTTATTGAAGGCACATCTCCTCCAAGAGGCCTTCCCTGACTAAGGCCTCATTTTCTATCTCCCACCCTCTTCTGCCTCTCCTGATTTGCTCCCTTTATTCACCCCTCCCCCAGAACTTATGTTCAAATTTGTAATTTATTTTTATTTATATTAATATCTGTCTCCCCCTCTAGACTGTAAGCTCATTTTGGACAGGGAACGTGTCTACCAATTCTGTTATATTGTTATATTTGTACTCTTCCAAGTGCTTAGTACAGTGCTCAGCACACAGTAAGTGCTTAATGAATATGATTGATTGATTGATTTAATGAAGCAACAAGGAAGGGGATGGGTTTTGGGCCTAGGAAAGGAGTAGCATGTGAAGCAGCGTAGTCTAGTGGTTAGAACAGAAGGACCTGAATTCTAAGTCCAGCTCCACCACTTGTCTGCTGTGTGACCTTGGGCAAGTCACTCACTTCTCTGTGCCTCAGTTACCTCATGGGTCAAATGGGGATTAAGACTGTGAGCCCCATGTAGGACAAGGGCTGTGTTCATCCTAGTTTGCTTGTATCCACCCCAGCGCTTAGTACAATGCCCAGCCCATAGGAAGAAATTAAATACCATAAAAAAAGGATTATCCTCATCACCAGTGTTATTTACTGAGTACCACCTGACTGTGAAGCACTGTTCTAAGCTCTTGGAAGAGTCCAAGGGAAGCAGGACATATGACAGCAGCTTGCCCAGCTGACTGGATTCTCTCTCTCCCAGTTTCTCTGGGCCACGAGACCAAGTGTGAAATCAGCCGAACTTCAGTGCCCGTTCCGCAGCCCATGAGGACCTGGTGCCCAGCCCAACAGAACCATTTAGAAGACCATTTGAGCCTCCGCAAACCTGGAGTATTTCTCCAGAAGGATCTGTCTCATTTAGAAGATCATTTGAGCCTCCCCAAACCTGGAGTATTTCTCCAGAAGGATCTGTCAATCACCCCACCTTACTCCAGAGCCATGACCCTCTTAAAATGGGTGATGTGTTCGACTTGGGCATGGGGAGGCTGGGAGCTTTTGAATCATCAACCATGGCTGTCTTGCCACCAGCTCTGAAGGGGCTCCAAATCCACTGGCCCTGGGACTCCTGTTCCTCCAGGGGTCAGAGAGGAGGTGGAGGGGCTGTGTGGGTAAAGGAGGAGTGGAGGTCATGCGTATACATTTGGTTTCCACCTGTGGATCAGGGGACAGAGAGCAGGTGAAGGGGCTGTGTAAGAGAAGGGGGCAGAGTAGCCCTTGTTCCTTTCCTTAAAGCAGAAAAGAGGCGCAAACGGAAGCAGAGCCACAGGATTTCACAAAACTTCCTGCCTCCCTCTTGCCTCGGAGGCCCAGCTCCCCTCTTGTCAGCCTGGGGCTCCAGAGCGACAGCTGAAGCAGAAAGGGAACAAAAATTACCCAGCACCTTTTGGGGAGAAGTTAGCTTGTTGTGGTCAGGGAACACAGTAAGCGCTCAATAAATACGATTGAATGAACGAATGCACTAATTTGTACTTCCCAAGCGCTAATTTGTACTTCCCAAGCGCTTAGTACAGTGCTCTGCACATAGTAAGCGCTCAATAAATACGATTGATGATGATGAATGAACATGTCTGCTAACTCAGTTGAATTTGGCCTAGTGGATAGAGCATGGTTCTAATCCCAGCTCGGCCACTTGTCTGCTGTGTTACTTTAGGCAAGTCACTTCACTTCTCTGTGCCCTAGTTACCTCATCTGTAAAATGGGGATGAAGACATTGAGCCCCATGGGGGACAGAGACTGTGTCGACCTGGTTAGCTTGTATTCATTCAATCATATTTATTGAGCACTTACTGTATGAAGAGCACTGTACTAAGCGCTTGGGAAGTACAAGTTGGCAACATATAGAGACGGTCCCTACCCAGTATCTATACCAGAGCTTAGAACAGTGTTTGACACCTAGTAAGCACTTAACAAATACCATTATCATTATTCTCCCAAGCACTTAGTACAGTGTCCTGCATATAGTAAGTGTTCAAAAGATACCACTGATTGACCATGGCAAGAGAAAGCGGACAGCTAGGATTCTTTTTATGAAACCCAAGGAACCACAGAGCAAATTCCAGACCGTTTAATTCCAATTCCTTTCCAAAATGGCATCTTTAAGAGGCGGCTGGAATAAGCTCAGATAAGGCTGCCATCTGACTGGTATGCATATTTTGCCTTAAATCACTTTCCGTTTAATAAAATGTATTTTTCTTCGGATTTCAGAAAACCCAATCTGTGTTTCTTCATTTGCACCATTTGTTTGTAAATACACACAGCCACATCTCTCTGAACATCTGCCTGCGAGGCCTCTACCATGTCAGCAGAATTTTCTGGCAACTTTCAGCATGGAAAGGGCCATAATTGCTGCGCTCGCCTCAGTGGGCTCTGACAGCCTTCTGAAAACCAAGTCGGGCTCTGAAAACTTCCTGACACATCCGATGCGGGATCAAGTCCGCCCGCTGTCTGAAATCAAAGTTTGGTTGGGGCTGCTTCCTGCAGGAAGAACTCTCTCATTCCTCTCCCCACACCTCTCCAGAAATACTGCTGAATGGCAGAACACCCCTCAGTCGATTTATTTATTGACTGTATTTGTTGAGTCCTGGGGTAGGTTAGAGCCAATCGGATCAGAACCAGTCCGCATCTGGTTCAGGGGTCACGATCTATGATGGAGGGAGAGAAGGTATCATATCCCTATTTTACAGATGAGGAAACTGAGCGCAAAGAAGTGAGAAGCAGGGTGGCCTAGTGGATAGAGCACAGGCCTGGAAGTGAGGAAGACTTGAATTCTAATCCTGGCTCTGACGCTTGTCTGCTGTGTGACCTTGGGCAAGTCAGTTCACTTCTCTCTGTCCTTCCCTTCCCACTAGGCCAGGTCTTAGCCCAAGGGAACCACATGGAAAACTCATGGAATCCTATGAGTTCCTGCCCTTCCCAGCCCCACAGCACTTATGTCCATACCTGTAATTTAATTATTTATAGTTGTCTGTCTCCCCCTCTAGATTGTAAACTTGTTGTGGGCAGGGAATGTGTCTTCTTATTGTTATATTGTACTCTCCCAAGAACTTAATGTGTAGCTCTGCACATATTAAGTGCTCAGAAATACCACTGAATGAATTAATCCCCCCTCCCAGCCCCACAGCACTTATGTACATACCTGTAATTTATTTACAGTAATGTCTTGTCTCACCTACACTGTAAGCTTGTTGTGGCAGGGAATGTGTCTGTTTATTGTCGCATTGTATTCTCCCAGGCACTTAGTACAGTGCTCTGCAAACAATAAAAGCTCAATAAATATGATTGAATCAGTGAATGAATGAAGAAGAAATGATAAGCCACCTGCCCATGGCAAGCCCAAGGCTGAGGCTGGAGTCTCTCTGACGAGATCAGGGTAGGAACAATTGATTCTTTCCACGAACTCGTCCTGTACAGAAATCCAGCAAAACTATTCACTGAGCACTTACTCGCTGCAGGGGAAAGCTCACAGGAGACAAAGGCCCAGAGGTTAATAATAATAAATAATAATAATAATAGCATTTGTTAAGTGCTCTCTATGTGTTGGGCACTGTACAAAGCGCTGGGGTAGTTACAAAATATTCAGTTTGGACACAGTCCCTGTCCCACATGGTGTTCACAGCCTTAACAGTCAGTCGATAAATTGTATTTATTGAGAGCTTACTGTGTGAAGAGCACTGTACTTAGTGCTTGGGAGAGTACAAGATGAGGTAACTGAGGCATAGAGAAGTGAAGTGACCTTCTCAAGGTCACACAGCCGACGAATGGCAGAGTTGGAATTAGAACCCAGGTTCTCTGACTCCCAGACTTGTGGTCATTCCACTAGGTCAGGATGGGGCAACATCAGTGGTTACAGGCACAAGCCCAGGGCGTGATTCTTGCTGGTCCCCGATCTCAGAACATTGAGAGGTAGGGATTCATTTTCCAGGGAACTTCAGAGAGGAAGGATCATCTGCTTTGTTTCAGGCGATACTTTGAGAGCAGAGCATTTTCTCATGGAATTGTTAATTTGGGAGGGAAGTGTAGGAGTTAGCAACATCTGTGCCAAGTCCTGATTAATGACTTCCCAGCCTCTGCTGAGTTTCCTTAGGCTCTGCTCCCTGCCCTCAAGGAGTGGTTAAGGAGACAAGATGCCCTAAGAGGAAATGAAGTGCACCTGCATTTTTAACCTCCAGTTCTTCATAGTCCTCTTAAATGTGACAGTTTGGAAGGGAGACACTACCAGAATGGTGGAGGAAGTTTCGGTTGCTTAGGTTCAGGGGAAGAATGATCTCCAGCAGTTCTGGATTGATAATGCATTGTGAGGGGTGGAGCAACTTGGCTTTTTGTCTTCCTGGAGGATCTCCAAGCACTCCAGCAACTAATGAGGGTTTGTAAGATAATGTAATGTAGGAATGTAATGAATCTATACATTGAGAATGTACAGATTCATTCTCAATCTCTGATTTTTGTATTCTATGTCCTCTGACCCTCCCCCTCATTTAGGCAATGAGGTTAATCCAGGTGACACTGGAATTCATTCAATCATATTTATTGAGTGCTTACTGTGTGCAGAGCACTGTACTAAGCACTTGATACTAAACACTTGGGAAGTACAAGTTAGCAACATATAGAGATGGTCCCATGCTGTTACTCAAGAGAAGAGATCCTTTTTATTAAAAAAAATTATACTGCTAAGGACTTACTCTGTGCTAGGTACTATACTAAGCCAGGGGGTATTGTTATTATAGTACTTGCTAAGCATCTACTATATGTCAAGCACTGGGGTAAATACAAGTGAATCAGATCAGACGCAGTCCATCTCCCACAAGTCCCTCACAGTCCTAGTAGGAGGGGGAGTGGAGATTTAATCCCCATTTTACAGTTGAGAAAACTGAGGCCCAGAGGAGAGAAGTGACTTGCGCAAGGTCACACAGCAAATGGCAGAGTCAGGACTAGAACCCAGGCCCATGCTCTTTCCCTTATGCCACTAGATACAAGATAATCAGGTTGGACAAAATTCCTCACTATTATCTTCAAAGCAATCACCTTGCCCCTTCTTACCTCACCTCCCTTCTCTCCTTCTACACCCTAGTCCGCACATTCTGGTCTTCCAGTGCTAACCCTCTCACTGGGCCTCCATCTCGCCTGTCCCACCGTCGACCCCTGGCCCACATCCTACCTCTGTCCTGGAAAGCCCTCCCTCCTCAAATCCACCAAACAATCACTCTTCCCCCCTTCAAAGTCCTACAGAATATTCACCTTCCCCAAGATACCTACCCAGACTAAGCCCCCCTTTTCCTCAGCTCCCCCTCCCTTCTGTGTCACCTCAACTGGCTCCTTTTGCTCTTCCCCCCTTCTCCGCCCCACAGCACTTATGCATATACCTCTAATGCCATTTATTTATATTGATGCCTACTTGTTTTGCTGTCTCTCCACCTTTAGACTGTAAGCCCCGTGTGGGCAGAGATTGTCTCTATTTCTGAATTGTACTTTCCAAGTGCTTAGTACAGTGCTCTGCACACAGTAAGCATTCAATAAATATGACTGACTGAATGAATGAATAACACAGTCCTTGTCACACATAGGGCTTGGTCTTAATCCCAATTTTAAAGACGAGGTAACTGAGGTTTAAAGAAGTTAAGTGACTTGCCTAAGGTCACACAGCAAAGAAGTGGCAGACCCCGGATTAGAACCCAGGTCCTCTGACTCCTGGGCTTATACTTAATCCACTAGACCACACTGCTTCTTTTTCCATATTTGCTCTGCTTTGTAACATCACCCATACTTAAATTTGTCCAATCTGGTTATTTATCATCCACATCTGTAATTTATTTACTTGTATTGATGTCTGTCTCATCCCCTTTAGACTGTATGCTCATTGTGGGCAGGGAATGTGTCTGTTTATTGTTGCATTGTACTCTCCCAAGTGCTCAGTACAGTGCTCAGTAGGCCTCAATAAATACGATTGAATGAATGGATGAATCCACATCAATCCAGAGGTTTACAGGGGGCAACAGGGGTGATTTCTCCCCTAAGTCTCCAGGAGCAACAGTGTGAACTAGAGGATAGAGCCTGGGAGTCAGAAGGACCTGGGTTTTAATCCTGACTCTGCCACTTGTCTGCTGAGTGACCTTGGGCAACTCACTTTATTTCTCTGTGTCCCAGTTACCTTATCTGTAAAATGGGGATTAAGACTGTAAACCATACGTGGGACATGGGCTGTTACCAACCCTTTTACCTCATGTTTGCCCGAGAGCTTAATACAGTGCCTGACACATAGTTAGTGCTTAACAAATATCATTATTATTATTATTAACAAATACTATAAGAAGTAAGAAAAAGGGGGAAAAAAGGAGCAGTCTTGGGGCAGGTGGGCAGACAGGAAGGTGGTACTCGGCATTCAATATTCACAGGTATGACTAATCTTTCAATCTCACTTCTGAATAATAATAATAAAAAATAGATTTAAGTGCTTACTATGGGCCAAGCACTGGGGTAGATACAAGGTAATCAGGTTGTCCCATGCGGGACTCACAGTCTTAATCCCCATTTTACAGATGAGGGAATTGAGGCCCAGAGAAGTTAAGTGACTTTCCCGAGGTCACACAGCAGACAAGTGGTGGAGTGGAGATTAGAACTCACATCCTCTTTCCACTAAGCCATGCTTCTTCTCTACCCATTGGCCACCTTCTGGGAGACTTGAACTAACAGTCTGCATTAGGGGTACCAGTTTTCCATTGTAAGTGAGAGGGTGGCAGGGGGCAAGGATTTATAGGGGTGGGGAGGGAATGGGGGAAAGGTCAGTCTTTAAGAAGTGTCCAACCCAATTTTCTTGCATCCACCCCGGTGCTTAGTACAGTGTCTGGCACATAGTAAGTGTGTAATAAATATACAAGTACCTGTATATATGTATATGTGTTTGTATGTATTTATTACTCTATTTATTTATTTTATTTGTACATATTTATTCCATTTATTTTATTTTGTTAATAAGTTTTGTTTTGATCTCTGTCTCCCCCTTATAGACTGTGAGCCCACTGTTGGGTAGGGACCATCTCTATATGTTGCCAACTTGTACTTCCCGAGAGCTTAGTACAGTGCTCTGCACACAGTAAGCACTCAATAAATATGATTGAATGAATGAAATACCATAATCATTATTATCATTAGGTATGGGGAAAAAGAAGTCACCATTTGTGTTCTCTTTGCTCCCCACTGGAAGCGCCTGGTCCTGTTAGAGACGTGGGATGAAGGAGTTTGGGAATACAGTTTATACTGCTGTGGGGTTCATTTTTCCTCTCATTCCAGGGGAGCTGACATTTGGGACATGTGTCAATGAGGTCTTTGAAAGAAGACCAGCAAAAACAGCTGGCAGAGTTCAGGAAAGGTCAACTCACTGCCAGAAGAACACTTATGTAGGCAACAGGAAAGAGAGGGAAACTCGCAGAGAAACACAAATGAACAACTCCTTCTAAGAGAGCCACAGGCACGGCAGTAGTAGCTATGAGTAATAATAATAATAATAATATTTATTCAGTACTTAAGTGCCTGGCACTGTACTAAGTGCTGGGTTGGACTCAGTCCCTTGTCTCACATTGGGCTCATAGTCTTAATCCACATTTTACAGAACAGGTAACTGAAGCACAGAGAATAATAATAATAATGATGGCATTTGTTAAGCACTTACTATGTGCAAAGCACTGTTTTAAGCGCTGGGGGGGATACAAGGTGATCAGGTCGTCCCACATGGGGCTCACAGTCTTAATCCCCATTTTACAGATGAGGTCACCGAGGCACAGAGAAGTGAAGTGACTTGCCCAAAATGAGCTTACAATGTAAAGGGCGAGACAGACATTCATATAAATTACAGATATGTATGTAAGTGCTGTGGGGTGGATAAAGGGTACAAATCCAAGTGCAAATATCAATCAATCAATGGATTTTATTGAGCACTTTCTGTGTGTGCAGAGCACTGTACTTACTGCTTGGGAAAGGACAATACAATAGAGTTGGTAGACGTGATCTCTGCCAACAAGGAGCTTACAGTCTAGAGGGGGAGGCAGATATTAAAAGAAATTATGGGGGATGGCACAGAAGGAAGTGGGAGAACTTCCAGAACTAGTTTTTTTTTTCAAGATGGTATTTGTTAAGCTCATGTGCCAGGCACTTTACTAAGCGCTGGAGTATCTAACCAGGTTAGACACAGTCCATGTCCCACATGGGGCTCACAGTGTTAATCCTCATTTTACAGATGCGGTAACTGAAGGACAGGGAAGTTACTGATGAAAACCTGTTCCAACCACCTCCTGACACCAGCCTTCTTTCAGTTGGACATTCATTCAATCGTATTTATCAAGCACTTACTGTGTGCACAGCACTGTACTAAGCGCTTGGGAAGTACAAGTCGGCAACATATACAGTCAATCAATCAATCAATCATATTTATTGAGCGCTTACTGTGTGCAGAGCACTGTACGAAGCGCTTGGGAAGTACAAGTCGGCAACACATAGATACAGTCCCTACCCAACAGCGGGCTCACAGTCTAGATGGGGGAGACAGAGAACAAAACCAAACATACTAACAAAATAAAATAAATAGAATAGATATGTACAAGTAAGATAAATAAATAGAGTAATAAATATGTACAAACATATATACATATATACAGGTTCTGTGGGGAAGGGAAGGAGGTAAGATGGGGGGTTGGAGAGGGGGACGAGGGGGAGAGGAAGGAAGAGGCTCAGTCTGGGAAGGCCTCCTGGAGGAGGTGAGCTCTCAGTAGGGCCTACCCAACAAGGGGCATACAGTCTAAAAGATGGGCTCACAGCCTAGAAGACGTGCTCACAGTCTAGAAGAAGAATAATAATGATATTTGTTTAGTGCTTACTGTGTGCCAGGCACTGTGTTAAGAGCCGAGGTGGATACATGTGTGACCTTTGGCAAGTCACTTAACTTCTCTGAGCCTCAGTTACCTCATCTGTAAAATGGAGATTAAGACTGTGAACCCCACGTGGGACAACCTGATCACCTTGTATCCCCCAAGCACTTAGAACAGTGCTTTGCACATAGTAAGCACTTAATAAATGCTATTATTATTGTTATTATTATTACAAGCAAATGGGGTTGGATACGGTTCCTGTCCCTCATAGGGCTAACAGTTTTAATCCCCATTATACAGATGAGGTAACTGAGGCCCAGAGAAGTGACTCACCTAAGGTCACGCAGCAGACAAGTGGCAGAGCCTGGATGAGAACCCATGACCTTCTGGCTCCCAGGCGAGTGCTCTATCCACTAGGCCATGCTGCTTTCCCTAAATAGCCTTCCATCATCCCTAGACTACACTCCTTTTCCTCCTGCCTTTTGACACGGTTGACCTGAGCAGGTGACCTGACTGACCTTCGGTGAACCTGCCCGTAGCCAAAGTGCAGCCGCGGCTCCCTCCCACCCCACCAGTTCGGCTGGTCAGGCCAACTCTCCTTCTCCAGACCTCTCTCTCTCTCTCTCTCTCTGGGAACACAGCCAAGACCTGGACCAGCCTACTGGGGAATGACTGCATTTGCACATAAACACACATACACACAAAAATAATCACACTTGCTGACCGAATTTCAAGGATTTCTGCGAAGGTTTTCCTCTGCAGACTCAGACCTGGAAATCTCTGTTATGAGATGACCAGCCTTCTCTGCTGCCAACATGGGCAGTCAGTCGGTCAATCGCATTTATTCATTCTTTCATTCAATTGTATTTATTGAGCGCTTACTGTGCGCAGAGCACTGTACTAAGTGCTTGGGAGAGCACAGTAACAATTAATGCTATAGCATTAGCTATAGCTAACAATAGCTCTCTTCATCCCTTCAAGGCCCTACTGAGAGCTCACCTCCTCCAGAAGGCCTTCCCAGACTGAGCCCCTTTCTTCCTCTCCCCCTCGTCACCCTCTCCATCCCCCCATCTTACCTCCTTCCCTTCCCCACAGCACCTGTATTTATGTATATATGTTTGTACATATTTAGTAGTATTTATTTATTTATTTATCTTACTTGTACATATCTATTCTATCTATTTTATTTTGTTAGTATGTTTGGTTTTGTTCTCTGTCTCCCCTTCTAGACTGTGAGCCCACTGTTGGATAGGGACTGTCTCTATATGTTGCCAACTTGTACTTCCCAAGCGCTTAGTACAGTGCTCTGCACACAGTAAGCGCTCAATAAATTAGATTGATTGATTGATTGATTGAATAAATGGGCAGGCCTTCCCAGACTGAGCCCCCTTTTTCCTCTCTTCCACCCCATTGCCCGCCTCTCGCCTTACCTCCTTCCCCTCCCCACAGCACTTGAATATATTTGTACAGATTTATTACTCTATTACCTGTACATATTTACTATTCTATTTATTTTGTTAATTCATTCATTCATTCAATCGTATTTATTGAGCACTTACTGTGTGCAGAGCACTGTACTAAGTGCTTGGGAAGTACAAGTTGGCAACATAATGGTGTTCATATAGCTTTAATTCTATTTGTTCTGACGATTTTGACACCTGTGTATGTGTTTTGTTTTGTTGTCTGTCTCCCCCTTCTAGACTGTGAGCCTGTTGTTGGGTAGGGACCATCTCTATATGTTGCCGATTTGTACTTCCCAAGAGCTTAGTACAGTGCTCTGCACACAATAAGTGTTCAATAAATACCACTGAATGAATGAATGAATTCCCTGCCCACAGTGAGCTTACATTCTAGAGGGGGAGACTGACATTATTAAAAAACCCCCACAGATATCACTTTCTTCACAGAGCCAGTCACATTTATTGAACACTTGCTGCATGCAGAGCACTGTACTAAGTGCTTCGGAGAGTATGATATAACAGATACATTCCCTGCCCACAATGAGCTTATAGTCTAGAGGGGTAGAGAGACATTAATATTCATTCAATAGTATTTATTGAGCCCTTACTGTGTGCAGAGCACTGTACTAAGTGCTTGGTAAGTACAAGTTGAACAAGTTGTACAAGTACAATGTATATTACAGATATGTACAAAAGTGTTTTGGGGCTGGCAGGGGTGATTAAAGTTATTATTATTAAAGAGTACTGATCCAAGTGCAATTCAGAAGGAAGTGGGAGAAAAGGAAATGAGAGCTTAGTCCGGGAAGGCCTCTTGGAGGGGATGTGCCTTCAATAAATGTACATTAATGTATGTATTTATTACTCTATTTATTTATTTTATTTGTACATATTTATTCTATTTATTTTATTTTGTTAATATGTTTTGTCTTGTTGTCTGTCTCCCCCTTCTAGACTGTGAGCCCACTATTGGTCAGGGACCGTCTCTGTATGTTGCCAACTTGTACTTCCCAAGTGCTTAGTACAATGCTCTGCACACAGTAAGTGCTCAATAAATACGATTGAATGTATGAATGAATGAATACTCTCCCAAGTGCTTTGTACACAGTAAGCATTCAATAAATACAGTTGAATGAATAAGGCTTTGGGGAGAGTAATTGTCTACCAGATTTGAAGAGGGAGAGTCTTACAGGACAGAAGAGGAAAGCTGTGTTTTATTCCTAAACCAGGTCTCTTCCCCCTCCCCTCCCAGCCCTTATGTTTATATCTGTAATTTTATTTATTTGTATTGATGTCTGTCTCCCCACCTCTAAACCGTGCGATAATTGTGGGCAGGGAATGTCACTGTGTATTGTTCTTTCCCAAGTGCTTAGTACAGTGCTCTGCACACAGTAAGTGCTCAATAAATACAATAATAATAATAATAATAATCATGGCATTTATTAAGCACTTACTATGTGCAAACCACTGTTCTAAGCTCTGGGGAGTTTACAAGGTGATCAGGTTGTCCCAAGTGGGCTCACAGTCTTAATCCCCATTTTGCAGATGAGGTAACTGAGGCCCAGAGAAGTTAAGTGACTGGCCCAAAGTCAAACAGCTGACAAGTGGCGGAGCCAGGATTTGAACCCATGACCTCTGACTCCAAAGCCTGTGCTCTTTCCACTGAGCCATGCTGCTTTGTGGCTGAATACAACTGAATGAATGGAAAGTACTGGGTTAGGGGACATAATCCCGATCCCACATGCGGCTCACGCTCTAGGTAAGAGATCATATAATTCAATCCCCCTTTTACAGGTGAGAAAACTGAGGCACAGACAAGCAAAGCATCCCACAGAGCTGCAAAGTGGTGGATCCAGGATTAGAACCCTGGTCTTCTGGCTCCCAGGCCCGAGTTCTTTCCACTAGGCCATGTTTCTTTTCTCATGAACTCTTATCGTGCCATAAACTCCGGGCCCTGTCTATAATAAGCCAGGGTGCACCTTATCCTCACATCCACCCCTGGGGAGTTCCGTAGCTCGGGACCAGCTTCGCATTTCCGAGGCTGCAATGGAGACTATCCAAAGTACCACACTTGAAGTGGGTGGGGAGGAAGGGAGTCGGGGATCCCTTTAGTCGGCTGTTTATTATTGCTCACAGATGTGGGGACCAAAGCTGAATTATTTGAGGTCATTTTCCAGATTATCATTTAAAGTAGAACACTTTTTTTTTCATCCCATGTCTCCCTGGTTGTGGGTTGGGTGTTTTAGAAGCTGACGTCACTTTTTTCAGGACACGAGGGGGTTGTTTAAGGTAATGAGGTTCCTAAGGACCCTAAAGAGATCATAGGAGATCAACTATGATCAGAGAAGCAGCGTGGCTCAGTGGAGAGAGCACGGGCTTTGGAGTCAGAGGTCATGGGTTCAAATCCCGGCTCTGCCAATTGTCAGCTGTGTGACTTTGGGCAAGTCACTTCACTTCTCTAGGCCTCAGTTCCCTCATCTGTAAAATGGGGATGAAGACTGTGAGCCCCCCGTAGGACAACCTGATCACCTTGTAACCTCCCCAGCGCTTAGAGCAGTGCCTTGCACATAGTAAGTGCTTAATAAATGCCATTATTATTATTATTAACTACATGTGGGAGAATCCAGTTCAAAAAGTCAGACTCAGATTCAGAAATCGCTTCTTTGTCTGGTCCTAGGTCTGCTAACATACTTTAAAATTTATCTCTCTTTCTCTCCTACTTTCTCTTCCCCTTTCTCCTCCCCTTTTTCTTCACCTTTATCTCCCTCCAGATTGTAAGTGAGGGGAAGGGATGTGTTTTGCAAATACATGATTTGCAGCCAAATAAACCTCAAAAAAGTTGTTGCAATAGGGCTGGGCCTGAGAGCTCACAGAGAGCTTTGTGTCCTCTAGTCTGTAAATTCCTGGACAGCAGGGTACGTGTTTACCATCTCTGTTGTACTTTACTGTCCCAAGTGTTTAGTGCACTGTTCTGCACATAGTAAGTGCTTAATAAATAGATTGATTGATGGATTGGTTGTCCCAGCTCAGTCCTCTTGCCCAGCATAGTTCTAGGTCCCCTGTGCATTGGCTTAATAGAAGACACTGTGGGCTAGCCACCCCACAGTGCTCTTTGGCCTGCTCTTTAGAGTAGGGACCTGAGTTCAACAGACTATCAACTCTGTGCCTCAGTCTCCCCAACGCACAACAGGTACCAGCCTGGATGCTCTGTGAGGACAGTGTTAGGTCTGTGTCCTGATAATCGTCAATTCATCGAGGGTATTTATTGAGTGCCTAATGAGGGCAAAGCATTGCACTGAAAACTTGGGGGAGTCCAACAGAAGACAGACACACATTCTCTGCTAACTTTAAGGAGGCTCACAATCTAATAAATTCATAGAGGGCTGAACTATGCTGACTGCAAAGAGCTATCAGGCCTCAAGCTGGGACATGAAAGAATTTTTGCTCCCCAAACCCTTGTCCCAGTAGAGGATACATTTCCTGAGGCTCTTTACTGGACCTGGGAATCAGAAGTTCATGGGTTCAAATCCTGGTTCTGCCACTTGTCTGTTGTGTGACTTTAGGCAAGTCACTTCACATCTCTGTGCCTCAGTTACCTCTTCTATAAAATGGGGATTGAGACTGGGAGCCCCACACAGGACAGGGGCTCTGTTCAACCCGATTTGCTTGTATCCACCCCAGCCTATCATTATTGTTAGTAGTAGTATTTCCCCTGTTCCCACTATTTGTAAATAATTTTGGATATCAGATAGGCAAAATTAGGTACATATGTCTATCAGTTCAACCTTAACAACAGTGCTAAAATCCACCCTTTTCTCTCCACTGCTACCACATTAATCGCAGCACTTATCCTATTGTGCTTAATTACTGCAACAGCTTCCTTGCTGACCTCCCTGCCTCCAGTGGATACCCATCAAACAGAAACTCGTCAACATCCGCTTTAAATCACTCTGCCTCTAGCCTGGTATACCCTCCCTCTTCCTATCAGACAATTACTCTCCCCACCTTCAAAGCCTTATTAAAGGCACGTCTCCTCCAAGATGCCACTATACCTCTTCTCCTTCTCCCTTCCCTGTCTCCCTTGCATTTGGATTTACACTTCTTATTCATCCCTCCCTTAGTTCCGCAGCACTAGTGTACATATCTGTAATTTATTTATTAATATTAATGTCTGTTACCCTCTCTCCACTGTAAGCTCATTTTGGGCAGGGAATGCGTCTACCCGCACATAGTAAGGGTTTAACAAATGCCATCATTATTATTATTACCAACTTCATTACCTTATATTCTCCCAAACGCTTAGTCCAGTGCTCTGCACATAGTAAGCGCTTGATAAATATGATTGGTTGATTGACATCTCTACCTTTAGATTGTAAACTCCTTGTGTGCAGGGAATGTGTGTTTTGATTCAGTTGTACGTTTCAAGTGCTTAGTACAATGCCTAGCACTCAGAAGGTGCTTAATAAATACCAGTGATTGGTTGACTTCCTTTTTTTACTTATTAAAAACATCCATCTCTTGAATCCTCAGAGAGCTCATAATAATAATAATAATAATAATGACACTTATTAAGCACTTACTATGTGCAAAGCACTGTTCTAAGCACTGCGGAGGTTACAAGGTGATCAGGTTGTCCCACAGGGGGCTCACAGTCTTAATCCCCATTTTACAGATGAGGGAACTGAGGCACAGAGAAGTGAAGTGACTTGCCCAAAGTCACACAGCTGACAACTGGTGGAGTTGGGATTCAAACCCATGACCTCTGACTCCAAAGCCCGGGCTCTTTCCACTGAGCCACGCTGCAGCTCATCTGACCTAGGTCTTGATATCTCTTTTGCTATTAATTTATTCTTCAAATTACTTCAATTATTAAAGAATATCAGCTTTAGTTATCACCATGATCTGTAGCTGAACTCCAAATTTCCTGAATGTGATAGGGAGGATAGTCCCTCATGAATTGAGGCCAGAAGACATGCTACATGCAGCTTTCTCCATGGATTCTCTCCCTTTGTGAGTTCCTTTGTTTATTAAATCTGCTTGGAAAGATAATAATAGTAATAATAATTGTGGTATTTGTTAAGCACTTAACGTACATTGCTCACCGTACTGAGCACTGGAGAGGATACAAGTAAATCAGATTGGATGCAGTCCCTGTCTCACATGGAGCTCAGTCTTAATCCCCATTTTATAGACGAGGTAACGGAAGCACAGAGAACTGAAGTGACTTACCCAAGGTCACAAAGCAGACACTAAGAATGAACCTGCCCCTCCTGCCCCCTGCCATGTTTCAGCTGCTGCTTCTTCGGCAAATGTGAGAGAAGCTGGTCAGTGCGGGAGACAGCTTGTGGCTTAATGGAAAGAGCCCCAAAAGGGCTTTGAGGGTCAGAAGATGTGGGTTTTAATCCCAGCTCTGCCACTTGTCTGCTGCATGACCTTGGGCAAGCCACTTAACTTCTCTGTGCCTCAGTTACTTCATCTGTAAAATGGGGATTAAGACTGCGAGCCCCACATGGGACAACATGATTACCTTGTATTTACCCCAGTGCTTGGAACAGTGCTTAGGACATAGTAAGTGCTTAATGAATACTATTAATAATAATAATGAAAAGAGCATAGAACTGGAAGCCAGGAGACCTGGGTTCTAAGTCCCCCTTTGCCATGATCAGCTGTGTCATCTTGGACAATCAATCAATCAATTGTATTAATTGAGCACTGACCATATGCAGGGCACTGTACTAAGCGCTTGGGAAAGCCCAATATAGTAGCGTTGGTAGACATGGTCCCAGTCCTCAGTGAGCTACAAACAAGTCACTTAAGCTGTCTGGGCTGCATTTCCTCTTCTGTAAAATGAGAAGATAGGTGCCAGCTCATTGTGAGCAGGAGTGTGTCTGTTTGTTGTTATAGTGTACTCTCCCAAGTGTGTAGTACAGTGCTCTGCATATAGTCAGTGCTCAATTAATACAATTGATTGAGTGCACACAGTAAGTGCTCAATACATACGTTTGAATGAATGCATGAATGAATACAGGGACCGTCTCCGATCTGATAACCTTGGATCTGCTCCAATGCTTAGCACATAAAAAGTACTTAATGAATGTTTTACTAATAAGTGCCATTATTAGGTAGGAGGTGGCCTTGTGATTGCACCAAAAGAGAAGCAGCATGGCTTAGTGAAGCATGGGTCCATGGGTCAGAAGAACCTGGGTTCTAATCTCGGGTCCTCCACTTATCTGCAGTGTGACCTTGGGCTAGTCACTTCACTTCTCTGGGCCTCAGTTACCTCATCTGAAAAATAGGGATTAAGACTGTGAGCCCTATGTGGGACATAGACTGTGCCCAACCTGATTAGCTTGTGTCCACTCCAGAGCTTAGAACATTGCCTAGCATATAGTAAGTGCTTAACAAATACCATTTTTTTTTTGTTAGCTTGTATAATAATGTTGGTATTTGTTAAGCACTTACTATCTGCCAAGCACAGTTCTAAGCACTGGGATAGATACAAGGTTATTAGGTTGTCCCACTTGGGGCTCACAGTCTTCATCCCCATTTTACAGATGAGGTAACTGAGGCACAGAGAACTTAAATGACTTGCCCAAAGTCACAGAGCTGACAAGTGACAGAGCCAGGATTACAACCCACAACCTCTGACTCCCAAGCCAATGCTCTTTCCACTAAGCCATGCTGCTTCTCATGGCTTGTATCTGCCCTAGAACTTAGTACAGTGCCCGGCATGTATTAAGTATTTAACAAATACTATTTAAAAAAGGGGGAGGAGAGGCACGATGTGTTCTTTTCCCTTTAGCCAAAGGAACTTGGGCTCTGCTAGGAATTACACTTTTCTAACTCTCTGCAGCCTTGTTTTCTCATGCTGTTTGAACTGTAGGTAAAGCTTCTGGGTCAGGTTAGGGAAGATGACTCTGTATTATTTCTGTTTTCCAGTCAATATCTCAGAAGCCAGTACTGCTCTGGAAATCCCAAAGGGAAGCAGAGGGGAAGGGAAGGTAGGGAGAAAAAGGTTTCCCTGTGTGCCCCAACATGTTGGACACACAAACATGTTGGACACACATGGCAGCATGGCAGAGTAGAAACAGCATGACCTAGTGGATAGAGCACGGGCCTGAGAGTAAGAAGATCATGAGTTCTAATCCTGGCTCAGCTGCTTGTCTGCTATGTGACCTTGGGGAAGTCACTTCACTTCTCTGGGCCTCAGTTCCCTCATGAGGAAAATAATAATAACAATGGTATTAAACGCTTACTATGTGCAAAGCACTAAAATGGGGATTAAGATCATGAACCCCATGTGCGACAGGGACTGTGTCCAACCTGATTGGCTTATATCCACCTCAGCGCTTAGTACAGTGCCTGGCACAAAGTAAGTGCTTAACAAATACCATAATTATTATTATCATTATTATTATGTTTCTGTAGCTCACTGCCTCACCCTACACTCCAGCCAGGTGGACAAGATAGGGAGGTGGCCAGCATGTTGCCCATTATCTAAGCTAGAGGCCTTCCCAGGCTAAGCCCTACTTTTCCTCATCTCCCACTCAATTCTCCTCCCTTTGCTCTCCCTCCACCTCCCAGCCCCACAGCACTTTTGTATATATCTGTAATTTTATGTATTTATATTGATATCTGTCTCCCCCCTCTAGACTGAGCTCATTGTGGAAAGGGAATGTCACCATGTATTGTTGCATTACACTTTCCCAAGCGCTTAGTACAGTGCTCCACACACAGTAAGCACTTAATCAATACAACTGAATGAATGAACAATTGAATGAATGATTGGACTTCGCGTCTGCCACATCCTAAATGCTTTCTGCCTTGGGCAGCAAGCCAAGGCCCTTGTTTTGTCTCATTTAATCGTCTGAAATC
Source organism: Tachyglossus aculeatus (assembly GCF_015852505.1). Classification (NCBI taxonomy): domain Eukaryota; kingdom Metazoa; phylum Chordata; class Mammalia; order Monotremata; family Tachyglossidae; genus Tachyglossus; species Tachyglossus aculeatus. Next base: position 46,670,564 of record NC_052087.1, on the reverse strand, counting down.
ATTCCTTCCATTTATTTAACTTGGACTCTTTTGAGCATCTGTAGGACTGAGTTCAAGTTCTTCCCTCATCACCTCTCCTCTGGGCCCCACCACTGAAATCTCCTTTTCCCTGGAGGCCTGTCATGACACCCAGTCTTCAATGGGCCCTTCTGCTATAGCCCATATTCTTCATCTTGCTCCCCTTGCCTCCCCCTCTCCCTGTGCTCCTGAAGAGGACACCATTCTTTACCCATATCTGCCTCCTCTTTCCTGCTCTCTTCAATCTGCCCATTCATTCATTCAATCATATTTACTGAGGGCTTACTGTGTGCAGAACACTGTACTAAGCTCTTGGGAGGGTACAATACAACAATAAACAGGTATATTCTATGCCCACAACAAGCTTGAGGGGGAGACAGACATTAATATAAATAAATAAATGACAGATGTGTACCTAAGTTCTGTGGGGCTGGGTGGAGGGATGAACAAAGAAGCAAGTCAGGGCAACACAGAAGGGAGTGGAAAGGAGGGCTTAGTTAAGGAAGGCATCTTCTACCATTTCTTTAACCATAAAATGGGGATTAAATCCTCTCCCCCAACTTAAACTGTGAGCCCCATGTGGGACGGGGAGCATGTCCAATCTGATAACCTTGTATCTACCCTAGTGTTTAGAACAGTGCTCGGCACACAGTAAGTGCTTAACAAATACCACAAAACAAACGAAACAATAAAGCAGTGTCAGTTCTCTGCTCCCTCTCCCACAATGATTAGTCATGGAAAATTGTCAAAAAATGTTGAAAAGAAGAAACACTTTTCCTCCACGTTCCAGAAATAAGGTCCGGGAGGATTCTTAAATAACTGCCCTGGTGTCACATCAACTCCTTTCTGCTGGAGACTGCCTCTCCACTCTCCAATTGATCAATCAATCAATGGTCACCTCAACCCTAAGACCCAGACGGCTTCCCATCCTGACTAACTGTCCTAAGTGGGAGCGGGTGGATTTACACCCAACATACTTGGCCCAAACTTCTCTGGCTCAACTAGTCTCCTCTTGCTGTTTTTAGTCCGGGACCTTTCCAAAAGACACAGAGAGAAGAGGAGACTAGTGGTTAGAGCACGGGCTTGTAAGTCAGAAGGACTTGGGTTCTGATCACGACTCTGCCATTTGTCTGCTGAGTGACCTTGGGCAAGTCGCTTCACTTCTCTGGGCCTCAGTTACCTTATTTTATCAAATGGGGATTAAGATTATGAGCTCCAGGTGGGACATGGACTGTGTCCAATCTGATTGGCTTGTATCTACCCCAATGCTTAGTACAGTGCCTGGCACATAGTAAGCACTTAACAAATATCATTTGAAAAAAAGGAACCTGATTTGCCTGTCTTTCATTGATTCGCTCTAACTCATAACAATAATAATAATAATAATGGCATTTATTAAGCACTTACTATGTGCAAAGCACTGTACTAAGCGCTGGGGAGGTTACAAGGTGATCAGGTTGTCCCATGGAGGGCTCACAGTCTTAATCCCCATTTTACAGATGAGGGAACTGAGGCCCAGAGAAGTTAAGTGACTTGCCCAAAGTCACACAGCTGACAACTGGCAGAGCCTGGATTTGAACCCATGACCTCTGACTCCAAAGCCTGGGCTCTTTTCCACTAAGCCACGCTGCTTCTCATAACTCATAACTCATGGTCGGGGAGAGCAGGGACCTGAGACAACCTGCATCCCAAACTAAGGGGACTTAAACCTTACCATTCCTCTCCTAGGGCTAAATCCAGATAGGGTCCAGAAATATCTACAGAGGGTTGATTTCTTCTTGCTTTGAACATCCAAAAGTGCCCAAAGTGAAAACACCTGCTTCCTCAGAAGATTTCTCCACCGTCACTTCAGATTTATCAAAACTCTGTTCTTTATTTTGGGAATGTTCTCTGATGACTGGGACTCTCCCCCAGAAACTCCACCGATAAAATGGATTTTCATCCACCTGGCCTCAAGGTCCCCCCAATCAACGGCATTTACTGAGTTCCTACCATGGGCAGGGCGCTGTATTAAGTGGGAGAGTATGATAGAGTGTTCAGTAGAATACAGCAGAACAGATGCGATTCATGCCTTCAAGGAGTTTGCGATCTAATGGGAGGGAGACTGTCGCAAAATCATTTACAGTTAGGAGGGAAACGTGGTTAAATATTAGCTGAAAACTTAAATCAACCTGCAGGGTGTAGTCATTGGTTCCTGAATTTTATCCTGGCTGGTGGAGCAGCTAGGTCACGTGATGGAAGAGAGGACCGGGCAGTTCTGCCTCCTTCGAGGTGGATGAGGTGGGAGTTGAAAACAGAAAGACAGAGGTGTCCAGAAGGCAGCTAGGTGAATAAACTTTAATTGCAACCTGATCTCTGAACCTCGATCTTTTCTATCTCGCTGCCAAATCTTTATGCCAGACCACCATTCTCCCCACCTTCAAATCGATCACTCAGTAGTATTTATTGACCCCTTACTAGGTACAGAGCACTGTACTAAGTGCTTGGGAGAGTACAACAGAGCTGATATAAATGTTCCATGACACAGTGAGCTTACAGTCTGGAAGATGAGCTTACAGTTTAGAGGAAAGTCTTATTCGAAGCCTTATTAAAATGACATCTTCCCTAAGACGCCTTTCCTGGCCCTCATTTCAATCATATTTATTAAGTGCTTACTGTGTGCAGAGCACTGTACTAAGCTCTTGGAAAAATACAATACAACGATAAAGAGTGACAATCCCTGCCAACAAGGAGCTCACGGTCTAGGGAGAAGCAGCGTGGCTTAGTGGAAAGAGCATTGGCTTGGGAGTCAGAGGATGTGGGTTCTAATCCTGCCTCTGCCACGTGTCTGCTGTTGCCAACTTGTACTTCCCAAGCATTTAGTACAGTCCTCTGCACAGAGTAGTGCTCAATAAATATGACTTAATGAATGAATGAATGAATGACCTTGGGCAAGTCACTTAACTTCTCTATGCCTCAGTTACCTCATCTGCAAAATGGGAATTAAAAGTGTGAGCTCTACGTGGGACAACCTGATTACCCTGTATCTAAGCCAGTGCTTAGAACAGTGCTTGGCACATAGTAAGCACTTAACAAATACCATCATTATTATTATTAGGGTGGGGAGACAGATATCAATACATATAAACTGGCATCAGTAGAAATAAAAAATTACAGATCTATACATAAGTGTTGTGGGACTGGGATGGGGGGAAGAGCAAATGGAGCAAGTCAGGGTGAACCAGAAGGGAGTGGTAGATAAGAAAAAGTGGGGCATAGTCTGGGAAGGCCTCTTGGAGGAGTTATGCCTTCAGTAAGGTTTTGAAGCTGGGGAGAGTAATTGACTGGAGGATTTGAGGAGGGAGGGTGTCCCAGGACAGAGGTAGGACATGGGCCAAGGGTCGGTGGTGAGACAGGTGAGATGGAGGCACATTGAGAAGGTTAGCACCAGAGGAGGGAAATGTGCAGGCTGGATAGTGGAAGAAAAGTGAGGTGAGGTAGGAGGGGACAAGATGATGGAATGCTTAAAAACCAATGGTGAGGAGTTCTTCTTTGCTATGGAAGTGGATAGGCAACCACTGGATATTTTTGAGGAGGGGCAGTGACATGTCCTGAATGTTTCTGTAGAAAAATGATCCGGGCAGAGGAGTGAAGTATGGCCTACAGTGGGGAGAGGCAGGAGGTTGGGAGATCAGCAAGGAAGCTGATGCAGTAATCTAGGTGGGATAGGATGAGTGGTTGTATTAATGTGGTAGCAGTTTGAATGGAGAGGATAGGGAGAATTTTAGCGATGTTGTGAAGGTGGGACCAACAGGATTTGGTGACTGATTGAATGTGTGGTTTGAATGAGAGAGAGAGAGAGAGAGAGAGAGAGGAAGAGAAGGCAAGGATAATGCCAAGGTAACTTGGTTGAGAGACAGGAAGGATGGTGGTGCCATTTACAGTGACAGGAAAGTCTGGGAGAGGACAGGGTTTGAGTGGGAAGATAAGGAGCTCTGTTTCAGACATGTTAAGTTTGAGGAGATGGGAGGACATCCAAGCAGAGATTTCTTGTAGGCAGGAGGAGATGTGATCCTGGAGAGAGGGAGAGAGATCAAGGGAGGTATCATCTGCATAGAGATGGTAGTTGAAACTGTGGGAGCAAATGAGTTCTTCATTCATGCATTCAGTTGTATTTACTGAGCACTTACTGTGTGCAGAACACTGTATTAAGCGCTTGGAATAAAGAGACAAAGAGATAAAGAAGCAATAGAGACTATCCCTGCCCACAATGGGCTTACGGTCTGGGGAGGGGGGGAGACAGACATTAAAACAAGTAAACAGGCATCAATATAAATAAATAGAATTATAAAAGGGAATCCCTTCTAACTCTCCCTTCTGCATCACCCTTTTACTTGGATTGAAGCATTTGATAATCATCTCATCCTCAGCCCCACAGCCCTTATGTACATATATTTTAACATCTGCCTCCCCATCTACACAGTAAGGTCCTAGTGGGCAGGAAACACATCTACCAAGTCTGTTGTATCGTACTATCCCCAGTGATTAGTAGAGTGCCCTGCACACAGTAAGCACTCAATAAATATGATTGATTAATTGATTGATAGTCCACTTGCAAGGGACAAGGTATGAGCAACACTACTCCAGCTGATCCGCTGGGCTCCATCCCTAAATCCTGATGCCACAGTTAACTGGCACCATCACGTCCCATTCGTCCTCCCAATCCCTGGCTCTGCTCCTGACCCGGACAGGAAGCTCCTGGGGAACTTTCCGCTACTTTCCCTCCCAGCTGTGGCTCTCTTAGGGGCAACGACGAATAACGGACAGGGATGATAATGAACATCTGGACTGTGACAAGCAATGAATTACCTATGGATAACCAGACCCTTCAGAAAGTAACCCTGCATAGAGCTCTTTCTAGAGAATGATCCCAAGAAAAATGCAATGTGGCCTAGTGGAAAGAGCATTGCCCTGGGTGTCCGAGGACCTGGGTTCTAATTCCAGTGCCACCGCTTGTCTGCTGTGTCACCTTGGGCAAATCACTTCACTTCTTTGTGCCTCAGTTCTCTCATCTGTAAAGTGGGGATTAAGACTGTGAGCCCCGTGTGGACTGAGTCCAACCTGAGTATCTTGTATCTACCCCAGAGCTTCATTCATTCATTCAAGCACTCATTCATTCATTCGTATTTATCAGCGCTTAGAACAGTGCTTTGCACATAGTAAGTGCTTCATAAATGTCATTATTATTATTGAGCGCTTACTGCATTCAGAGCACTGTACTAAGCACTTGGGAGAGTACAATATAACAATAAACAGATACATTCCCTGTCCAGAACGAGTTGACAGTCTACAGTTTACAGTGCTTAGTACTGCGACTGGCACTTAGTAAGCACTTAACAATTATCATTTCAAAAAAATAAATAATGAGGATGATTCGGCTGCTGAGGCTGACACTATTGGCAGTGGGAGTGTGTGCTTTATTTTAAAAACAAATTTACTTCTGGGACTTCGCCTTCTGTTTTCATTGAGCTATTCTTAGCCCCAGGAGTGTCTAAAATAAGCAGTGGGATGACCACCCCACCCTCACACAGAGACTTTGATGCCTACCATGACGACCGGTGATTTATAACTTGGAGCAGCGCGGAATGGTGGCAAAGATTCCACTCAGGCACTTCAAGCTTTTCCCTGTTGAGGTCATATCTTCCCCTCGGTGGGTCCCTGAGCCCCCAGGGCACTTGGGCAGGGTGTCAGCCAGCAAAAAATAGCTGGCATCTGGCATGGCACGTGCTAGCCAAGGTGACCTCCGAGGATGGGGTGAAAATTTCGCTTTCGGCCTGAGCCAACCTGAAGAAGACTCGCAATTCACCATGTAAGGGGACAACTCAGAGCTCAGACTCACCGCGCACTAGGCCCACCAGGCTCGGCCCTTCCCCGAGAACATCTCTGCAAGAGGGAGCAAAGATTTCTCTGCCACCACCATTCCTCACCCAGACCCTGTTCCCTTCACCTTCTGCATCCTCTCTTTTAACCCCCTCTGGAAGCAGAGACTTCTGCAGTCTTCAAACACAAGCCCAAGGGGTGCAGTCCAGAGCTGCCAGGGTCAAAGTTTGCTAACAGTCCCCAGGCTCTATGGGCTGAAGCCCCTTGAGACGGCAGAGTGTCATTCTCCCTGACACAGAATCCTTCCAAGCGATGCTGCCCTGGCACCCCGCCAAGAGACAGCTCACGGCGAAGGAACCTCACACTTAAAAGGCTGCATCCCCCTTTAGTGCCTGCCGCATTTCTGCCCGAGATTAGTTACGGCGAGACTTCTTCTTCTGAGAGGTGATCGTTTTCACTGCTCCCGCCCCTGGCCCTCCCTGTTGATCGGTGTGGCTTCCTAGCAGCCCTAGACATGAACGAAGAAACTGGTTAGCAATGCCTGCCTGGCTTCCCAGTGCCAGGTGGATTGCCAGTGAGCCAGGATGGCAAGCCTGTCAACTTTGGCGTTTTCCAGAGCTGGGGGAATGCGGCTTTGAGCCTCAGGATTCCCACGCCACGTCCAGGAACTGACAGTCATGTGATTCCCAGATGCCTCTGGGGTCTAAAGAGTCGGTAACTCTGCCAGAAGAGACTGAACTTTACCTTGGCCCACTGCCCCAGACTCAAAAATACAAAAAGGGCATGGGCCTAGGACTCAGAGGACCTGGTTTCTAATCCTGGCTTCACCACGTACCTACTGTGTGACCGTGGGCAAGTCACTTCACTTCTCTGGGCCTCAGTTTCCTCACCTGCAAAATGAGGCTTCAGTACCTGTTGTCTCTCCTACTTGAGAAGCAGTGTGGCTTAATGGAAAGAGAATGGGCTTGGGAGTCAGAGGTCATGGGTTCTAATCCCAGCTCCACCACGTGTCAACTGTGTGACTTTAGGCAAGTCACTTGACTTCTCTGTACCTCAGTTCCCTCATCTGTAAAATGGGGATTAAGACTGTGAGCTCCCTCGAGGGACAACCTGATAACCTTGTATCTACCCTAGTGCTTAGAACAGTGCTTGGCACATAGTAAGTACTTAACAAATATCATTATTATTATTATTATTATTATTATTACCTGGATTATGAACCCCATGTGGGACCTGGTTATCTTGTAACTACCCCAGGGCTCAGTACAGTGCTTAGCACATAGTAAGCACTTAACACATATTATTATTATTATTACTTTTAGGGAATATGGATGTCACCCCAACTTATATCTGTAAGTGAACCCAATGCTATATTCATTCAATCATATTTATTGAACACTTACTGTGTGCAGAGCACTGTACTAAATACTTACACACTTTTTCAGAAAGTTGATCCCAGAGGGACTATATATATCATTAGATTCTCTTTTTTCCCTCTTAACAGAACCATTTTCTCTAGAGGAAACCCCCTTCCCACCAAAGACCCTCCCTAGCCATTCACTCAGGCCTCTGTGAACAACTTTCTGACAAAGCGTGTTTCATGAGAGAGTCTCAGATCTTGTCTAGCAAATGCCAAGCCTCTCTACGATTCCATTCATTAGCAATAGTAATCAAGTTTATTGAGCAGCCACAGGGTGCCATGCATTGTATTAAGTGCTTGGGAAGTAAAAACAAAGAAGTTCATTCATTAATTCATTCAATTGTATTTATTGAGCACTTACTGTGCACAAACCACTGTACTAAGCACTTGGGAGAGTACATTATAACAGGCACATTCTTTCCTACAACAAGCTCACAATCTAGATGTGATATGTTCTCCGCTGACAGGGAGCTAACAGTCCACCGGGGAGACAGACATGAAAATATTTACTAGTAGTCATCAAAATAAAGACTTGTGAGGAGAATTAAATAAGCCTGAACACAAAAGGGCTCAGGATGAGCATAAGTACAGAAGAGCTAGAATTGGGGTGACAGGAATTAATTGTGGCCTACTGCAGTGAGCACAGAACTGGAAGTCGGAAGGCTTAGGTCCTAATCCTGGATCTACCACTTGCCTGCTTGATGACCTTGGGCAAGCCACTTAACTTTTCTGGGCTTCGGATTCCCCATCTGTAAAATGGAGATTGAATACTATTTACCTTCCCCATGTGAGAAAGGGACTGTGTGTCTGATCATCCTTCGTTTACCAACGTTTCTATCAACTGTATTGTATTGTACTCTCCCAAGTGCTTAATACAGTACTCTGCACACAATAATCACTTGATAAATAACATTGATTGATTGATTGATTGATCTTGTATCAGCAGGTGGGCATAGTGATCATTATATTGTCTTGTCTTATGCTGTCGAGTCGTTTCCGACCCATAGCGACACCACAGACACATCTCTCCCAGAATGTCCCGCTCTCCATCTGCAGTCGTTGTGTTGACGTATCCTTAGAGTTTTCTTGGTAAAAATACAGAAGTGGTTTACCATTACCGCCTTCTGCGCAGTAAATTTGAGTCTCAGCCCTTGACTCTCTCCCATGCTGCTGCTGCCCAGCATGGGTGAGTTTTGACTTGTAGCAGATTGCCTTCCACTCACTAGCCACTGCAAAAGCAAGGAATGGAATGGGTAGGCCTCTGCTTGACTCTCCCTCCCATAGCCGAGACTGGTAGAGTACCGGAAACTCTCCAGGTGCGATCCTGGGAGGGGCAGTATATAGTAAGCACATAACAAATACCACAATTATAATTAATGGGGGTGGGTTGCGGGGGAGATACTTCCCCTCATAAACCCAGAATTCAAACAGATAAGGGACTTATATTTTTTTTTTTGTATCCCAAGAAGTAGATATCTTGTTATGTTTTACTGTTTTGTGCTGTTCAAACTCTGTATCTGTGTCTATTTAATTCTAAATATACATTCTATGTACCTTAGTCAGTTCTCCCACAGTGCTAAAAACAGAAATGATACTCAGTATTGTACTGGAGCGCATAATTGAGCATCAGGAATTCCAAGTCCTTTATTTATTTGGCCACGAAGCATTTGGGGATTCTTATCTTCTTTATTAAATATTCTAGTTCAAGTGGCCAAAAGTAGACAATCTCCTGTATTTATCAGGCGGGAGTAATTAAATCTTAAAGTTTCATGATGAGATGGAAATTAATCTGTTTGTCTTCTGCTGTGCCTGCTTAGCTTCATTCATCTGAACCCCAGCAGGATTTCAAAGCCATAGACTGGGAAGCAGCATGGCATAGTGGATAGAGCATGGGCCTGGATGTCAGAAGGTCATGGGTTCTAATCCCGGCTCCACCACTCATTTGCTGCATGACCTTGGGCAAGTCACTTCAATTCACTGGGCCTCAGTTACCTCATCTGTAAAATGGGGATTAAAACTGTGAGCCCCATGTGGGACAACCTGATCACTTTGTACCCCCCACCCAGAACTTAGAACAGTGCTTCGCACAAAGTAAGCACTTAACAAATGCCATCATCACTCTCTGTGCCTCAGTTACCTCCTCTGTAAAATGGGGTTTAAGATTGTGTGCCTGACGTGGGACAGGGACTGTGCCCATCCCAATTTGCTTGTATCCACCCCAGTGCTTAGAACAGTGCCTGACATATAGTAAGCACTTAACAAATTATAATTATGATTATTATTATTACTAATAAGGGACAGTCCTGGAGCTGATTCCTGCACTGGTAAGGTGCAGGAGCTAGTCAGTCATTCAATTGTACTTATTGAGCACTTACCATAAGCAGTACACTGTACTAAACACCTGGGAGAATATGATACAACAATATCACAGACACTTTTCCTGCCCACAGTGAGCTTACAGTCTAAAGGGGAAGGCAGATGTTAATATAAATAAATAAGAGTACTGATACGGACATAAGTGTTGTGGGGCTGGGAGGAGGGATGAATAAGGGGAGCAGGTCAGGGTGACATAGAAGGGAGAGGGAGAAGAGGAAAGGAGGGCTTAGGGAAGGTATCTTGGAGGAGATGAACCTTCAATAAGGCTTTGAAGGTGGGGAGAGTAATTGTCAGATATGAAGAGGTAGGGCATTCCAGGCCAGAAGAGGGTTGTGGGTGAGGGGTTGGCGGCTAGATAGAGGAGGTTGAAGTACCCTGAGAAGATTGGCTTTAGAGGAGCAAAGTGTGTAGGCTGGGTGGTAGAAGAATAGTGAGATGAAGCGTGAGGGGGGTAAGGTGATTTGAGTGCTTTAAATTCAATGGTGAGAAATTTCTGTTTGATGCAGAGGGGAATGGGCAACCACTTGGAGGTTCTTGAGGAGTGGGGAAACATGGCCTGAACGTTTTTGTTTGTTTTCTGGGGAGAATCAGGAAGCTGTGAAGTCAGCAAGAAGGCTGATACAGTAATCAAGGTGGGATAGGATAAATGCTTGGATTGACGTGGTAGCAGTTTGGAGAAGTCTTGGACAAAAGGTTAAGCAAAGTGGAGGGGGAAGGGAAGTCTGAAGGCTTAAGCATTTGATAAATACTTCAATTCATTCAACAAGATTTTGAAGGGGAATTGCACAAACTTGTTCCCTATGAATGGGGAATGTATCTGCTAATTCTGTGCAATCGAACTCTCCCAAGCACGTAGTACTGTGCTCTGCTCCTAGTAAGCACTCAGTAAATACCATCATTGATGATTGATTAGTAGCCAAGTTGTAACATGTATCACTGATTGAGATATGACAGTCCCTCTCTATGGCCTTGCACACAGGCTCTGGTTCCCAGCCTACTAAATTTACCGAAAGCCCCAATTCAGAGGGCTTACTGGTCCCATAATCTCCCGCCTCATTTTTTTGAATTCTCTCCCCTGATTCTCTTCCAGCGTCTATTCCCCAGTCTCTTCTTCCTCGAAAAGAACAGTGACAGATGGGCCCAAGGTGGCCACTCATAGGGCTTGGCCCAACATTACCCCCTGCTCCTGAGAGTTCCACGTCTCAACTGGGATCTCACATCCTCTGACTCCCAATCCTGAGCTCTTTCCATTGGGACATGCTGCTTCTCTGACAATTACTGACAATTACAGTATCTGGCAATTACTTTCCCCACCGTCAAAGCTCTGGACTGTGAGCTTGTTGTGAACAGGGATTGTCACTGTTTATTGCTGTATTGTACTTTCCCAAGTGCTTAGTACAGTGCTCTGCACACAGTAAACACTCAATAAATACAATTGAAGGAATGAATGAATGAACTGACGGCACATCTCCTCCAAGAGGCCTTCCCTAACTAAGCCCTCATTTCCTCTTTTCCCATTCCCTTCTGAGTTGCCCGGACTTGCTCCCTTTATAATAATAATGATGATGGTATTTGTTAAGCGCTTACAATGTGCGAAGCACTGTTCTAAGCATTTGAGGGGGGATACGAGGCAATCAGGTTGTCCCACGTGGGGCTCACAGTCTTCATCCCCATTTTCCAGATGAGGTAACTGAGGCACAGAGAAGTTAAGTGACTTGCCCAAAGTCACACAGCTGACAAGTGGCGGAGGCAGGATTAGAACCCATGACCTCTGACTCCCAAGCCAGGGCTCTTTCCACTGAGCCTTGATGCTTCTCACTGCTTTATTCACCACTGCCCTCTAGCCACACAGCATTTATATGTATAAATGAATTATATATATATGTATATATATATATATATCTCCATAATTCATTTATTTATATTAATTTATTTACATTAATGCCTATCTCCCCCTCTAGACTTAAAGCTTATTATGGGCAGGGAATATGTCTGCTATATTGTAGTGTTGTACTCTCCCAAGTGCTTAGTAAATTGTTCCCCACCTGGTAAGTGCTCAATAAATATAACTGACTGATTGATTGATTGAAGGGAACATGTCTATCAACTCTAATTTGGTGTATTCTTCCAAGCATTTAATACAGTGTTCTGCACACAGTATGTGCTCAAAAAGTTCAATGGATTGACTGATTGGGTTGGGGAGCACTAATGGAATTTGTTAAGCGCTTACTATACTTATTAAATAAAACTAAATAAAAATAACATAACAAAATTAATTAAATGTATTGAATCAAATTAAATTATATTTATTAAATGAATATACTTATGTATTTATATTTATGTCTGTCTCCCCCTCTAGACTGTAAGCTCGTTGTGGGAGGGGAACATGTTTACCAACTCTGTTATATGCTCTCCCAAGCACTTAGAACAGGGTTCTGCACACAGTAAGCACTCAATTAATATGATTGATTGATTGCCAGGCACTTTACTAAGCTCTGGAGCAGCTGCAAACTGATGAGGTTGGACCCAGTCCATGTCCCATGTGGGGCTCACTATCTTAATCCCCATTTCACAGGTGAGGGAACTGAGCCACAGAGAAGCTAAGTGACTTGTCCAAGGTCATACAGCAGACAAGTGGCAGAGCCAGGTCCTTCTGACTCCCAGGCTTTGGCTCTAACCACTAGAGCATGCCCCGACTCAAGAGTTGGAGAAGAATGTTGGGCGTGGAAAAGGAAAATAATCCAAATGCTAGACTCGGTGTCAAAAGGGGTCTGAGAGAGGGCTGTGGACCTCTCAGGTGGACAGGACACCATTTCATTGCTTGTTGCTCCCTAAGAGATTGAATGACCCTGGGTTGGGGGCTGAAGATGCGCAGCTTCACTGACCTTTGTGGTAGTGCAAATAGACCCTGAAAAGATGAAATCCAGCACCCGCCCTTTGCCTCTGCTGAACATCGTGAAGGAAAGTGATTGACCAGAGCGAAATCTCTCTGGCATCGTCCAGCTGGCAGCCCAATGCTGGTTAAGGAGATGACGATGACCATGACGCGGAAGATGGAGCCTCCTGTCGGGATGCCAGCTGAGCTCGGCCCTGAGACTTCAGGACTGAGACCCCGTGTGAAGGAACTGATTAACGGGCCAGTGGTTTTGCGTGCTGCCGCTCACGCTCTGCCAGTTGTGTCCTGGCTGGGGTCTGGAGCACAATCAGAGGGTAGGCGGGCACAGGGGAACGCCCGGGAAGGTTTTTTTTTTTTTTTTAAACACAGCTGTGATTGGATTGACGCACAAAGTATCTATGTGATTGTCCCTCCAGAGCCAATAGTTTGAGGCAATTATTAGATGTTTCCTGAACTCAATGGTATATTAAGAACTGTTTCAAGCCACAGAAGTCTCAATTTCATGTTGGGGTCTCTAGACTGTAAGCTCAAGACTGTAGACTTGTAGAATCTCCTCTGAAACTGGTATTAGAACCCAGGCCCTTCTTACTCCCAGGCCCAGTCTCCATCCACTACTGTATTATAGTCTCCCAAGCGTTTAGCGCACTGCTCTGCACAGAGTAAGCTCTCGGTAAATGCCACTGATGGTGATGAGGGGCTAACTCAGAACAGATGCCATAAAAGTCCTTTCTTTGGTCTTAGCTAGGGTATTTTTTATTTTGCATAGAAAGGGGAGAAATGTATTCCACAGCCTCAGAGAGAGACTGAACTAAATACCATCTGTCTATTGATGAAGTCTTGTTAGAATCCCAAATCTGTCACAGAAAAAAAAAATCTGCTTTATAATTGCCATGACACCAGAGAGGCTATTCGCTCAAATCAAAGACATCGCTCCATGTTTCTGAGCTGAATGATCTTCGCATAGAGCGGCATATCCCCAGTGGCTCTCCTGCAGAAGGTCTGCTACCTTCAACCTCAATTGAAACCACTCAATCAATGGTATTTATGGAGCACCTACTGTGTGCAGAACTCTGTACTAAGCGCTTGGGAGGGCACAATACAAGAAAATTGGTAAATGCAATCCCTCCCTTAAAGGAGCTTACAATCTAGTGGGGCCTGGCTAGGAGGTAAGTCATTCTAACCTCCCAGGGGAGCACTGTGGCCTGATGGAAAGAACACTGATCTGGGAATGAGTGGACCTGGGTTTTATTCTAGGCTCTGCCACTTCTCTGTTGTGTGACCTTGAGCAAGCCACTTAACTTCTCAGGGCCTCAAGCACCAAACAGTGCTTGGCCCATTGTAAGCGCTTAACAAATACCATAATTATAGTTATTATTATAAAATGAGGATTGAATTCTCCTCTCTCCTACTTGGACTGTGGGCCCCTTGTAGGACACGGACTGTGTCCAACCTTATTGTCTTGTAGCTACTCCTGCGCTTAGAACAGTGCTTAACAGATACCATAATTATTATAAATTGTCATGTTCACTGCCCCAGGAGTTGGGGGAGGGGGCAAAGAGCCTGGTTTTTTTTCTGATAGGTTTCTACAGTCCAAACCTTCCTTGTTAGGAGGCCCAGCCTTCCCTTGGTAATTATGATGTTTACTGAGTGTTTATTCTGGCCCAAGCACTGCGTTAAGCACTAGGGTAGGCACAAGTTGATGAGATCGGCCCCAGGTCCTGTCTCACACAGGGCTTTCAGTCTAAGAGGTAGAGAAGGGAGGGCAGGTATCTTATCAATCAATCAATCAATCGTATTTATTGAGCACTTACTGTGTGCAGAGCACTGTACTAAGCACTTGAGAAGTACAAGTTGGCAACATATAGAGACAGTCCCTACCCAACAGTGGGCTCACCATTTTACAGACAAGGAAGCCAAGGCCCTGGCATAGTAAGTGGTTAAAATGTGAGCAGACCTAGGAGTAGAATCTGGCTCGCCTAATTGCCAGGCCGGTGCCCTTTCCATGAAGCCACACTGTCTACCAAGAGCCACTCCTTGGAATTGCCCTCTGGAATCACAGAGTCATCATACATTCACTGGGCTAGATCCTGGTCTTCCCATTAAGCAACCTAGGCAGGACCAGCCCCAACAGAAACGATGTCTGTTCTGGGTTTCATAAGCTCCTCGAAAGTTAGTTCATTAGTTGTGGAATTTATTAAGTGCTTACTACCTAACTCTCCCCGCTTCTAGACTGTGAGCCCCTTTTTTGAGGGGGGGGGGGGATTGTCTCTATTTGTACTTTCCAAGTGCTTAGTACAGTGCTCTTCACACAGTAAGCGCTCAATAAATATGATTGATTGAATGAATGAATGAATGAATGAATGAAGCACTGTGCTAAGTACTGGGAGAGATATGAATATAACAGATCAGGCATGGTTCCCACCAACACAAGCAGCTCACAGTCTAAGTGGGAGCAGCCAATGGTAAAAACAGATTGCCACAACAACACAGAATCGAATCAACAAGCCAAGGAGACAACGTCAAGATGAGTAAAAGAACGGGTCTTGGAGGTGAGAGGCCTCAGACTCCCCAGTGTTCCAGAGAAACGGTACTTGGCAAACACCAACCGCCTCCCACTCCCTCCCGTCCCCCTGTCTCTCTGAGAAATAAAGCTCAGGGAAGTCTCCCTGGGTGTTCCCCCAGCTGCCCGTACCCTGAGAGGAGGGGGGAAGGAATTTGCCGTCAGATGCCTTCAGTTCTGCTGAAAAAAATCTCTGCCAGAGCTAGAAGTGAGCAGTCTCAGATTGCTCCATTCTCCCAGTGCAGTGAGATTTAGAATGGAAAGCCGGGACCCTTCTCCTGTGTCTGGTGCCTACCTACTTCTCCCCACCACACTCCATGGACAGCCCCCATCTGGGTGCCCGCTGCTGACCTGGGCATCAGGCAGGAGGGCAAAGGATTGCCATTCCACTTCACAAGTGGGTGCCCTCTGCTAACCTGGGCACCAGGCAGTCAGGGGGAAAGGATTGCTGCTTCACAGATTCGGTAGTTATGATATGACATCATCATCATCATCAACTGATAGTATTTATCGAGCACTGACAGTGTGCAGAGCACTGTATTAAGCGCTTGGGAGAATACGAAAGTTGGCAGACATGGTAGAGGAGCAGTGTGGCCTAGTGGATAGAGTCTGGCCTGGGAATCAGAAGGACCTAGGTTCGAAACCCGGCTCTGCCACTTGTTGACCTTGGGCAAGTTACTTCACTTCTCTGGGCCTCAGTTACCTCATCTGTAAAATGGGGATTATGATTGTGAGCCCCCATGTGGAACAGGGACTGTGTCCAACCTGATTACCTTGTACCAACCCCAGCACTTAGAACAGTGTCTGGCACAAAATAAGCACTAAACAAATACCATTGAAAATAAATGTCCTGTGCCCACAATGAGCTTACAGTCTAGAGGGGGAGCCTGACATTAATATAAATAAATAATTTATAATATTAAATTTCAAGACATACACTAGAGTTGCAGGGTTGAGGGTGGGGTGAATATCAAATGCCCAAAGGTCACAGATTCAAATGCCTAGGTGATGCAGAAGGGCGAGGGGAACACTTCATTAAGTACTAACTCTGTGCCAAGCACTGTGATGATGATGATGATGATGGCATTTATAAAGCGCTTACTATGTGCAAAGCACTGTTCTAAGCGCTGTGGGGTTACAAGGTGATCAGGTTGTCCCACAGGGGGCTCACAGTCTTAATCCCCATTTTACAGATGAGGTAACTGTGGCACAGAGAAGTGGACTTGGCCAAAGTCATACAGCTGACAATTGGCGGAGCCGGGATTTGAACCCCTGACCTCTGACTCCAAAGCCCGGGCTCTTTCCACTGAGCCACACTATGTTGAGCCCTGGAAATAGATATAAGATAATCAGATCAGATACAGACTCTGCCCATCAAGGACTAGCAATCTAAAAGCATGGCTCAGTGGAAAAGGCACGGGCTTTGGAGTCAGAGGTCATGGGTTCAAATTCCGGCTCTGCCAATTGTCAGCTATGTGACTTTGGGCAAGTCACTTAACTTCTCTGTGCCTCAGTTATCTCATCTGTAAAATGGAGATGAAGACTGTGAGCCCCACGTGGGACAACCTGATTACCTTGTAACCTCTCCAGCACTTAGAACAGTGCTTTGCACATAGTAAGCACTTAATAAATGCTATCATTATCATTATTATTAAAAGTCAGGGAGGGCTTATCACCATTTTTCAGAGGAGGAAAATGAGGTCCAGAGAGATGAGCATCATGGTCCAGGGGCAAGAGCATGAACTTGGAAGTCAGAAGACATGGGTTCTAATCCCATCTCTGCCACTTGTCTGCCATGTGACCTTGGGCAAGTCACTTCATATCTCTATACCTCGGTCACCTCATCTGTAAAATGGGGTTTAAGACTGTGAGTGCCATGTGGGACAGGGACTGTGTCCAATTTGATTTGCTTGTATCTACCCCAGCACTTAGAATGGTACTTGACACATAGTAAGCACTTAACAAATACCACTGACCCCAACTCAGGCCTCCTTTGGCTTCCCCTCTCCCAGCGGGTGAGGGGTTGGTCATGGAAGAGCAGCCACTCATGGGTCTTGCAGGTCTGGAAAGAAAGATTCCCCTCTCGGAACTAATGGGGGAATCAGATCACATCTGATGGGTGGAGGGGTCGAGGGAAGGGGGAGTCATCATTCCACACTGGATTCAAAGGGAGAGTCCGGCCTGCCTTGATCACCCTTGCTTTGGGGATGGTTTCGGGGCGTGGGGGTGAGGGAGTGAATAAGGATATCTGGGGATGGAATTACACCCCCATTGATATGCCACCTCAGCGTGGCTGGAGGTAAGTCTCTAAGGGCAGGAAGTGCCAACTTTGTTGTGCTCTACCCAGTGCTCCTCATATCCAATGGACAATTACTTTCCTCCCGACATTTGAAGCCTCACTGAAGGCCCATTTTCTCCAAGAGATCTTCCTTTCCTCTTCTCCCTTTCCCTTCTGGGTCACCCTGACTTGCTCCCTTCATTCATCCCCGCTACCAGTCCCACACCACTTATGTCTATATCTGTAACATTGATTTATATTAACACCTGTTCTCCCCCCAACATACTGTAAGCTAAATTTAGGCAGGAAGTGTGTCTGTTTATTGTTATATTGAACTCTCCCAATAAGTAATAATAATAATAAAAATAATGGCATTTGTTAAGCACTTGCTATTTGTCTGGCACTGTACTAAGTGCTGGGGAGGCTACAAGCAAATCAGGTTGAACAGTCTCTGTCCCACATGGGGCTCATAGTCTTAATCTCTATTTTACAGATAAGGGAACTGTGGTCCAGAGAAGTGACTTGCCCAAGGTCACACAGCAGACAAGCGGCGGAGCCGGGATTAGAACCCATGACCTGTTACAGCAGCACATATACTAAAATTGGAATGATACAGAGAAAATTAGCATGGCCCCTGTGCAAGGATGGCACACAAATTCGTGAAGCATTCCATATTTTTTCTCCCTGACTTTCCTGTCACTGTAGAAGGCACTATAATCCTTCTCCTCTCACAAGCCTGCAACCTTGGTGTCATCCTCGACTCCACTCTCTCGTTCACCCCACACATCCAATCCGTCACCAAAACCTGCCGGTCTCACCTCCACAACATCACCAAGATCCACCCTTTCCTCTCCATCCAAACCACTACCTTGCTGGTTCAATCTCTCCTACTATCCCGACTGGATTACTGCATCGGCCTCCTCTCTTATCTCCCATCCTCCTGTCTCTCCCCACTTTAGTCTATGCTTCACTCTGCTGCCCGGATTATCTTTGTACAGAAACGCTCTGGGCATGTTACTCCCCTCCTCAAAAATCTCCAGTGGCTGCCTGTCAACCTACAAATCAAGCAAAAACTCCTCTCTCAGCTTCAAGGCTCTCCACCACCTCGCCCCCTCCGACTTCCCTTCCCTTCTCTCCTTCTACAGCCCAGCTTGCACCCTCCACTCCTCTGCCACTAACCTCCTTACTGTGCCTCGTTCTCACCTGTTCTGCAGTTGGCCCCCGGCCCATGTCCTTCCCCTGGCCCAGAATGCCCTCCCTCCACACATCTGCCAAGATAGCTCTCTTCCTCCCTTCAAAGACATACTGAGAGCTCACCTCCTCCAGGAGGCCTTCCCAGACAGAGTCCCCTTTTTCCTCTCCTCCTCCCCATCCCCCTCTCCTACCTCCTTCCCCTGCCCACTGCATTTGTATATAATAATAATAATAATAATGTTGGTATTTGTTAAGTGCTTACTATGTGCAAAGCACTGTTCTAAGCGCTGGGGGGAACACAAGGAGATGAGATTGTCCCATGTGGGGCTCACAGTCTTAATCCCCATTTTACAGATGTGGGAACTGAGGCACAGAGAAGTGAAGTGACTTGCCCAAGGTCACACAGCAGACATGTGGGGGAGGTGGGATTCGAACCCATGACCTCTGCCTCCCAAGCCCACGCTCTTTGCACTGAGCCATGCTTATTACTCTATGTATTTTACATGTACATATTTACTATTCTATTTATTTTGTTAATGATGTGCATGTAGCTTTGACATCTGTCTACATGTTTTGTTTTGTTGTCTGTCTCCCCATTCTAGACTGTAAGCCTATTGTTGGGTAGGGATCATCTCTATATATTGCCGACTTGTACTTCCCAAGTGCTTAGTACAGTGCTCTGCACACAGTAAGTGTTGAATAAATACGATTGAATGAATGAATCAATGAATGCTGTTCCCAGGCCCATGCTCTATCCACTATGCCACGCAGCTTCTCCACTTAGTACTCTGCTGTAATAATAATAATAATAATAATAATAATGGCATTTATTAAACGCTTACTATGTGCATAGCACTGTTCTAAGCACTGGGGAGGTTATAAGGTGATCAGGTTGTCATCATCATCAATTGTATTTATTGAGCGCTTACTATGTGCAGAGCACTGTACTAAGCGCTTGGGAAGTACAAATTGGCAACAAATTGTCCCAACGGGGCTCACAGTCTTAATCCCCATTTTACAGATGAGGTAACTGAGGCCCAGAGAAGGTAAGTGACTTGCCCAAAGTCACATAGCTGACAAGTGGCAGAGCCGGGATTTGAACCCATGACCTCTGACTCCAAAGCCCGTGCTCTTTCCATTGAGCCACGCTGCTTCTCTGTGCTGTACACACAGTAAGCGCTCAAAAAATACAACTAAATGAATGGATGAATTAGCACAGTGATCTGCACACAGTAAACTTAATAAATATCGTGGATTGATTGACTGCTGTATGCAGGACTTTCACCGTCTGAGTCACGGTGACCTAGAAGAGCGACTGGATTTCTAAGAGCCCTTGGAAGCTTTAAGTTCTGCCTTTCTAGCATCCTTGATCTCACCCCTTGATCTCGCCCCAGGTTTCAACGGATGCTCCCAGTGAGGGGTTGGCTTGTCCCAGGTTTTTCCTTGCCGGTGGAGAGAGCGTACCCTCGAGCTCTCAGCGGGGCCCCTCATCCTTCCTCCCCTAAACTCCCAGACGTTCAAAAAGCCACAGCATGAAGAGAGTACACACTCCCTGTATTGACTTGTTTGTCATCAAATATTAATCACTTCCTCTGATGAGTGGTGATAAATAACAGCTCTGGATTCGTCTCCTGTCTGAATGGAAGGTGCGAAACCTGGTGTTGGCGGGGTACGGGGAGGGGGGAGAAGGTCGTGCTTCAGCTTCATCTCCGTTCCCCCAGGCGGCCTATATTCCCTGGAAGTAAGCAGTGAGGTCTACTGCATCAGCCCTTCTGAGGCCATGACCCAGGAAGGAGGCCGAGTTTGTGTGGGGGGGACATAGATTTCTCCCTCTATAGCTGCTCTTTCATTGATGACCTTTCTCATCCCCAGCCTTCTGGCAGAGCTCCTTGATCTGGCCATTGTGCGGTTGTCTTTAAATAAAAGCACCGGCTGGGCACTCGCTGGCCCCGGGAGAGCCTCAAAGACCAGGCATGACTGAAATGAGAAGTGTGGCCTAGTGGAAAGAGCATGGGCCTGAGAATCAGAAGGACCTAGGTTCTAATCCCAGCTCCGCCACTTGTCTGCTGTGTGACCTTAGGTAAATCACTTCACTTCTCTGTTATTCAATTACCTTATCTGTAATATGGGGTTTAAGACTGGGAGCCCCATGTGGGGCATGGACTGTGTCCAACCTGATTGTCTTGTATCTACCCCAGTGCTTAGTTCAGTGCCTGGCAGTAAATGCTTAACAAATACCATTTTTTAAAAATGGGTTTCAGTAAACTCTCAAGCTAATTTCTAAGTGACTATTTCACACTTCTTAGCAGGGAAGGTTTCCCTAGGGAGAAATTAGGGATTTAGGAATAGGACTTAAATATCCATAGGTGCCATATGGGAAAAGCTTTAAAGAGGGACTTCTCAGTTGGGTTTTACTGCACAGCTCTGCTAAGCCCCATAAATCCAAAATGGGTTTGGGGCCTAACCTGTTCCAGGTGGATTAATTTTCCAGAGAAAGAGAACTTGGTTTAGGTGACTTTCAGAGCAGCTGTGGAAACCTGTTTCAAGTCCCCAGAATGGGGGAGCCCACTGTCCCCTACATCTGGCCAGGGCAAGAGCACTTCAAGAGCACTTGAGAAGCAGCATGGCTCAATAGAAAGAGCACGGGCTTGAGGGTCAGTGGTCATGGGTTCTAATTCCAGCTCTACCACTGGTCATCTGTGTGACCTTGGACAAGCCACTTAACTTCTCTATGCCTCGGCTCTCTCATCTGTAAAATGAGGATTTAGACTGTGAGCCCCAGGTGGGACAACCTGATCACCTTGTATCCCCCCCAGCACTTAGAGCAGTGCTTGGCACATAGTAAGTGCTTAACAAATACAATTATTATTATTATTATTATTCAAGTGCCAAGGCTGCCGTGTTGCGGTAGTTTTGGCCAGGGCAGACAAAACAGTAAGTGCTCAGTGAATACCACGGATCGATTGATCAAATCAATTCCTCCGTGCGGGTTCTCGGCCCAGGAATCTCAGGCTTGAGGCTCATCCAATGTTCCTGATTGGAGACTCTGCCATGGCCATCATTTTCCCCTACTTTGGTTAAAACCTCTGAATGTTTTTTCCTCAGAGTTCAGATGATGTTATCCATTAACCTGTGAAGGATTTAGATGAGAGATGGGTGGCAAACCTAACCGGGAAAATGCCAATGGAACTTCTTTACGGTGAGGCATCTCTCAAGTCCAGGTTTAATTCCTCTGAAGGGGCCAGCATTGGAGATGAACACAAGCCGACACACCCATCCTTTAAAGAAATGAGTCACAGAGCCCTGGAAATCAAGTAATCAATCAATTAAATGCTTAGTACAGTGCTCTGCAACAGTAAGTGCTCAATAAATATGATTGAATGAATGAGTGAAAGTAGACGGCTTGGCCTGATGATTAGGAGTCAGGAGACCTGCCTTCTAAGCCCAACTCTGCCACTCATCTGGTTGCCTCATCTGTAAAAAGGGGATTAAGACTGTGAGCCCCACGTGGGACAACCTGATCACCTTGTATCCTCCCCAGCACTTAGAACAGTGCTTTGCACATAGTAAGCGCTTAACAAATACCATCATCATCATCATCATCTGCTGTGTGACTTTGAGCAAGTCACTTAACCTCTCTGGGACTCGGTTTCTTTCAGCTGTAAAATGGGAACGTTACCCATTCTCCCTTCCTTTTAGACTGTCAGCCCTGTGAGAGGCAGGAACTGTTCCTATAGACACAGCTGTATCCACCCTACGATTTAGCACCGGTTCTTGGTATATAAGAAGCACTTAATAAAGTCCATCATCGTTATTTTATTGAAGGAGGAGGGTCTAAAAGAAATGCAGGATGGTCTAGTGGATAGAGCACAGGACTGGAAGTCAGAGGACGTGCGTTGTAATCTCATCTCTGCCACTTATCTGCTATGTAGCCTTGGGTAAGTCACTTCACTTCTCTGGGTTTCAGTTACCTCATCTCTAAAATGAAGATTAGCACTGTGAGCCCCATGTGGGCCAGGGACTGTGTCCAATCTCATTAGCTTGTATCTACCCCAGCACTTAGAACAGTGCTTGAAACATAGTAAGCACTTAACAAATACCATTATTGTTATTTTTATTAATATCAACCAGTGCATTTATTAAGCATCTTTAGCACACCCAGGGCTGTTCTGGATTCTGGACAAAGCCAATGGGGCAGAGGTTTGCCTTCCAAACCAGTCACATTGAGCCACATGACACTCATTCCAGTCCCTGAACGTTGGCCTCACACCCAAAAATCCAAAAAATACTTTTTAAAAAAAAATGGTGTTTGTTAAGTGCATACTATGTGCCAGGCACAGTTTTAAGTACTGGGGTAGATACCAGTACTCGGGTTGGACACAGTCCCTGCCGCACATGGGGCTCCCAGCCCTAATCCCCATTTTAGAGAAGCAGCGTGACTCAGTGGAAAGAGCACGGGCTTGGGAGTCAGAGGTCATGGGTTCTAATCCCGGCTCTGCCACTTGTCAGCTGTGTGACTTTGGGCAAGTCACTTCAGTTCTCTGGGCCTCAGTTACCTCATCTGTAAAATGGGGATTAAGACTGTGAGCCCCCCGTGGGTCAACCTGATTACCTTGTATCCCCCCAGTGCTTAGAACAGTGTGTCGCACATAGTAAGCACTTAACAAATGCCATCATTATTATTATTTTACAGATGAGGGAACTGAAGCTCAGAGAAGTGAAGTGCCTTGCCCAAGGTCATATAGCAGACATGTGGCAGAGCCATGATTAGATCCCAAGTCCTTCTGACGCCAAGGCCTGGGCTCTAACCACTAGACCACACTGCTTCTCCGACTTTACCCTGGGGCAAATTTGACAGCAGGTTGAAAGAATTTGCCACTCCCTATATCTCCCACTTTAGTTGGCTGTTGGCAGTGGGGTCTGATCCCCGCACTTTTTTGTTTGGATAAAGCCAAGGGGGCACTGAGGTTTTCCTGGGTGATGCGCTCAGATGAACATCCTGGCTGGCCTGGTGGACATCTGCTCCTCCAAAGACCTGGCAGCTCTATATTGTCCTCCCCCTGCCACCGTGACTGACCTCTAGAACTCCTGAAGTCACCCAGGAGGTAGCTGGATGCTAAGCACTTACAATGTGCCAGGCACTGTTCTTAGCACTGGGGTAGCTACAAGTTAATCAAATTGGACACAGTCTCTGTACCACATGGGGCTCATACTCAATACTCATTTTACAGAAAAGGTAATTGAGGCTAGAGAAGTGACTTGCCCAAGGTCACCCAGCAGACCTGTGGGGTGAAAAAGCCCAGAATACAATCTGTCCATCGGGCAGACATACGAACGTCAGGATTCATCTGGAACCTCTAACTGTAGCAGGGTTTTCACTCCCACCTCCACCTCCTTGCTCATGCTCTTCCCTCATCTTAGAAAGCAGCATAGCCTAGTGGATAGAGCCCAGGCCTGGGGTCAGAAGTACCTGAGTTCTAATCCCGGCTCCGCCTCTTGTCTGGCAGGATTAGTGGGCAAGCCACTTCATTTTTCTGGGCCTCAGTTACCTCATCAGTAAAGTGGGGATTAAGATGGTGAGTTCCATGTCGGGCAGGGACTGTGTCCACCTTATTTGCTTGTATCCACCCCGTGCTTAGTACAGTGCCTGACATAGCAAGTGCTTAATGAATATTACAATTATTAATTATTATTAGAATTCCCTCCATCCCCAAATTTGACAGACCATAGCTCGCTCTCCCCAAATTCAAAACCCTCCTAAAAATCTCACCTTCTTCAATAAGACTTTGCTGATTAACTCTCGGCACCCCAAATTTGTAGAAACACATTGACTCCTCTCTAGAACTTCTGAACTTATATATACCCATCTTTCTTCAGCATTTTTGTACCTCTTTATTCTACTGTATATTCAATTATTTATTCTGACTACTCTATTTGGAAATGGTCATATGTCTGTCTCTCTCATTAGAGTGTAAGCCTCTTTTACGTTTTATACTTCCCAGGCACGTAGTCCAGTATATTAGGCCTCCTAGATACTCAATGAATACTATCATTACCGCTACTACTACTGCTACTCAGAGATTTGGCTAGTGATTTTTGACCTCAAAAGCATGAGTTCTGGCCCAATTCTTACTAATTTTAGGCTGGTTCCAAAGGGCTGCTTTGTCTGCTATGGGTCAGGAGTATAAACAGAATTGTGTCCACTGTAAGAGCCCAAGCTCTGTTTGACCATTACTGAGTCAAACCAATGGTCCAGCTGGTCTAACAGAGACAAGAGACATCTAATGATAATAATAACTGTACGATTTGTTTAGCACTCACAATGTGTCAGGCACTGTACTGCATATTCATTCATTCATTCATTCAATCGTATTTATTGAGCTCTTACTGTGTGCAGAACACTGTACTAAGCGCTTGGGAAGTACAAGTTGGCAACATATAGAGATGGTCCCTACCCAACAGCGGGCTCACAGTCTAGAAGGGGGAGACAAAGAACAAAACAAAACATATTAAGAAAATAAAATAAATAGAATAAATATGTACCAGTAAAATAGAGTAATAAATACGTACAAACATATATACATATATACAGGTGCTGTGGGGAGGGAAAGGAGGTAAGGCAGGGGGGATGGGGAGGGGGAGAGGAAGGAGGGGGCTCAGTCAACTGGGGTAGCCACAAGGTCCCCCTCTCAAGGTCACAACTGGAGAGTTTCCAGTACTCTACCAGTCTTGACTATGGGAGAGAGAGTCAAGCAGAGGCCTATCCATTCCAATCTTAGCTTGCCCAGTGGCTAGTGAGTGGAAAGCAATCTACTACAAGTCAAAACTCATCCATGCTTGGCAGCAGAAGCATGGGAGAGAGTTGAGGGTGGAAACTCAAGTTTACTGCGTGGGATGAGGCAATGCGAAACCACTTCCATATTTTAACCAAGAAAACTCTATGGCTCCACTACCAGAACAATTGCAGATGGAGAGTGGAGTGTTCTGGGAGAGATGTGCCCATGGTGTCACTATGGGTCAGAAACTACTCAATGGCATAAGACAAGACAAGATACAAGGTAATTGAGTTGGACACAGTCCCTGCCCAATATAAAGTCTCACAGTCAGCATGGCTCAGTGGAAAGAGCTCGGGTTTGGGAGTCAGAGGTCATGGGTTCAAATCTCGGCTCCGCCACTTGTCAGCTGGGTGACTTTGGGCAAGTCACTTAACTTCTCTGGGCCTCAGTTCCCTCATCTGTCAAATGGGGATTAAGACCGTGAGCCCCACGTGGGACAACTTAATCACCTTGTATCCTCCCCAGTGCTTAGAACAGTGCTTTGCACATAGTAAGTGCTTAACAAATGTCATTATTATTATTATTATCATTATTAATAATAATCTCCATTTTACAGATGAGGTAACAGATGAGGTACAGATGAGGGGCTGTCAGATTTTTTTTGAATGGTATTTGTTAAGTGTTTACTATATGCCAGTCATTCACTCATTCATTCATTCATTCAATCGTATTTATTGAGAGCTTACTGTGCAGAGCACTGTACAGTCACTGTTCTAAATGCTGGGGTAGATGCAAGGTAATCAGCAAGGTAGTCCCTGTCCTACATGGGGTTCACAGTCTTAATATTAACTGTACAGATGAGGTAAGTGAGGCAAATGGGGCTCACAGTCTTCATCCCAATTTTACAGATGAGGGAACTGAGGCCCACAAAAGTGAAGTGACTTGCCCATGGTCACACAGCAGACACGTGGAGGAGCTGGGATTAGAACCCAGGTCCCTCTCACTCTCAGACTCATGCTCCAGTAAGAGGATAACAAATACCACTAAAAAAACCTACCACCAACAAAAAAACACCTCCCCTGCCCATGGAGCAAAAGGGAAAAATGAAAGACCTCTCTAATGAGGCAAGGGCTGGGTCTCAACCTATCTGGGGGCCAAGGGGGTGCTCTGGGGTTGCCTTGACCCTGGAGGCTGATAAGATCTGACAAGCCCTAGATGTTCCAGGATACATTCCTGTTCTGCCTCTGATAGGTACAGGTCCATTGCCAGTTATATTCCACATTTAACTCACCAGTTAACTTGCTTTCTGGTTCAAAAAGTTAAGCTGAACTTACAGGGTGGCGGTGAGGAGAGAGAAAAACTGCTGATGGCACCTTACAAAAGGATGAATCACATGAGTTTCGTTTTGTTTTCCGCTGTATTCAGAAGTGTGATTGATGTACCAGTGCAGCTGCTGCTTGGTGTGTGAGTGTGTGTGTGTGTGTGTGTTGGGGGGGTGGAGGGGGGGACCACATCAAGGCAGTTAGTTTCCTGACTCAAACACTCAGCAAATCCAAACTGAGAACCATCGAGAGCAGTCTGGTGACTCTGCTGGAGTGTCGTTTCGAAAGTTGCATGTGTTCTTCGTGTAAAGAGACTCTTAAAAATCAATCAGTCAGCCAATGGTATTCACTGAGAGCTTACTGTATGCAGAACACTGTACTAAGCACTTGGGAGAGTATGATACATCAGAGTTGGTAGATACGTTCCCTGTCCACAAGGACCTTGCAATCAGAGAAGCAGTGTGGCTCAGTGAAAAGAGTATGGGCTTTGGAGTCAGAGATCATGGGTTCAAATCCCGGCTCTGCCAGTTGTCTGCTGTGTGACTTTGGGCAAATCACTTAACTTCTCTGTGCCTCAGTTACCTCATCTGTAAAATGGGCATGAAGACCTTGAGCCCCCCGTGGGACAACCTGATCACTTTGTAACCTCCCCAGTGCTTAGAACAGTGCTTTGCACACAGTAAGCACTTATTAATGCCATCATTATTATTATTATAGAGGGGGAGGCAGACGTGAAAATAGAGGAAATGGTGGGGTATGAGGATATGCACACAAGTGCTATGGGACTGAGGCGGGCAGGGGGAAACCACGTTGGTTAGTGGAAAGAACATGGGCCTGGGAATCAAAAGGACTTAGGTTCTTATCCTGGCTCTGCTACTTGTCTTCTCTGTGATCCTGGAAAAGCACTTCATTTCTCTGTGTCTCAGTTACCTCATCTGTAAAATGGGGATGAAGATGGTTAGCTCCATGTGGGACAGGGACTGTATCCAACCTTAGTAGCTTGTATCTACCCCAGTGCTTAGTACAGTGCCAGGCAATATAATAAGCACTTAACAAATCCCATTTGAAAAAAAAAATCAAGTGCTTAAAAGCTCCCAGAGGAGGTTCATTAGACCACTATATACCTTTGTCTCTGAGACTTGAGGGCTCCAAGTCTTGAGGAGCAGAATCAAGCATTTTATCTGCTGGGCTCGGCAAAGCACTTAGAAGGTCTAATGGATGGAACAGGATCCTGGGAGACTGGGATTCTAGTCCCTTGGCCTGCTGGGTAACCTTGGGAAAGCCACTCCCTAGTCCTTGGTTTCCTAACCTGTAAAATGGGAGTAATAATATCTGTCTCTCCCCAACTCACCAAGATGTTGTAAGGATAAAATGAGATCACATGGTGTGAAAGCGATTCAAGGAAACAAAAGCGCCATATAAAGGCAAGGTATTAGAGAAGCAACGTGGCTCAGTGGAGTCAGAAAGTGGGCTTTGGAGTCAGAGGTCATGGGTTCAAATCCCAGCTCTGCCAATTATCTTCTCTGGGCCTCAGTTACCTCATCTGTAAAATGGGGATTAAGACTGTGAGTCCCCTGTGGGACAACCTGATCACCTTACAACCTCCCCAGCGCTTAGAACAATGTACATAACAATGTACTATGTACAAAGCACATAATAAGCACTTAATACATGCCATCATTATTATTATTACTGGGCCCAGGGCATTCTGGGAAGTGCAGGGCTGGACCAACCCACCAGTCCTATTAGTTGTGGGCACCTGGTCCCTCCCCTGAGGCCTCCAAGCTGACGGCTCATCATCATCATCAGTGAGTCACAGGAGAGCGCTTTCAGCAGAGAAATGAGATTGAGAGCCCTCTCTTCACCCACCCCTTCCCACACAGTGGCCTCTGGGGAGAGATCCACAGGGCTCGTGTCCTAGGGGTTAGGGCAGACCCCCGAATGCCCAAAGGCCAACCAAACCCAATGCAGAAGGAAGGGAAAACAGACAGAGAGTGGAAAGGGCTGGGGAAGGAGCCAGGAACAGCAAATGAAAGGAGAGAAGGAGCCCAAGAGACAAAGTCCCAAAGGTCACTGCCAGGGATTTTTTTGTTTGCTTTATTTTTTAACTTGGCTGATTCCAAGCCGATGTGTCAATTCTAATTGCGGACCAGGAAGATCTGCCCAGGGTGACTCCGGGGTCCCGGTGGCCTTTACCCTCGGCTGCTTTGAAAAGGCGGCACATTTGGGCAGCCCCATCGGGTGCTCCTGTGTCGGCTTCCCCAGTTGCTCTGGATAATATTAGCCTGTCGCCACCCAGACCCCCCAGAGGGAGCATGTGGCTGAGCATTCTGGCCGGGGGAGGCTCCTCCTCCTCCTCGTCCTTCCTAGGCCAGGCCAGCCACGAGGCCTGCATAACTCCACAGCTGATCTGCTGACACCGGCGATGGGAGTCCCCACGGACGCTGCCAAAGAGGCAGTCCCGGCCCTGCCTGCTGACAGGGAACTTAGTCCAAACCTGAAGAGCCTCTTGGGAGTGAAGCATCTGCATGAATGCTGCCCAGCACTTTGCGCCACGCCTCCCACCAGAGGTAGGGTGGGGTTGGCTCAGACAGTGTCCCCCCGGTGCTGGGGTCTGTAGCCTGACTTCAGGGCTCTGCATTCAGAACCCACAAGGTAGTTACACCTCTCCAGCTTTTTCCCTGGTCCAGCACAAAGTCTGCCAAGTTATCCCCCCCATGACCCCAGTCTTGTGGAGCTGAACCTTCAACCACAAAGGAGATCCGGCCCAAGTCCCCTAGGGAGACAATGCTTTCCTAAGGGACGATGACAATCTTCTCTGTGCCTACTTTGTAATCTTTTGATAACTTCCTTTTGAGAAGTGGCGTGGTCCAATAGAAAGGGCACAGGACTCGTAGTCAGAAGATCTGGGTTCTAATCCTAGCTCTGCTGCTTGCCTGCTGTGTGATCTTGGGCAAGTCACTTCACTTCTCTGGGCCTCATTTTCCTCATGTTAGATGGGAATTTGATACTTGGGTACTTATTAATGATGGCATTTATTAAGCACTTACTATGTGCAAAGCACTGTTCTAAGCACTGGGGAGGTTACAAGGTGATCAGGTTGTCCCACGGGGGCTCACAGTCTTAATCCCCATTTTACAGATGAGTGAACTGAGGCACAGAGAAGTTAAGTGACTTGCCCAAAGTCACACAGCTGACAAGTGGCAGAGCCAGGATTTGAACCCATGACCTCTGACTCCAAAGCCCAGGCTCTTTCCACTGAGCCATGCTGCTTCTCTAAGTGGGAGAAGTAGCACTTCTTCCACTTAGATTCTGAGTCCCATGTGGGACAGGAATTGTGACTTTCCTTATTATCTTGTGTCTACCCCAGTGCTTGACACACAGTGAGGACTTAACTAATCAATCATTCATTCATTCAACTGTATCTATTGAGCTCTTACTGTGTGCAGAGCAGTGTACTCAGACCTTGGGAGAGTACAATATAACAAGTGCTTTCTGTATACATTGCACTGTTCTAAGTGCAAAACAACAGAGTTGTTAGACACATTTCCTGCTCATAATGAGCTTACGGTCTAACTAATATCATAATTATTACAACTGTTTGATAACTCCTCAACGGACAAGCACTAACCAAAGAGGCCTAGTACTGTGAATCAATCAATCATTTGATTATTGGTATTTATCGAGTAGTCACTGTGTGCAGAGCACTCTGTTGGGAGCTTGGGAGAAGACAATACGAAAGAGTTGGTACCCTCAAGGAGCTTACAATCCAATGGAGGAGGCTGACATTAAAATAAATTAGAGCTAGGGGACAGTTCACTATGGCACTTTAAATGTTGTTTTGGTTCTCCGTTCTGTTTATTCTACCCTTTCTATGGTCAGTTTAGAGCTAATCTCAAAGATCCAGGGACTAACAAGCCATGCTGAATAGACTGTAAGCTTGATATGGGCAGAGAATGTATCTGCTTATTGTTATATTGCACTCTCAAAAGAGCTTTGTACAGTGTTCTGCACACAGTAAGTGCTCAATAAATATGGCTGAATGAATGAAAGATTCCTCATGAACATCTTGCCTCTCTAAGGGAGCAAGTCTGGTCCTCCCAGTGGTCCTTCCATTCAGTTGTTCTGTAAGAGAGGCACCAGAAGGTGTGGGTCCTAAATAAACTCACCCAAGAGGGTCCAAGGTCACCCAGAGACCCTACAGCAGAGTGGGAACTCAGTCCCCCTTCGCCCCGACCCTATCTCCACTCCCCAACCATCATGTGCGGCCCTTAGTCCCAGGCCCTGGTTAATTCCTCTCTCTAAAATCCACTTTTCTCAAGCCTTTTCTCCAGCAGTCACCCAATCCCATCAATAACCCCGAAACCATAGCAGTCTGGAAGAACAGCCAGGCCCAACCATAGAAATCGATCAGGGAAGTATGCTAGAAGTATCTGGCTCGGTGCCAGCACTTTTTAACAAGAGGCCATTGGCCGGCCTGTGGATGCCGAGGCACATTGTAAAACAGATTTGGTGGCAATACTATTAAGGTCCTGAAGCGCTTTCCAAGTTTGGCTTCAAAGACACTCTGGACACCCTGCAATAAGCAGCCACAGCCTGGTGGATAGAGCATCAAGTCTGTGGCCTTCCCATACAGCCTGCCTTCCACCATCTTGCCAGTCATCCTACTCCTGATCCCAGGGGCGCCTGATGCTGGTAAGCAGGCTGAGCACACGAGTTGGCTATAAATAGGGAAGAAGAAGAAACAACAAAAAAAACCACACAGTCACATGTTCAGAGACTCCCCCCCCCAGCTTTCAAATCTCTGTAGGCGATGTGTTCCTAATGGCAGGGAGGGCCTCTGCTGGGACCAGCCCCCCTCTGGCCCTTGCTCTGCTCTTCTGTTTCCCTACGACAGGGTCTATTCTCCTGGTTAAGGCAAAATGACAGCTTCGATCCAGAAGAAAATCCAGCACGAGTCAAGCCTGGGTCTGAAAACGAGGCGTGCATTAATAATAATAATAATGATAATAATGGCATTTGTTAAGTGCTTACTATGTGCAAAGCACTGTTCTAAGTGCTGGATTAGAGCCGTGGGTCATTCCCCCACCCGCCAAACTGGGAACAGACCCCAGCTCACCGGATGGCGAATCATTCATTCTAGGTCCAAGCTCACTGGACCAGGAGTCATTCATTCATTTATTATAGACCCAAGCTTGCTGGTCCGGAAGTCATTCACTCATTCATTCATTCCAGACCCAAGCTCCCTGGGCCGGGAGTCATTCATTCATTCAAAAATATTTACTGAACACTTACTATGTGTACAGCACTGTACTAAGCACTTGGGAGAGTACAATATTCATTCATTCATTCATTCAATCGTATTTATTGAGTGCTTACTGTGTGTAGAGCACTGTACTAAGCGCTTGGGAAGTACAAGTTGGAAACATATAGAGACGGTCACTACCCAACAGTGGGCTCACATAACAATAAACAGACACGATGAAATAAAGGTAGGTTGCTTTAAAGAGTGCCAGGACCCCAAAGCTTTCCCGTTTAGCCCACTTGAATGAAAAAGCTGTTCATCACCTTGCCCCCTCCTACCTCACCTCCTTTCTCACCTTCTCTATCCCAGCCCGCACCCTCCGCTCTTCTGGTACTAATCTCACTGTACCTCATTCTTGCCTGTCCTGCCGTTGACCCCTTCTAGACGGCGAGCCCGTTGGGTAGGATTTATCTCTGTTGCCGAATTGTACTTTCCAAGTGCTTAGTACAGTGCTCTGCACACAGTAAGCACTCAATAAATACAATTGTATGAATGAATGAATAACCCTTGGTCCACGTCCTACCTTTGGCCAGGATTGCTCTCCCTCCTCACATCTGCCAAACTAGCACACTTCCTCCCTTCAAAGCCCTACTGAAAGCTCACCTCCTCCGGGAGGCCTTCCCAGACTAAGCCCCCCTTTTCCGCTGCTCCTCCTCCCCTCCACATCACCCCGACTAGCTCCCTCTGCTCTACTCCCCTCCACACCCCACAGCACTTGCGTATATATGTTCATATTTATTATTCTTTTTATTTTATTAACGGTGTGTATATATCTATAATTCTATTTATTTATATTGATGCTATTGATGCCTGTTTACTTGTTTTGATGTCTGTCTCCCCCCTTCTAGATTGTGAGCCCATTGTTGGGTAGAGATCGTCTCTGTTGCTGAACTGTGCTTTCCAAGTGCTTTAGTATAGTGCTCTGCACACAGTAAGCACTCAGTAAATACAATTGAAAGAATGAATGAATGAAAAACCTTGGTAAGATGACGATCCCCCAGCCCCACCCACCGCCCGAGACCCCACACGGACATGTGGAAGGGGAGAGATGAGAGCCAGGACCCTCACCACCCAGGCCTTTGCTCCCCAAACCCTTCCATCTTTCACCTAGAACCCTTCCGTTGCGAGGCAGCTAAGCCCGGGTGCATTTCTCCCGCCCAAGGGTTAACTTGTAGGCTAGCAAATTACAGAGCTTTTCTGCCACTGTTTCCTCAGCTACCCATTGCCAGAGGCATCACCATAGCTACTGCAGGAACACACAGGCTATGTATGCTCCCTCTGAGATACCCAGCACCTTCATTAAGAAACAGAGTCGCTGATGGGAAACACGCATTTTCCTGTCCAGTTTATCATTGCCCTGGGCGTGCTGTAAACACGGTTCAGTCGCTGTGCTCCTCGGGGAATGGGAAATCAGCCTGGGGTAGAAAACACCCACTGCTGCTTTAGTTTCCCACTTGGTCATACATCGTGCCCCCGTCTGTCCCGTTCAGTAAGAAGGAAGATGCCCGGGGCAGTGGAAGAGACGCTGGGTAGAATGGCAGGCTGCCCACAATAATAACTGGGCTATTTTTCAAACACTTACTATGTGTCAGGCACTATACTAAGCACTGGGGTGGAAGCAAGATAATTACTTCAGACACATTCTCCATCCTGCAGGGGTTTCATATTTTAAGTAGGCAGGAGAATGGGTATTGAATCCCCATTTTGCAGGTGGGGAAACTAAGGTACTGAGAATAATAATGATGGTATTTGTTAAGTGCTTACTATGTGCCAATCGCTGTTCTAAGCGCTGGGGTAGATACAAGGTAATCGGGTTGTCCCACATTGGGCTCACAGTCTTAATCCCCATTTTACAGACGAGGTAACTGAGGCCCAGAGAAGTGAAGTTACTTGCCCAAAGTCACACAGCTGGTAAGTGATAGAGCCGAAATTAGAACCCAAGACCTCTGACTCCCAAGTTAGGTGACTTGCCTGAGGTCCCACAGCAGGCAATAATAATAATAATAATAATTGTGGAAATAATAATAATAATAATAATGATGGCCTTTGTTAAGCGCTTACTATGTGCCAAGCACTGTTCTAAGCACTGGGTGGGATGCAAGGTAATCAGGTTGTCCCACATGGGGCTCAAAGTCTTAATCCCCATTTTACAGATGAGGTAACTGAGGCCCAGAGAAGTTAAGTGACTTGCCCAAGGTCACACAGCACACAAGTGGCAGAGCTGGAATTACAAACCCATGACCTCTGACTCCCAAGCCCAGGCTCTTTCCACTGAGCCACGCTGCTTTTGTTAAGTTCTCACTAAGTGCCAGGCACTGTACAAATTGGGTTGGACACAATCCCTCTCCCACATGGGGCTCACCATCTCAATCACCATTTTACAGCTGAAGTAACTGAGGACCAGAGAAGTGAAGTGACTTGCTCAAGGTCACACGACAGGCAAGTGACAGACCCTTTCCACCTCCTTGTTCTCTGAGACTTTTCCCTGGCAGAGCGGAGAGGGGTCACGAGGGACCACTGCCTCTGCCACCCACAGAATGAATTTGGAGCCACTCTTCACATTTGGGCAGGGAAGGTGACTGTTACATTGTTGTGTTGTACTCTCCCAAGTGCTTAGCACAGTGCCCTGCACACAGTAAGCACTCAATAAATGTGACTGATTGATCGATTGATTTGACCTTGACAATATTGACAGTGAGATCCTACTCAGGTGTGTAAATGGGGCTAAAAAGACCTTTGCCACCAAAGACAGCCTGCACCACCCAGGGGTAATGTTAATATTACCCCTAAGCATGTGCAGTGCCCGGCACTGTTTTCTAATCCACCTGTGATCTCCAGATACTCTCAAGGTCGCTGCTGTAGAAGAGCAGCTTCTCTCCTTGTTTTCTCCCAAGAGTCTGCCACTCTACCTCATTATTTAAAACCATTTCATACATCTTTTAAAGCATTCTCTGCCCTTCCTACTTGCGTGTGCCCCATTTCACCCAGCAGAATTCACAAGCAGCTTCCGAGTGTCGATCAGTCATTCGTCTCGCTTGTCCTGCCCTGGTTGCCTGCATTGCAACAAGCACTGCCTCAAAACTGTCAAACGGATTGGACTTTCTGCCTCGGTTAGTTGTTTTATGTCCTGTACAAAGGTGCAAGGTAACCTCAGTGTGATGCTCACACTCATGCACACAATCTTACCATCAGCAACATCATCTTTGAACCACATCTGTGTTTTTCCATCTACTCCTCCACACAGTCAACAGGGGTCCTGAGCAGGTCTCTGCAGCTAGTAGGAATGCTTTATTAACTAGACTGAGGGACAGAAAACATGTCCAACAGCAGGGTCATGCAGAGAGGAGGTCCTTGCTCTCAATCATTAGGATTCACTAAGATCTGTAATCTGGCCAAGTTGGGTTGGATGCTAGGCTGTTGGCAAAAGTGACTTTTTGGAATTATCTGTGGGTTTCAGATACCTTCCCTTTCAGGGTTGTATCTAGAGAATTCCCAGTACTCTACCAGTCTCGACTACATGAGGGAGAGTCCAGCAGAGGCATATCCATTCTAGCTTGGGCATTGGCTAGCGAGTGGAAAGCAATCTACTACAAGTCAAAACTCCCCTGTGCTGGGCAGCAGCAGCAGGGGAGAGAGTCGAAGGTGGAGATTCAAACTTACTGCGTGGAAGGAGGCAATGGAAAACCACTTCCATAATTTTACCAAGAATACTCTATGGATACACTACCAGAACTATTGCAGCTGGAGGTGGGGCATTCTGGGAGAGATGTGTCCATGATGTCGCTATGGGTTGGAGACAACTGGACAGCATAAGACAAGACAAGATTCAGATATCCCGATTTGCCTTGGCCTGTTCCCCATGACCAGTGATAATTGAGGGTGGGCTGTGAGTGGAGTTGTGAGCATGGCTCTCTACTCTCTCCCTGTCCACACCAAAACACACACACACAAACACACACACTCACTCACTCTCACTCACTCACAGATGTTGTCTATGCCTAATGCCGTGCTCGCTGGACTCACTTCTTTGAGCTCCTTGTGGGCTGGGCAGTGGGCCAACTCTATTATATTGTACTCTCCCAAGGACTTAATACACTGCTCTGCACACAGTGACTGCTCAATAAATACCATTGATTGATTGATTGAGTTCAAAAGAAGAAGAGGATACACAAGAGAAGCAGCATGGCGTAGCATCTAGAGCATGGGCCTGTGAGTCAGAAGGCCATGGGTTCCAATTCCAGCTCCACCACTTGTCTGCTGTGTGACCTTGGGCAAATCACTTCACTACTCTGGGCCTCAGTTACCTCATCTGGAAAATGGAGATTAAGACTGTGAGCCCCACGTGGGACAACCTGACTACCTTGTATCTACCCCAGTGTTTAGAACAGTGCTTGGCACATAGTGAGCACTTAACAAATACCATTATTATTTATCCAGAGGGTCACTCTTCCTTCTCCACAGGGTCCTACATGGAGAAACTCAGAAGAGTCTCCGGGCAGGGGACTCTTTCACAGTCGGAGTAACCACTGCCAAAACACATTTCCCCCTATTGTTATTTTTCTATTTATATCTCATCCAATTCATTGTAAGGGAATTCAGGCTTGAGAATAGGAACAAAGAGTCATCGTTGCCTAGAAGAGAAAAAGAATAATGATCTTGTTCATCTGGGATGGAATTGGTGGCTTTGGGTTTCAATCCCATTGTGGCACAGATGTGTAGGGCAGCGTTTAATGCACTTGGGAGGAAGGACAACAGGCTTTTATGCCAATAGATGTTCTTTTAAAAGCAAGAAAAAGCCTCAAAGCCCTGGAAAACCAATGACATTCCGTCCAGCACAAAATGAGCATGGTGATGTGGTGACTAGTTGAGTGAGCCCAGCTATTTTTGATCACAATCCTTTCCCCTAGTCAAGGCCAGCGTCCTTCTCTGGGTACCATGAAAAATGCCCATGCAAAAGGGATCCGGGCCAAAGAACGAGGTAGTTGCGGAAAAATGTTACGTAGGTCTGTAAGCAGATTACCCTCGTTAAGAGGGGCCAGATATCTCATACACCCAGTGATGCAGCAAGCACAACCATCACTGGGTCAACAGTCAATCAATTGTACTTTTTGAGTGCTTACTCTGTGCAGAGCACTGGTTTCTGGACAGCCCAAGCTCCTCCTGACAGACGACTTCCTAGTCCCAGAGGAGTCTGCACAAGTCACTAGCATCCATGGACCAAATGGCCTTTTGCTTAAGACAATCTCTAGCCTCTCCCTGAGGTTCACACCCTCCTCATTTCTGAGAAGTGATAAAAGCATTGTCTGCTCTTTGAAGTAGCTGCGAAGGAGAATTTGGTAGAAAACAAAGCAGCAAGTAGTGGGGAAAATAAGCATGAAGGAAATCTTTGGATTTGGGGTCGGTTTGGACTAGGAATTAAACCGGAGGAGCCGGACAAGTGTCTCGGAAGCAGAGCAAGAAGAAGGTACTAAAATGCTTTTCGTTCGCTAATCTTCAGTTCGCTCGCCGTGACTCCACATCCTCCTCCTTCTGCTTTCATGAGAAAAAACTGCAGTCCCCTGGCTTGCACAAAGAGCCTGGCATATTGCAGAAAGGCGAGGGGAAAAACCCAGGCAGAGGAATGTAGTAGGTGACCCCTATAGGAGATCTCTGGAAATTTCCTTCCAATGGTTCTGACTTCCTCCCTGACACCAAGAAACAGTGTTGTCTTTTGAACGGAAAAGATCCTTTGGCCTCTTCGTTCTCCTTTTTCCAGAAATCCGAACTTAGATAATAATAATTGCGGTATTTACTAAGCACTTACTATGCTCCAGGCACTATACTAAGCGATGGGATGGGCTCTGTCCATTAGGCCGCGCTACTTCTCTAGTGAATGGGAAACTTGGCAGGAAGGCGGTGGGATTGAGGGTGGAAAATACCACTGGTAGAGTTAGAATGAGGACAGACAGGCACTGGGGTGGGGGGAGGAAAGGCATCACATGCCAAGACCCTGGTGTCATTGGCAATTATACACCTGCTTTCTGCCTGTTTACTCCACTACCCACAGAGAATGAGTTAAAAAGAAGTTAACAAATAGGCAGTAAGAGCAGTCTGCTTTCCTCATAAGGTCCTAGAAGAGTGTCTCCCAGAAGGATGGTTAGACTTAATAATAATAACTGTAGTTTTTTAAGCGTTTACTATGTGCCAGGTGCTATACTAAGCGCTGGGATGGATGAAAGCAAATTGGGTTCGTCCCTGCTCCACATGGGGCTCACATTCTCAATCCCCATTTTACAGATGAGGGAACTGAGGCACAGAGAAGTGAAGTGACTTGTACAAGGTCACAAGGCAGACAAATGGCAGAGCTGGGATTAGAACCCAGGTCCTTCTGACTCCTAAGCCTGTGCTCTATCCACTAGGCCATGCTGCTTCTCTGCATTTGGCTTTACATCTTTAAAAACAGAGACGACGTCTCAATCCAGACAGGCTAGACTCAAGAGTTTCCTTCGAGAGAGTTGTAGAGTCTTCCAAGAAGCTCCATTCTCTTTGGAAGAAACAAATGGTGGTCCACACTTCCGTCCTTCCCCGAAACGGAGCGTTTACAGCGAACCCCCAGTCTAACAGTAATAAAAATAATAATGATGATTGTGGTATTTGTTAAGCACTTACTATGTGCCAGGCACTGTACTAAGCGCTGGGGTGGAAGGAAGAAAATTAGGTTGGATACAGTCCCTGTCCCACGTGAGGCTCACAGTCTCAAGTCCCATTTCACAGATGAGGTAACTGAGGCACAGAAAAGTGGAGTGACTTGCCCAAGCCCACACAGGAGACAAGTGGCAGAGCTGGGATTAGAGCCCATGACCATCTGGCTCCCAGGCCTGTGCTCTCTCTATCCACTACGCCATGCAGTAGAATTTATTGAGCAGTTTATATTGTCCCGGCCTTGAAGAGAGAGAGTTGGTCCCAGCCTAGGGCTTGTCCCAGGCTCTCTAGCTGTTTCCCACTCCTCTGGGCTGGGACATCCCATTCTCCTCTTTCCCTGCAAGAAAGACTGAGGCAGAGGGATATTGACTTGGCAGAACCATGGGGAAGACCCAAATCCACTCTGACCTGGAGTTTCCTGAGGCCTGAATTAGGCCAGATACCCACCTCCCCAGCTCCCTGAAGTTTCCCAAACCATGAGACAGAACTCTAAATATAAAAGGCTAAATCCAGCTGTCATGGGACTCTGAGGAGAGTCCTCACCCCAGTTCCTGGGGGAAGGATTAACACCAGCCTGAGAGGGGTCCAAGATTCTGGGAGAGTGGGGGATGGGGAACAGGGATCTCTGCAACTCACTGGGAATCAGAAACCTCATTTGGTGAGTGAGTTCAATTTTTTTGCCCACTGAGCGGCTCCAAGCAGCAAAATGGGCGGTCTGGACTTCTAAGCTCCTTTCATTTCCCTTCCTGCCTTCTAGTGAAGGAGTTAAGGAAGACAGAAAAGGCCAAAATGATAGCAGTAGGAGGGAGAGGGAGCAGAAGCAAAGGGGCCTGTATAATCCAGAAGCATAGCCTAGAGGAAAAAGATACACACCTGGGAGTTGAGTTCTAAACCCACTCCTGCTATGTGACCTTGGCCAAGTCACTTGTCCTCTCTAGGCCAGTTTCCTCATTTGTAAAATGGTGATAACATTGTGAGTTCTGCATGGTTCTCCCCTCTACAGAGGAACTGGTCACAGTCCTGAGAAATATCAGTCATCCTAGAGGGACAGAGACGTCCACCTCCGGAAGACTCCTACGGTCAGGAGAATCATCTGGGAAGTGCAGCAGGGGCAGCTATCACACTCTCCCTCCCAGCTTCCTCTGAATTAAGGAACTTATTAAGCACTTAATATGTCCAGAGCTCTGGGTTAGACAGAAGATAATCAAAACAGAGTTGTCGTTGTTAGCTGCAGTTTCTTGGACTGGAAAGAACAAGAACAGTGGTTTCAGTCATTCAGTGGTATTTATTGAGCACTGAACACTGTACAGTACACATATCACTGTACTAAGCACTTGGAAGAGTGCAATACAACAGTGAACAGACACATTCCCTGCCCATGGCTTGTCCCAGGAATGACCCTGCTTATGTCATTATGACACCAGCAAGTCAGCCAGTCAGTCAATCGGATTTATTGAGTGCTTACTGTTTGCAGAGCCCTGTACTAAGCACTTGGGATAATACAGTAGAACAATAAACAGACACATTCCCTGCCTGGTCAACTAAAAGCAAGTAGGGCTTTTCCAGCCTCCACCTCAGCCCTAATCCATTCCCTGCTGCTCTCCCGAGAGACTTCAGGTGGGCAGAAAGAAGGAGATCAAATGAAATTCAAATTCATCTTTCTGCTCCTTTTAAGCCATTCTAGAGAAAGGTTCGGGGAAGTGATGGCTCAGCTACTGGGGATTTGAGGATGACCTGTGGATTTGGATTATCAAGGCTCTCTCCCACTCTCCCTGTGGCATGGATAATTGAGAACTGCTTGATAAAGCCAAATAACTAGATCCCCACTGACCACTCCACAGGCACCCCCACCCCAATCTTTAGTTACGTGGGGCGGGGCTCGGTGACTGGGAAGGGAAGAGCTGACTCGTCACAGGGTTTGGTATTCAGGGGGTTTCATCTTCACAGGCAGAATTTTTTTTTTAGGCACTTCAACTATCACTGTCAAGTGTTCCTACATCCTGGAAAATCTTGCTGAATTCGTATTCCAATACACCAGGAGGTGAGAGAGGAATTTACATACCACGGTTCTTAAACTCGCAGTGTTCAACGAAGCATGCAGTAGACTCTTAGAATTCCCAGAAACGTCACTCTGTGCCAGCCGGGCCAATGGTTGCCTGTCTACAGTACTGGCAATAAAGTAGGATTACACATCAGGTCTGCTGACAGGGTATCTCTGTGCCTCAGTTTCTTCATTTGTCAAGTGGGATTAAATATCTAACCTCCCTCCTACTTAGACAATGATCCCCATGTGGGACAGAGACTGTGCCCCACCTAATCATCATTTATTTACCTCAGTGCTTAGCATTTAGTAAATGCTTGACAAACATCACAATTATTACTTTCTTAAAATATCTCTCCTCCTGCCAACTCAGACCCTTGCTCTCCTGAACCAGGGCTGGCAGAAGTGGGGGTTGCTGGGCTCAAACAATCAATCAATAATATTTACTGAGCTCCAACTGATCATCTCCCCAGATGATCAAAGTCTTGGGGGTGGTTCATGTCCCCCAACAGCTCTAACCATAGTTGGGGTTAGCTCCTGGAAAGAATTTCTGGGTACTCTGCTCCCAGAAATGAAATATTCTGATTAGCTGCAGTCATCGTTAACGATACTGTAAATGTCTCCCTCACCTCAGCCCAGGCACAGACAAACATTTAATTATACCCAGCAATGTCCCTCTGCAGGAACTATTATTGCACCCAATTTACAGGTGGATGAAGTAAGGCATGAAGGGGAAATAGCAGGTTCAAGGTCAAACACTTGATCGGTGACAGAAACAGAAATAAAATCTGCATTCCCAGGCTCAGCTTCTCCCTTCCCCTCATCTTAACCATCAACCAATTTTTTTCCATCAGTTCCCTGGAGAAAAAAAAAATATTTACTGCAACACTACCTCAGAATAAAGATAATGCGATTTAACAAGGAGAAAAAAAAGAGAAGGATATCCAGAGATAGAGACACAGAGAGAGAAGAGAACCAGAAACAGGAAGGGGAGCAGAGACTGAAAAATGGGAAAGGGAGAGACAGAGAAAACTCTTTACATATGTCCTTCCATGCCCTCGGCAACAGAAAACATGGGAGATGCGACCTGTGTGTTGTGTTTGTGTGTGATGGGCTCACTCACTCAATCAATTAATTGTATTTATTTAGCACTTACTGGGTGCAAACCAATGTATTAAGTACTTGGGAGAGTACAATATAAGCAGATTGGTAGGCATGTTCCCTGCCCACAATGAACTTACAGTCTAGAGGGGGAGAGAGACGTTAATATAAATTAAAAAATTATGGCTAGGTACATAAGTGCTGTGGGGCTAGGTAAGGGGTGAATAAAGGAAGAAAATCAGGGTGAGGCAGAAGGGAGTGGAAGAGGAAATGAGGACTTAGTTAAGGAAGGCCTCTTGGAGGAGATGTGCATTATATCGTCCATCTGATATGAAGAGAGAGAGCATTCCAAGCCAGAAGCAGAAAATGGGTGAGACG
Organism: Tachyglossus aculeatus; assembly: GCF_015852505.1. Taxonomy (NCBI): domain Eukaryota; kingdom Metazoa; phylum Chordata; class Mammalia; order Monotremata; family Tachyglossidae; genus Tachyglossus; species Tachyglossus aculeatus. The sequence goes on along the minus strand of NC_052087.1, from coordinate 46,628,359 downwards.
TCAGTGGCGAGATAGACGAGATCGAGGTACAGTGAGTAGGTTGGTATTAGAGGAGCGGAGAGTGCGAGCTGGGTTGTAGTAGGAGAGCAGAGAGGTAAGACATTCCAAAACAGCAGGCCTTGTCCCTTCCTTTGCTCCCCATTCCACACACACACACACACACACACACACACACACACACACACAGAGAGAGAGAGAGAGAGAGAGAGAGAGAGAGAGAGCTACATTGTCCCACTCTCACTGGTCTGTCAAGATATCTCTCAGGATAATGCTATATATGTCCTGTGAGTTCCCAGGAAGGTGATTTTGTAGAGCCGGCAGTCACAGGACATCACTTATGAGTCATTATGGATGATGGCTATGGGCGTCACGTTGGGTTAGGTGGGTGGGATGGCTGAGGGCACCTATCTTATGATCTCCTGCCTTTGGGGATCATTTCTCCCTTTATGGGAAATTAGAGGACAGGACACAGGAAATCCTATACTTCAACCCAGAGCAAAGGTCACATAAATCAGATTCAAATCAGATGGGTAGATGAACCCAAGCCCAAAGATACACAGGCTCAGAGTGTGCATGAAATCAGGTCCTGGGCAAGGAACAATGGTAATAAATGTGGAAAATGGGCCCTAGCCATGGTGCTGGCCTCCCAGCTACCCTAAGCACATTCAATGGGGTACGGAGAGAGACTGAAAACATCTTACAGGAGGTTAGATTGCCTTCCTCACCTACAAGGAAGCTTTGAACCCATTTTCTGGCATGGTACTTCCAGGCCCTGGACTCTAGAATACAGTTTCCTGCCTCTGCAGGGATGAAGCCCTCAGAGAGGAACGCCAAGGACATGGACAGACCACAGATCACAGGTGCCCAAATCCAAATCCATGGGAGGATTGGGGAAAATTAATCTTTCCCCACTGCTGGGTGAGCAACGCTCTCACCCCTCCTCATCTCAGGTTTCTGATAAGACCTGAGTATTAACAGTCAGGGCTGAAAAGATCCAAAATGGTGGCTTTATGGCCTGCTAGCTCTTGGAAACCTCTCCCCTCCCAGTCCACATCTCCCCTAAAATCTCTGCCTGGTTTTCACATCTATTTTCACCTCCATACTTAAAATGGAAAGTTGGCACCTGTAGAGGACTCCTTTGGGGAGGGACAGGGAACCATTCAAGCAGGATTTTCCTGGCATAAGGCAGGTTACTGGAACGTAGCACATAGAGACAGGATTGGCCGAGGGGGAGGAAAAAGGAGAGATCTGTTCCATCCTGTGTCCGCCCCACTCCTTAGCCTTGTGAGGGACAAACAGCACACATATTTGTCCCTCCCCAATTATCACCTCATTATTGACCCTAGGCTTAATAAAAGAAGCACTGACCACATTCCAAGAATAGGCAAACCGATATGCAAACATGCCCCAATCCCTTTTGAGGCCACAGTTTAGGTACTTTTAATAACCGGTTAAGAACCTATTTTTAAAATGGGCGAGCAGCAGCCCTCTGTTCTCTGGGCAGCTCAGAGCATCCTGTTTCCGGATGCCCCCCAAAAGGCAAATGCAGATACCACCCACCCTTAAGCACCACAGCACTAATTCCTGCCTTGGGGTGAAAGGGCCTGCCTGTTGCCGTTGCTGTTTTTAAGCTGCAAACGTTGTTCACATTTCCAGAGAAGTTTCATGGAGGCAGACTGGCCTAGTGAATAGAACATAGGACAGGGAGTTAGGGGACTTTGACTCAAGTCTTTGCCAGCTTTGCCACTGATCTCCTGTGTAGCCTTGGGAGAGTCTCTTACAGTTTCCTAATCTGTAAAATGGGGATAAGATGGATTGTGTGTGTATGTATAGGAGCGTGTGTGTGATGTGTGGGACAGGGACAGTGCCTGATCTCTTAACCTCTTACCTAACTAGTACTTCGCATATACTAAGTGCTTAAGAAAAGCCACTACACGGTTGGCTCCATTCATTCATTCAATTGTATTTACTGAGCACTTAACATGTGCAGAGCACTGTACTAAGTGCTTGGGAGAGTTAACTATAACAATCAACAGGCACGTTCCCTGCCCACAATGGGCTCAGGCTTTGGCAGACCCACTGCTGACAGTACACGGAACGTACCTGCCAACTCTGTTGTACTGCACTCTCCCAAGTGCTTCGTACAGTGCTCTGCACACAGTAAGCATTCAATAAATATCATTGAGGATGATTATAATAATAATAATAATGGCATTTGTTAAGCACTTACTATGTGCAAAACACTGTTCTAAGAGGTGGGGAGGATAAAAGGTGATCAGGTTGTGATGACAGCTGCCTGGTCATCTATCCCTGACCACTGTTCTCTCTTGATTACCACCTCTGCAGATGACAATTAAACTGGATGTGTAGACACCATGACTGCACTGTTTGCCTCCCTAACCAAAACGGAGGCTGGGACTGATGTGGGCAGAGATGGGCCTTCCTCCCAACCAGATAATAATAATAATAATAATAATAATAATAATGGCATTTGTTAAGCACTTACTATGTGCCAGGCACTGTACTAAGTGCTGGGGTGGATACAAGCAAATCAGGTTGGACACAGTCTCAATTCCCATTTTCCAGATGAGGTAACTGAGGCCCGGAGAAGCGAAATGACTTGCCCAAGGCCACACAGAAGACAAGTGATGGAATAGGGATTAGAACCTATGGCTTTCTGACTCTGAGGCCTGTGCTCTATCCACTAGGCCATGCATTCGACCTCCAGGATGGAGCCCTCCTGGTTCCTGACTCCATTCCTCCCTTCTGCTTCCTCCAGCAGGAGCTATTTTTCTCATTCCTTCATTATGCTTGTCCAGTTTGCCTTCCTCCCCCGCCATCTCCCCATATCCTACCCCCCACCCAGATCCCATCTTTTTGTCTCTCCTCTCCTTTAGTTGTTGTGACCAAATGAATCAATCCACATCATTTCAGCTCCATTTCTGTTTTGTCTATTCAAGTTTTCCCAATTACCTCCCTAAAGAGGGGATGGAGTGGGCTGCGGGACCAGCAGAGTAAGGAGAAGATGGGGTGTGGGTGGCAGGAGGGAAAGAATACGTAAGGGGGAGAGGAGGGAACAGAAGATGGAAAAGGTAAGGGGGAGGAGGAGGAGGAACAGGTAAGGGAGAGAGGGAGAAAAAAGTAAGGGGGAGAGGGAGGAACAGGTACGGGGGAGAGGGAGAAACAGGGGAGAGGGAGGAACAGGGTGGGGAAGAGGAAGGAACAGGGTGGGGAAGAGGGAGGAACAAGGTGGGGAAGAGGGAGGAGCAGGTGGGAGAGAGGGAGGAACAGGTAGGGGAGAGGAAGGAACAGGTAAGGGAGAGGAAGGAACAGGTGGGGGAGAGGAAGGAACAGGTAGGGGAGAGGAAGGAACAGGTAGGGGAGAGGAAGGAACAGGTAGGGAAGAGGAATTAACAGGTAGGGGAGAGTAAAGAACAGGTAGGGGAGAGGAAGGAACAGGTGGGGAAGAGGGAGGAACAGGGTGGGGAAGAGGGAGGAACAGGGTGGGGAAGAGGGAGGAGCAGATGGGAAAGAGGGAGGAGCAGATGGGAGAGAGGGAGGAACAGGTAGGGGAGAGGAAGGAACAGGTAAGGGAGAGGAAGGAACAGGTAAGGGAGAGGAAGGAACAGGTGGGGGAGAGGAAGGAACAGGTAGGGGAGAGGAAGGAACAGGTAGGGGAGAGGAAGGAACAGGTAGGGGAGAGGAAGGAACAGGTGGGGGGAAAGAAGAACAGGTTGGGTAGAAAAAGGAACAGGTGGGGGAGAGGAAGGAACAGGTAGAGGAAGAGGAACATGTAAGAGGGAGAGGAAGAAACAGGCAGGGAATGTGTCTGTTTATTGTTATAAAAGTGTACTTTCCGAAGCGCTTAGTACAGTGCTCTGCCCACAGTAAGTGCTCAATAAACCCGTATGAATGAATGAAGGGAAGGAACAGGAAGGGGAGAGAAAGGAACAGGTAGGAGGAGAGGAAGATAGGGAGAGAGAAAGGAACAGGGATGGGGAAGGGAAAGAGAGAAAGAGGTAGGGGAGGAAGAGAAGGCAGGAGAGCAGGAATGGGGAAGGAGAGAGAGGGAGGGAGGAGGATTTGAGGGTTGGGGGTGTCCTCTGTCCCAGGCTGGCAGCTCCCACCCCGTTGGTTCAGGGCAGGCTGGTCCCCTCCTGCTGGTGCTGCGGGCGAGTGGCGCAATGTCACCGGGCCCGTGGCCGCTGAAGGAGGTTTGCGTCTCTGGGCACGGGCACGAGCACGGGCACGAGCCCCGCATTTCCATAGGGCGCGCGCACACACGCGCCCGCGCGCCGGAAAGGCTTAACCCTTAAGAGCCCGGGCCGGACCTCGCCGCCAGGGCCCCGCCTGGGGACCCCTGCTCTCCCCTCTGCTCCCCTGGGTCAAGGGTCAAGGGTCTGTGCCACCCCCTGCCCTCCCCAGGCCCGGCAGGCTCCGTCGGTGGTGGTCCTGACCCTGCCAGGATTCCAAGGGCCAAAGGCAATCGGACCCCCCACTTCCAGATCATCCTCCCAGTCAGCGCCTCTCCGCACCCTGGAGACTTGGGGAGGGGGACCCCGGCTCTGCCACCTGTCTGCTGTGTGACCTTGGGCAAATCACTTGGCTTCTATGGACCTCATTCATTCGTTCAATCGTATTTATTGAGCGCTTACTGTGTGCAGAGCACTGTACTAAGCGCTTGGGAAGTACAAATTGGCAAAATATACAGACGGTCCCTACCCAACAGCGGGCTCACAGTCTAGAAGGGGGAGACAGACAACAAAACAAAACATATTAACAAAATAAAATGAATAGAATAAATATGTACAAGTAAAATAGAGTAATAAATACGTACAAACATATATACATATATACAGGTGCTGTGGGGAGGGGAAGGAGGTAAGGCGGGGGAAGGGGGAGGAGGGAGAGGAAGAAGGGGGCTCAGTCTGGGAAGGCCTAAAATATCACTTCCAGAATGTAAATTTTCTTGCTTCTGCTAGTCCTGTCACTGGATTTTTGCATTTGGTTGATTTTGGGGTTTTAAGTCTCTTTATTATTTTTTAATGGTATTTGTTGAGTACTTATGTACCAGGCACCCTACTAAGCGCAGGAGAAATGGGGATGAGTGTGAGATCCATGTGGGACACCTTGCATCTACCCCAGGTCTCAGTTACCCCAGATGTTAAACGGGAATCGAGAATGGGAGCCCCACGTGGGACAGGAACTGTGTCCAACCCGATTGGCTTGTATCCACCCCAGTGCTTGGTACAGTGATACAGTAAGCACTGAAAAAATACCACAATAATAATAATTATTATTATTATGGGACGGGAGATGGACGTGGGAGGTGGGTCCCAGAAGGTACCACAGCCTCGTGGGGTGACCTTGACCCAATCACTAACCCTCGCTGTGCCTCATGGTTTCCCACCCAGAAAAAAGGGTGGGAAGGAGCACTTCCATTCATTCATTCAATCAATCGTATTTATTGAGTGCTTACTGCGTGCAGAGCACTGTACTAAGCTTCCACCGAATGTCCTGAGGCCTTACACCGCCTGAGGGACGATCGAAGGACAGGGAGGGAAAAATACAGCTCCTAGGGAGAAGGCAGAGGGGCCTCACAACATCATGCTTCATCCGCAGGAAGACATGGAAGGACTTTATCATTTAGACTTCGTCCAAAGCGGATGAAGCAGCATGGCCTAGTGGATAGAGGCCAAGCCTGGGAGTCAGAAGGACCTGGGTTCTAATCCTGGCTCTACAGCATGTTTGCTGTGCAAGCTTGGGCAAGTCTCTTAACTTCTCTGTACCTCAGTTACCTCATTTGTAAAATGGGGATAAGACTGCGAGCCCCATGTGAGACATGGACTGTGTCCAACACGATTAGCACATATCTATCCCAGTGCTTAGTGCAGTTCCTGGTACATAATAAGCACTTAATACCATTTTTGAAAAGTGCTGTCAGAACCACCGCTCATGGGCCAAAACTTAATGGAGAGCATCGGGGCCCTGTGACCGGTGAGACTGCCTGTGTGTCTGCTTGGCCTCTCTGGACCCCCGACTGCCACGTGGGGCTTTGGGGGAAACACGTTTCCCCTCCCCTGCCTGGCCATTTTCAAGGCCCATGAACAAGATCGGGACATTCCCTTGAAGCTCTGAGGCCTGGCATCAAAGCTCTTACATCATGGGCAGAGAGCCTTGGACTTAGATTTATTCATAATTATTATAGCCTGATTTATATCACCAGCACTCCAGAGCACCCTATAAATCACCAGTGAAGGAGAGAAAAATCAATTCTTGTGAGGCAGGAGAGAGGAATCTCCAAATGATTCCAGAAGTGGCCTCGATCAAATCTCACTCTTTCTAGTTTCACTTCAATCCCTCTGGGGAACTCCCGGTGGGAAAACTCTGCTTAGTAAACTCCCTGTAGGATCAGCCCGCCCTTTCAGGTTCAGAGTGGGGATGTGGCGGTGAGGGGGGTGGGGGGGGAAATAGTGAAGCTGAAATAAATGCTGATCTCGGCTACTGGCAAGGCCTCAAGATGGCTGCTTTTACTCCCTAGGTGTTTTCCGGGGGTCAGAAATGCCCAGAATCAGATGGAAAGGCACCCTGGCCCATGGCCTGGGGAGCATCCCCTCTCTCCGCTGGCTCGCACAGCTCCCTGCCGAGCGGCGAGCAGAAACGCTGAGTTGATCAATTCGTCGTGCCAACTAGATCAGGCATTCCAGGTTATAAGGAGGAGTTTTTTTTCTTTGTGACTGTGGAACAGGCTGCCTTGTGCTCCCCAGGAAAGGCGGCATCAACCGCTTCCTCACGGGACAGGGAGCTGGCAAGGACCGAGGTTCGGGTGCCAGATGTGAGATCCAGGAAGGCGCTCTGTAGGCAACCGGAAAGGTTCTCAACATCAACAAAGCAAAATGGGTCCAGGATATGTCTTCCCCCAAACCTCTTGGTCTTATGACGACGGCAGCACTGATGGCTGGGGGTAGTGTTTAGCACAGAGAATATGGAGAAGGGAGAGTTGATTTGAGGTGACACCACACACACACACACACACACACACACAGGATTGACAAAAGGAAAGATCCTTCACCACCGGCAAATCTCCAACCAGACCATCTAGCCGAGGAAATGGGGGTGCCTGAGGTTTAGTTTGGGGGGGACTGGGCTTAATTAGCTTGAAGATGGAAAGGGCAGGAAAAGAGAGAAAGACGCCTTGGAAAAGGAGACAGTGGAAGGCAGCAGGGGAGCTGGATAGCTGAGCCTCTCTTTAACCCCCAAGGTTACTGCAGAGGGGAAAGACTCCCCTAGGTCTCTGCCTGACCGGATTCTCATGTACCTGCCCCAGTGCCTGTCACAGTATTTGGAATATTAACAAACATCATAATCAACTAAGTCTGAGGCAAGCTACCTGTGGGCTTCTCTACCACGACAGAGAGCAAGGAGGAACAACAGGGAAGCTTCTGGAGAAGATGGGAACCACAGCGACAGAACTAACCGCTCCACACAGCGGGTCATGGGGATCAGCTCGGAGACCTTCCTGAACCCTGTGAGACCCTGTCCTGTGCAACTGGTGGTGTTGGGCAGAGGAGGCACAGTGAGGGGAGAGGGGAGGAATCCAGAGGCATTAAGCATGTGGGAGAGGGCAGTGTTCTCTGTAAGACAGCATCCGGCCCACTCTGACGTGGTCATTAACGAACGTAGCTGAAGGTTCTGGGTTTCTGGTTCCCCCCACCCGGGCAGAAGCATGACCCCTGGCTTCTAGGCCCCAGAGCCAGGACGCCAGGTCTTGAAAAAAAGTCTCCCAGCTTCGGGACCTCATCTTAGTCCCGCTGCAGAGGGGAAGTTGGGAAAGGACTGGGCAGGCACAACATATCAGGGCAGAGTCAACCCTGGCACCGGGCCCCCCATTTGCTGGTCTTTAAAGACTTTTCTTAGACCTGAATTCCCTCCCTTCCACCTAACTTCTCTCTGAAGCCTCCAAAGCCCGACTGTCCAGTATTTCCCCTAAGAAATATGTTCAGGAGAGTTCCCCTACCCAAAGGCAAAGAAATATCAGCAGCAAAATCTTGGTTCACTAAGTGCCTGCCACCCGGGCCCGGGCCCTTGGTGACGGCAGAAATTCCATTAGAAGTTGGCTGTCCCCTGAGGGAGGGAGGGAGGAAGCAATAGGAAAGGGACCCGGAATAAAGCCTGACTAGGTCCCACTTGGCAAGGGGCAATTAGGGACAGATTGGGGAAGCCAGAGGAGGACTAGATCAGCCCTTCTGAACAAGTGGTGTCTGAACTCCTGGTGGTGTTCCCCTGCCACGTTCCTCCGGGAGAAACCACTAGCTTGTTTTCCTAAGGAAGGATGCGGGAAATCTACTTGCTTGTCTGCTTTATGTAACTTCGGTTGCCCTTTGAGGTCAAGAGGCTGTTTGCTGCTAAGGCTTGGGCTCCGCAAATAGCAATGCACCCAGAAATGTGGTTTTGGTTCCCTGTTCTGAGTTTACCACCTCTTCTCCCTCCCCACCACCAGCACAGGGAAGGTTCTTCCTGGTTGAATCTCAACCGAAAAAAAAAAAGCAAAGCTTGCTGGTCTCCCCCATCCTTTTTCTGCGCCACCTACTTGATCTAGTCTAGCCTCCCTCCTGGCTCGCAGAGGCCTCCAGGCTCACCCGAAGTAATGGGGACGAGAGCTGAGGGTGTTCCCACACTGTCATCGCAGGCTGGGGTGCCCCTGCCACCCCTGCATTAACTCACCCCAAACTATGCCCAGATGGGGGAGGCAGTGCCCCGGAGACGTAGACTTCTCTCGGACCCCCGGGGCATCCATCCCTCCACCCTCTCCTCCCGTGGCCTAGCCCCACGGCTTCGGTTGAGGGGGCAACCCACTCTCTCCTCCTCGGCCTTGCCCAGACTCAGAGTTCTGAGGGCCCTGGAGACACACGGTAGGGGGATAGGGACTCTAGGCCCGCGCATCTGTGTTTCCCCCTCCCAGGTGACCTGACCATCCGCAAAGCCTCCGGCCTCACAGGTCTGCAGTCCGGAACCGGCCGTGGGGCCCCTCTCTGGGCTCCCTCGCAGCCCAACCACCCTCCCTACCCCTCATCTCCGGTCTTTACCCCTAGCCGCCGTGCCAGGCCCCACATCCCACCCCTTCCCCACCTCTCTGGGGTCTCTCCACGCGCCCAGCCTGATCCCAAAACGTCCCCCTACTCTGAACTGGATCCCATCCTGGGCGATTTGGGATGGAGACCCCCGACCCCTGGTTTAGGGGTTTGGAGGACGGGGAGGGGGTCAAAGCCCCACTGAGCGGTGACTGCAGATTGGGATCAATCCCTCCTCCCTCCTGTGTCCGTGCTAAGGGACATATCGATCATCTCACTATTAGTTACCGATCAAGAATTACAGCCCTTTATGTTTTCTCCCATGGATTATTTTACGGGTGTTAACCGCCCCCCTCCCTGGCCTGTGCGGATTCGGCTGAGCCCGGCCAGCAGCCTTGGGGTTGGAGCAGCTCCTCCCACCCCCCAATTCCCTCCCGGGCGGGACATCGCCCGACGTTCCCCCCAACCTCCATTCCCTTGCCCCCCACCCCTTTCGAACCGGCCCTGGAAGGGAGAGAGGGTGGGCGAGAAGGGGGCGAGGGGAGCGGACCCAGAAGAGAAGGGGGCGTCTGGGAGGCAAGAATAAAACTGCGACAGAGCGGGCTCCCCAGTGCGTGTCTGGCTGACCCCGGGGAGGCATCAGCCTCGGATGGCCGGAGCCCAGGCTACCCCGGACGGTGGGATTCCTAGATCCGACACCCCTTTGCCCCCACCCCTCCCCGAGGGGAACGTGGTGGCCCCCCTGGCCGTCCAGGGCTTCAGGGAGGTAGAGGGGAGAGTTTTGGTCCGGAGACCACCCTCTGCTAGTCCCCCGCACCTCCCCAAGAGGAAGGCCAGTGGGGGGGGGGGGGGGAGTTTTGGTGCGGAGACCACCCCCTGCTAGTCCCCCGCACCCCGACCCTCACCAAGGAGAGACCCCCCCACTGGCCAGCCAGGACTTAGAGGGGGTGGGAGTTTTGGTCCCCCCGCTCTCCTCCTTCTCCCCCTTCCCAAGGGGAAGGCTCCCCTGGCCGGCCAGGACTTCGAGGGGTTTGGGGGGAGTTTGGGAGCGGAGACCACCCCCTGCTAGTCCCCCGCACCCCGACCCTCACCAAGGAGAGACCCCCCCCACTGGCCAGCCAGGACTTAGAGGGGGTGCGGGTTTTGGTCTCCCCGCTCTCCTCCTTCTCCCCCTCCCCAAGGGGAAGGCTCCCCTGGCCGGCCAGGACTTCGAGGGGTTTGGGGGGAGTTTGGGTGCGGAGACCACCCCCTGCTAGTCCGTCGCACCCCTCCCTCTCCCCCAGGGGAGTCCCCCCGGCCGTCGAGGGCTCGGGGTTCGTTGATTCATTCATTCAATCGTCTTTGTCGGGCGCGTATTGTGTGCAGAGCGCTCGGGAAGCCGCTCGCGGGGCGGGAGGGGGGAAATCGTGGTCCGGAGAGGCCCCTCGTCCCCAGCCTCCGTCCGTCGGTCCCCGGGGGAGGGGGAGGGGGCGGCTTACCCGAGCGTAGCGCGAAGAGTAGGGGTCCTCGAAGAGCGCCCAGACGCGGGGCTGCCAGCGCCTCCAGAAGCCGGCCGGGCGTCCGTCGGGGGAGTCGCTGAGGGCCAGCCGCTTGGTCATCTCCAGCTCGTCCTCGCCGTCCCCGGAGTCGCCGGCGCCGCCGTCGTTGTCGGGGTCGTCGGCGCCGTTGTCCAGGGGGGCGCCCCCGAAGCTGTCGAGGGCCTCCTCGGCGTCGCGGTGCTGCCGGTAGGTCATCCAGCAGCAGGGCTCCACGTCGGTCTCGTCGATGCCCCAGAAGGCCAGCTCCTCCTCGTACAGCGGGCCGCACACGTCGGCCGGGCAGTGCAGCTTGCCCGTGCGGTAGTAGTTCAGGATGTGGGCGAACACCCCCGGGTGCCGGTCGAAGAAGAACTCGTCCGCCCGCGGGTCATAGTCGAAGTGGCTGTGGGCGTCGGGCTCGGCCAGCCAGGCCAGCCGGGTCCCGGGCAGGGTGCGCAGCGTGCTGCGGTAGGTTTGGTGCCGCGTCCCGCCCACGTTGATCACGATGCGGTCGCTGTCGTCGCCTTGGCCCATCGCGGCTCCCCCTCAGGCATGTCGCGGGCCAGGGGCGCCCATGGGAGCGGCCGGGAGGGCCGGGCCACCGGACCCCGGGGGGCCTTCCGGAGGGCACCCGCGGGGCACGGCCGGGACGGGCACCCCTGCCACCGCCCCCCACTCCCTGCGGGCCCCCGGCTCCTCTTCTCCTTCGGGGAGCCCCCAGACCCCCCCCCCCACAAAAGACCGTGACCCCAACCAATCCGGGCCCCCCTCCCCGGTGAGGATGATGCCGGTATTTGCGAAGCGCTGACTCGGTGCCAAGCGCCGGAGCCCACTCTGCCAGCTGGGGAGGGAGGGAGAGAGAAAGCCAGGCAGCTCTCCGGCTGCCGGGGCGGGACGCGGGGACAGATGCCTGCGGGGGACAGGGGTGTCCAGATGCCCAGCGGGGAAGAGAGGAGGAGGAGGAGGAGGGAGGAGAGGGGAGGAGGAGGAGGAGGAGGAAAGAGCTCAGCGGGGAGCAGGGACAAGTGGCACCCGAGCCGGAGCGCCCATCTCAGCAGAGGCGCCAAAACAAACCAACAAAAGAAAAATGGATAAGGGAGAAGGAAAAAGACCCCAGTGGGTCCCCGAGACGGTGGGAGGGCCCGGAGGTCCTGCAGGAGAGGGCTGGAGGGGCGGCCCGGGGCCGCTCAGAGGGGCAGCGGGCGGGGAGGGCTTCTCGGGTCCTGCCCCCCGCCTCCGGCCACCCAAATGCCCCCAAGCCCCCGCCCCGCGGCGGAGCCCGGAAGCGGGAGCCGGGGATGCGGCTGGGAGCGGGGAAGACAAAAGAGCCGGGAAAAAGCAAGGGGGAGGTGGCTGTGCCCGCTGCGCCCGCTGTGCCCGCTGTGCCCGCCGCCCCGGATCCTTGCCTCGGCCGCCGCCGCCGCCGCCTCTCCGCTGCTCCGCCGCCTCCTCCGCTCCGCCGCCCAGGCTTGCGGGCCGTCCGGCTGCGCGGGGCCGGGGGGCGGGGCGGTGCTGAAGGGACAGCTCCCGGGGGGCGGGCCCGGGGACGCTCCCAGTCCCCCCCGCCTCCTCCTCCGCCTCCTCCGCCTCCTCCTTCTCCTCCTCCTCCGGGCTCCCCTCCGAGGCGAGCCTCTGCCGGGGGCCGGAGAGCCGGGGAGGAGCCGCCGCCGCCGCCGGGGTGCCCTCCGGGGTGCCCTCCGGGATGCCCTCCCGCTGGCTGGTCCGGGCCGGGGTCCCCCGGTGGCGCGCGCAGCCGCAGTCGCCCCCTTTGGAGCCGCCGCGCTGGGTCCTAAAACCCCCTATCGGAGGCTCCCGCCAGCCCCCCGCCCCCCGCCCCCCGGGATGCAGCCTCTCAGCCCCCAGCCGGGGACCCTCCCTTCCCTCAGCCCCGCCAGCCCCCTCCCCGTTCTCCCCGGCCCTCCCTGTACGGCGACGGGGGTCCGGGGGGCGGGGGGCTGGAAGCCCGGGGTCCGGGGGGCTCAGGGTCCCGGGTCCGGGGGGCTGGGGGTGGGCAGCTGGGAGCCCAGGGTCCGGGGGTCGGGGGTCTGGAGGCTCAGGGTCCCGGGTCCGGGGGACGGGGGGCTGGGAGCCCGGGGTCTGGGGGAGCCGGGGGGCCCGGGGTCCGAGGGGTGGGGGGGCGGGGGCAGGAGGACTGGGGTCTGGGGGCTCAGGGTCCCGGGTCCGGGGGGCGGGGGGGCTGGGAGCCCGGGGTCCAGGGTCCGGGGGGCTCAGGGTCCCGGGTCTAGGGGGCGGGGGGGCGGGGGGCTCAGGGTCCCGGGTCCGGGGGGCGGGGGGCTGGGAGCCCGGGGTCCGGGGGAGCCGGGGGGCTCAGGGTCCCGGGTTCGGGGGTCGTAGAGTTGGGGTCTGGGGGCTCAGGGTCCCGGGGGCGGGGGGGGCGGGGGGGCTGGGGGCCCGGGATTCGCGGGTCGGAGGGCTCAGGGTCCCGTGTCCGGGGGTCGGAGGGCGGGGGGCTGGGGGCCCGGGGGTCAGAGGGCTGGGGTCTGGAGGCTCAGGGCCTCGGGGGCTGGGGGCCCGGGGTTCGGAGTCGGAGGGCTGGGGTCTGGGGGCTCAGGGTCCCGGATCCGGGGGACTGGGGGCGGGGAGCTGGGAGCCCAGGGTCCGGGGCTCGGGGGTCAGAGGGCTGGGGGCTGGGGGCTCAGGGTCCCGGGAACGGGGGGCCTGGGGATGGGAGCCCGGGGTCCGGGGGGCTCAGGGTCCCGAATCCGGGGGTCGTAGGGCTGGGGTCTGGGGGCTCAGGGTCCGGGGGTCGGGGGTCTGGGGGCTCAGGGTCCCCCGGAGCTGAGGCAGGGCGATGACCGCTCGGGCTCCGGCTCCGGACAGCTGCTTTCCCTCGGACCGGACCGGACAGAGCAGGACAGGCCCGGACCCGCCTCTGCTTTCCAGGGAGATGTTCCCGTTCCTCAGCCCCGGGAATTTGGCTCCGATTCCCGAGGGTCTCATCGCTAAAGCCGAGGCGCGTTTCCTGCTCCCTCCAGACTGGGCCGCCCTGGAGCTGCTCCGCCGCCTTCACTCTTCCAGTCAATCAATCCATCCATCAATCGTATTGATTGAGCGCTTACTGTATGCAGAGCACTGTATTAAATGCCCGGGAGAGTACGATTTAACAGGGTGGGTGGACAAGTTCCCTGCCCACAACAAGCTTAGAGTCTGGAGTCCTCACTCCAGCAGTGCTCTATAATAATAATGATGGCATCTGTTAAGCACTTACTATGTGCAAAGCACTGTTCTAAGCTCTTTGACCTCTCATGAAGTCTCCCCGAACTTTCCCTCGTTCCCCTCCAGAGTCGACCTGACCTGACAACCCAAACAGCCACCCAGAGCCTCCTGTTATCATAATTATTGTTGTTATTGTTGTTATTGTTATTAGTAGTAGTAGTAGTAGTAGTAATTTTTGTTAAGTGCTCACTCACTATGTGCTCACTCGTTCTCGCCTGTCCCGCCATCGACCCCCGGCCCACGTCATCCCCCGGGTCTGGAATGCCCTCCCTCTGCCCATCCGCCAAGCTAGCTCTCTTCCTCCTTTCAAGGCCCTACTGAGAGCTCACCTCATCCAGGAGGCCTTCCCAGACTGAGCCCCTTCCTTCCTCTCCCCCTCGTCCCCCTCTCCATCCCCCCATCTTACCTCCTTCCCTTCCCCACAGCACCTGTATATACGTATATATGTTTGTACATATTTATTACTCTATTTATTTATTTTACTTGTACATATCTATTCTATTTATTTTATTTTGTTAGTATGTTTGGTTTTGTCTCCCCCTTTTAGACTGTGAGCCCACTGTTGGGTAGGGACTGTCTCTATATGTTGACAATTTGTACTTCCCAAGTGCTTAGTACAGTGCTCTGCACACAGTAAGTGATCAATAAATATGACTGATGATAATGATGATATTATGTGTCAAGCAGTTGTTCTAAGCACTGGGGAAGATACAAGTTAATCAGGTTGGACACAATCCCTGTCCCACCTGGGGCTTACAGTTTAAGTAGGAGGGAGAACAGGAATTGAATCCCCATTTTACAGTTGTTGATACTGAGGCATGCAGAAGTTAAGTGACTTGCCCAAGGTCACACGCAACCAATTGGCAGAACCCGGATTAGAACTCAGGCTCTCTGACTCCCAGGCCTGTGCTCTTTCCATTAGGCCACACTGCTTCTCCCTTTAGCCTCTTTCAGATATTCATGATGATGATGGTATTTGATAGGGGCTTACTATGTGCCAAGCACTGTTCTAAGCGCTAGGGTAAATACAAGGTAATCAAGTTGTCCCAGGTGGGGCTCACAGTCTTCATCCCCATTTTACAGATGAGGTAACTGAGGCACAGAGAAGTTAAGTGACTTGCCCAAAGGCACACAGCTGATAAGTGGCGGAGCTGGGATTAGAACCCACGACCTCTGACTCCCAAGCCCGGGCTCTTTCCACTAAGCCATGCTGCTTCTCTATCCTCTATTTGCCTCATCCTGAGGCAAATCACAATATCTCTTTAGACTCCCTCTACCTCACAGGGCTTCTTGAGCACCAGGGAGGTTGTAGGGGGAGCTGCTAAAGGAGAGGAGCAGGAGGAATGCAATACGGCCTGGCCCAAGACCCTCCCTTCTCTCCATCTCCTACTACCCTAAGGGTATGGACTCCAGAGAAACCCCTAAAAGAGTGGGGTGGGGGGCGTGTCTTCACTCCTGGGGCAGGACAGAGCCCAAGGTGTGTGGGAGACTAATTTAAATAATGAAGTAAGAGTACTTTGAGGATCTGTGGAGGCCAGTTCTGGTTGGAAAGGAACCAGTACCTTTCTATTGCACTCTCCCAAGTACTTAGTACAGTGCTCTGCACACAGTAAGTGCTTAATAAATGTGACATTGAATTTCTACTTCTCTCGACCTAGACTCTGGGTTCTGGGTTCTGCCAGTGCACTGTGTGACCTCAGGAGAGTAACTACTCCTCTCTGGGCCCAAATTGCCACTTGCGAAGCAGGTAGAGCCTTGTCTTGTTCTACCTCCCAGGACTTGGGGAGGTCAGGGGGGTAGGAGGGGCCACTCAGACAGGGCACACAGCTGCTCCTTGCTCTGATAATTTACGGAGCTGATTCAGAGCCAAGGGGTAGCTAGGGCAGAGCATGTAGATGGAGGGAAAGGCAGCAGAGGAAACTTCAACCCCGGCTGATGTCTCAGGAGGCCAGCCTGGGCCAGGTCATCAAAGCCTTCTCAGGCCAGAGCTGGGCTGGACTGTGGCCTCCAATCGCTGGATGGGGGTTGGGCTGCAGTAAGCCCCGTCATTTGGACACACAACCAAAATGAGGGGCAGCATGGCCTAGTGGATGGAGCATGAACCTAGAAATCAGAAAGACCTGGGTTCTAGTCCCAGCTCTGCCATTTGTGTGTTGTGTGACCTTGGGCAGATCACTTTACTTCTCTGGGTCTCAGTTAACTCATCTGTAAAATGGGTGTCAAGACCGTGAGCCTGATCATCTCCTACCGCTGCACTATCTCCACCCTAACCCACTCTGAAATCTCTCTCTCTGATCATAACCTTCTCACCTGCCTCCTCACTCACACTCCTCTCCCCTGTAAATCCATATTACTACCTCACAGAGACCTCCGCTCTCTCAACCCCATCCATCTTTCTGAGCACCTCACACCCCACCTCGCCTCCCTTTCCTCTCTACCCAATCTTGATGATCAAATTACTGCTCTCAACTCTACCCTCTCTACTCAGCTCGACTCACTCACTCCCCTTTCCCTTCACTGCTCTCATACCACTAACCCACAGCCCTGGATCACTGCCACTGTCCGCCTCCTTCTCTCTTATGCTCGAGCTGCTGAACACTACTGGCGAAAGTCTAAACACCAAGCCAACCTCGTTCACTTCAAGTTTATCCTTTCCTGCCTTAACTCTGCCCTCTCCTCTGCCAGACAAAACTATTACTCCTCCCTTATTGACACCCATGCCCATCATCCCCATCAGCTGTTCCGTACATTTAACTCCCTTCTCAGGCCCCCTGTTCCTCCCCATCCTCCTTCCCTCACTCCCAACGATCTGGCCTCCTACTTCATTAGTAAAATTAACTCCATCAGGTCTGAGCTCCCCAAAGTCATTCCTCCCCCTTCTCCAACCCCCTGGCTCTCAACCATCTCCGCTACTTTCCCATCCTTCCCAGCAGTATCCTCAGATGAGATCTCCTTCCGCCTCTCAAGTGCTACTCCAGCCACCTGTGCTTCTGACCCCATTCCCTCTCATCTTATGAAATCTCTCGCCCCGTCCCTCCTCCCCTCCTTAGCTTTCATCTTCAACCGCTCACTCGCCACTGGTTCCTTCCCCTCTGCCTTCAAACATGCCCACGTCTCCCCCATTCTTAAAAAACCCTCTCGACCCCACCTCTCCTTCTAGTTATCGCCCTACCTCCCTCCTAACATTCCTTTCCAAACTCCTTGAACGAGTCGTCTACACCCGCTGCCTCGAATTCCTCAATGCCAACTCTCTCCTCGACCCCCTCCAATCTGGCTTCCATCCCCTACAATCCACAGAAACTGCCCTCTCAAAGGTCACCAATGACCTCCTGCTTGCCAAATCCAACGGCTCCTACTCTATCCTAATCCTCCTCGACCTCTCAGCTGCCTTCGACACTGTGGACCACCCCCTTCTCCTCAACACACTATCCAACCTTGGCTTCACAGACTCTGTCCTCTGCTGGTTCTCCTCATTTCTCCGGCCATTCTTTCTCAGTCTCCTTTGTGGGCTCCTCCTCCCCCTCCCATCCCCTTACTGTAGGGGTCCCTCAAGGGTCAGTCCTTGGTCCCCTTCTGTTCTCTATCTACACTCACTCCCTTGGTGAACTCATTCACTCCCGCGGCTTCAACTATCATCTCTATGCTGATGACACCCAAATCTACATCTCTGCCCCTGCTCACTCTCCCTCCCTTCAGGCTCGTGTCTCCTCCTGCCTTCAAGACATCTCCATCTGGATGTCCGCCCGCCATCTAAAACTCAATATGTTCAAGACTGAACTTCTTATCTTCCTTTCCAAACCCTGCCCTCTCCCTGACTCTCCCAACACTGTTGACGGCACTACCATCCTTCCTGTCTCACAAGCCCGCAACCTTTGTGTCATCCTCAACTCTGCTGTCTTGTTCATCCCACACATCCAAGCCGTCACCAAAACCTGCCGGTCTTACCTCCGCAACATCACCAAGGTCAATCAATCAATCAGTCAATCGTATTTATTGAGCACTTACTGTGTGCAGAGCACTGTACTAAGCGCTTGGGAAGTACAAGTTGTCAACATATAGAGACGGTCCCTACCCAACAGTGGGCTCACAGTCTAGAAGAAAGGAAAGGTCTGCCCTTTCCTCTCCACCCAAACCGCTACCGTGCTGGTTCAATCTCTCATCCTATCCCAGCTGGATTACTGCATCAGCCTCCTCTCTGATCTCCCATCCTCCTGTCTCTCCCCACTTCAGTCTATACTTCACGCCACTGCCCGGATCATCTTTGTGCAGAAACGCTCGGGGCATGTTAATCCCCTCCTCAAAAATCTCCAGTGGCCACCAGTCAACCTACGCATCAGGCAAAAACTCCTCAGTCTCGGCTTCAAGGCTCTCCATCACTCACCCCCCCCCCCCCCCCACCACCTCACCTCCCTTCTTTCCTTCTACAGCCCAGCCCGCACCCTCAGCTCCTCTGCCGCTAACCTCCTCACTGTGCCTCGTTCTCACCTGTCCTGCCATCGACCCCCGGCCCACATCCTCCCCCTGGCCCGGAATGCCCTCCCTCCACACATCCGCAAAGTTAGCTCTCTTCCGCCCTTCAAAGCCCTACTGAGAGTTCACCTCCTCCAGGAGGCCTTCCCAGACTGAGCCCCCTCCTTCCTCTCCCCCTCACCCCCTCCCCATCCCCCCGCCCTACCTCCTTCCCCTCCCCACAGCACCTGTATATGTGTTTGTACAGATTTATTACTCTCTTTATTTTACTTGTACATATTTACTATTCTATTTATTTTATTTTGCTAATATATTTTTGTTTTGTTGTCTGTCTCCCCCTTCTAGACTGTGAACCTGTTGTTGGGTAGGGGCCGTCTCTATATGTCGCCAGCTTGTACTTCCCAAGCGCTTAGTACAGTGCTCTGCGCACAGTAAGCACTCAATAAATACGATTGAATGAATGAATGAATGAATGAATGAATGAATGACATGGACTGGGTCAAGCCTGATTAATTTGTTTCCACCCCAGTGCGTAGGACCGTTCCTGGCAAATAGTAAGCACTTAACAAATACCATAAAAAAGGCCTCCCCACAAACTCCTCTCTGACCCCCAGTGCCTCCCTGACTCCACCCCAATCTTCCAACATCTTCCTCTTCTAGATTCTTCTCTATTCCCACTGTGGAAAGGAGGTGAGATGGAAACTAAAACCTTGGGGATCCCCCCCCCCCCCCTCCTTTCTGCCCTACCTTCTACTCCTTGACAACAGAGTGGCACTAATGCCCTTCAAGGATCAGTTGATCCTCCCTACCTGCCAGGGTGTGACCAAGAGGATATTTTTCAGTCCTGAGAGGGCCCTGGTTGGGGTGGAAAGGAGAGGGGCTGGTTACCAGTGTGGCCGAGGGTAGCCGAGGCGGCCACGCCCTGCAGGGGATTCTTGGGGAGCTGATCTCTCCAGCCAGAATCCAAGGCCTCAGCACAGGTCGGAGAAACCCTTGCAGGTGGCAGTAATAATAACAATTATGGTACTTGATAAGCACTTACTGTACACCGCACTGTGCTAAGCGCTGGGATACATACAGGGTAATCAAGTTGGACACAGTATTAATCCCCATTTTACAGATGAGGTTAACTGAGACGCAGAGAAGTTAAGTGACTTGCCCAAGGTAACACAGCAGACACACGGTGGAACCGGGATTAGAACCCAGTCGTTGATTCCCAGGACCGTGCTCCATCCACGAAGCCATGTGTGGGAGAGGGAGTTCTGACTGAGAGGGGAACATGGACCGAGTTCAGGGAGGAGTCAGGAGGAGGATCCGGGCAGTTGGAAGGATTTGGGGATGGGGGGTGATCGAGCCCTGAAGTACAGCCCTGTGGGGGCAACAGGATTGTGGGTCTGAAACTTTTGGGCATCAGGGTGGGCACCCATTTATCATCAGCCCTGATCAAGAGTTCATTTCATCTCCTGTGCCTCAGATCGGGCCAGGTGGTCCATGGTGCATGACTCAATTTACCCAACGATTCCAGGGGTAGGAACAGCCCCATTCTATGCACTACAGATGAAGAGCATTATTGACTCCAATCCAGCCCAGTTGAATGGTACTTAACCAAATTATGCTGAGGGCAGCTTAATTAAAGATATATAAAGTGTTTATTTAAATATTGATGCCTTCCAGCTGTGCTGAGGGTAGGTAACATGAGACAGACAAAAACCCAAGAACGAACACAAAACCCACCATTCGAATCCACGATTCGAAGGGGTGCGATTCTGTCAATTGTATCCTTCAGTGTCTGTGGCTCTTCTCCCTCCTCTGCTTCTCTCCTTTCCCCTGTTGGTAAATCCTTAGTCCCTCTGAAGAGACCTCACCAGATGGGCCCCAGGTGCTAGTCTGATCCTCCAAACTCCACTTCAACCCTCTGCTCCCTATAGGATCCTTCCTTCTTGGGGGAACCTGCGCCTTCCCTGCCCCCCTCCCTGAGATCCAGGTAATCCTCCCCTGAGAGGAACCAGCTGAGTCGGATGATGCTGAGGAGCAGAGGAGGGGAGGTGGAATCTCTACAAGTGGTATGGCCTAGTGGATAGAACCAGGGCCTGGCAGTCAGAAGGACCTGGGTTCTGACCCCGGCTCTGCCACTTGTCTACTGTGTGACCTTAGGCGAGTCATTTCACTTCTCTGTATCTCAGTTACCTCAGATGGAAAATGAGGATTAAGACTGTGAGCCCCACCTGGGACAGGGACTGTGTCCAACCTGATTAACTTGTATTTACCCCAGCACTTAGAACAGTGCTTGACACATAGTAAGCATTGAATAAGTACCATAATCATTAATTATTGATGCTGGGGGTGGGGCAGAGGAGGGGAGGAGGTGGACCCATAAACTGGGGTGCTAAGGCTTGTCCTCTGGTAGTCAGTTCTGATCTGTTGACATTTGCACCTAGACCTGCCAAGGAAGAGGCCCTGAGTTCCCACTCCTTCATTCTCAGGTGGTACACAGACTTAGAGTGACCCTGAGGTGCCAGAGTGGCAAGATTGGACTACCTACCCCAAGCAGGCTGGGAAAATTCACGGGGCACCAGACCTCAGAACAGAGCTTCCAGGGGTTTAAGGGAGTGGGAGAGTATCAGAACCACCCTGTGTGATACCTCTGGGGGATGGGCTAGGGGCAGATCACGGGGGCTGCAGCTCTCTGGGAAAGAGCAAGAAGCACAGTGCCCCAAAGGCTGCTGGCAAAATGTCTAAATGTCCCCCTGGTTAGTTCCACCCTGTGGCTGGCTTATCTGCCACTAACAATGGGTAGACTGCTCCTCATCCAGACTTATAGCAGGGATAATAATGATGGTATTTGTGTGAAGTATTGTTCTTATTAGGTGTGAAGCATTGTTCTAAGCGCTGGGGGGGATACAAGGTGATCAAGTTGTCCCGCCTGGGACTCACAGTTCCACTTAACAGATGAGGTAACTGAGGCACAGAGAAGTTAAGTGACTTGCCCAAAGTCACATAGCTGACAATTGGTGGAGCCAGGGTTAGAACCCATGGCCTCTGACTCCCAAGCCCTTGCTCTTTCCACTGAGCCACGCTCTTTCTCTGGGATGGCAGAGAGTGACCCAGAGCCAGCAGGCCAGTGGTAGCATTGGTGAGCTTGTTGTGAGCAGGGAATGTGTTTGCCAACTTAATTGAATTGTACTCTCCTGAGCACTTGGAACAGCACTGTGTACACAGTAAGCGCTCAGTAAATGCCATTGTTTGATTCATCATTTGCAGTGAGTATGATGGTGTCAGGGGGGCTGGCCCTGGCACAGTGACTCCCTAACACTGATGCTGGGACTCCTCCTTCTTTCCACCCTGGGCCTGAGCCTGGAAACAGATTAACCCGCTGGAATCCACTTTTATTCCCCAACCTGTGAGCTTCCCCCTCCCTGCCCCCAAAATGGTAGTTACTGATGGTCATCTGCCTCTAGAGCCACCTTATCCCAGGCCCATGCTCTTTCCACTAGGCCACACTGCTTCTCCAGTACAGGGCCTGGCACATAGTAAGCACTTAACAGATATTATTATCATTATTAACCCAGTTTTTTGTGATTCTTCTCTTCTCTGTCTGTGTGATTCAGACTGGAGCTGTGGTTCATGCCAGATCCTTGAAAGGCTTTGTCCCCTTTCCTCCCAAAGCCTCTTCCCCATTCCTGTGGTCCCACTACCCATCCAGCAGCAGGATTCCCTGACCCTTGCTCACAGACAATGACACTCCCACCCTTCAAAGCCTTACTGAAGGCACATCACCTCCAAGAGGCCTTCCCCGACTAAGCCCGCCTTTCCTCTTCTCCCACTCACCTTCGGTGACGCCCTGACTTGCTCCTTGTATTCATCCTCTTTCCCAGCCCCACAGCATTTATATACACATCTGTAATTTTTTTGTTTCTATTAAAGTCTGTCTCCCTGCTAGACCATAAGCTCATTGTGGGCAGGGGATGTGTTCATTGTTATACTCTCCCAAGCACATAATACTGTGCTCTGCACACAGTAAGCACTCAATAAATAAGATTTATTGATTGACTCACTGACTCACATGCCCACCTCAGCAGCAATGACAACACTGCACCAAAGCCTGGGGAAAGTCATAATTTTCAATCAAGAGGAAATCACGAATCTCTCTAGAACAGTGCTGTCACTACCACCCTCTCCCTGTTGTCGGTTGCATCATCTCCTGGACGTTGGCAAGTGACAGGATTGAGCAGCTGTTCCTTGTGGCCCCTAAGGAAAGGGAACGGATTTAGACCATGGTAGAAGGGGGTTAGGTTAGACATCAGTAAGAACTTCTTGACAATGAGGGATGACTCTCATCCCCCAGGAAGGAGCAGAGCCTCAGTTTCTGCGAAAGAGTGGGTAGCTTGATAACCAGCATGGCATAGTGGGTAGAGCCTGGGAGTTAGAAGGTCATGCATATAATAATAACAATAATAATGGCATTTATTAAGTGCTTACTATGTGCAAAGCACTGTTCTAAGCACTGGGGAGGTTACAAGGTGATCAGTTTGTCCCACGGGGGGCTCACAATCTTAATCCCCACTTTACAGATGAGGTAACTGAGGCCCAGAGAAGTTAAGTGACTTGCCCAAAATTACACACCTGACAAGTGGTGGAGTCAGAATTTGAACCCATGACCTCTGACTCCAAAGCCCGTGCTCTTTCCACTGAGCCATGCTGCTTCTCTAATCCCAGCTCTGCCCCTTCTCTGCTGTGTGATCACGTCTAGTTACCTCATTGGTAAAATGGATATTAAGACTGTGAGCCCTATGAGAGACAGGGACTGTGTCCAACCTGATTACCTTGTATCTGCCCCAGAGCTTAGAACAGTGCTTGACACACAGTAAGTGTTTAACAAATACCATAATAATAATTATTATTATTAGCCATGGGCCTGAGATGGCTTGAGGCAGGCAGAGAATTGTAGACACGTGGACAGAGAGGTGGATATGGACACATACTCTCTGTCTGTCCATCTGTCTCTCTCTCCCTCACTCACACCCCTCCAGGGAAGTGAATATGTAGCCCCAGAGCCTGAGAGGGGAAGGGGAAATGCAAAGGACCTTGGTGGGGAGCCCCTTCCCTGCTGAGGATGGGGCCAGGAGTCCCATTGCAGTTTTTGTTTTGTTAGAGAAGCAGCATGGCTCAATGGAAAGAGCACAGGCTTTGGAGTCAGAGGTCATGGGTTCAAATCCCAGCTCTGCCAATTGTCAGCTGTGTGACTTTGGGCAAGTCACTTAACTTCTCTGTGCCTCAGTTACCTCATCTGTAAAATGGAGATTAAGATTGTGAGCCCCAAGTGGGACAACCTGATCACCTTGTAATCTCCCCAGCACTTAGAACAGTGCTTTGTACATAGTAAGTGCTTAATAAATGCCATTATTATTATTATTGTTATTTTGTTTCTCCTAGTCTTGGAGACAGAGGATTGGATTGGATGACAACAAGTAAAGGGCAGTTTCCAGGCAAGTGCTCTGAAAGGGTTGCCTCGGCCTAGTCTGGAAGAAGGGGACCAAGAAAGGCAGGGCAGTACCCTCAGGGCCCTGGGACATCCTGGGACCGGGTCAGTCATCATGAGTTCATGGCAGTTGTACCCGAGGCGCACAGTAATTTGTTTCCAGGGTCTGCGCCCAGGTCCCCACCTGGCAGCCCCCAGCCCAGAGCCACCTTCTAGTGGCCCACAGTGATTTCTGCTGAAGACTCAGACGCCTGGGGCTTGGACTCAGAAAACTGGGTTAATAATAATGATATTTGTAGCTAATAATGTACTAATAATGATATTAGTACAGTGCTAAGCGCTTAGTACAGTGCTCTGCACATAGTAAGCGCTCAATAAATACGATTGATGATGATATTTGTAAAGTGCTTACTATGCACCAGGCCCTGTACTAGAGAAGCAGCCTAGTCTAGTGGAAAGAGCATGAGACTGGGAGGCAGACGGTCATGGGTTCTAATCTCAGCTCCACCACTTGTCTGCTGTGTGACTTTGGGCAAGTCACTTCTTCACTTCTCTGTGTCTGTTACCTCATCTGGATAATGGGGATTGAGACTGTGAACCCCACAGGGGACAGGGTCCGTGTCCAGCTTGATTTGCTTGTATCCTCTCCAGTGCTCAGTACAGTGCCCGGCACATAGTAAGCACTTAACAGACATCATTATTATCATTGTTACTAAGCGCTGGGGTGGATGCAAGCAAATTGAATTGAACACAGTCCCTGTCGCAGGTGAGGCTAACGGTTTCAATTTCCGTTTAAGAGATGAGGAAACTGAGGCACAGAGAAGTAAAGTAACTTGCCCAAGGTCACACAGCCGACGAGTGGTTTTACCACCAGGGGCCCAGGCGACCCCAGCTTGGGGCAGAAGCTCCGGCTTCCCCTGTCAAGCAGTTGTGTGCATGGGTCGGGGAAGGGGGGAGGAGAAATTCCCCACGCCCCCTTCCCCACCCACCCGCAGAGAGCTGAGCAGCATCAGAAGCAGTGTGGCTCAGTGGAAAGAGCCCGGGTTTGGGAGTCAGAGGTCATGGGTTCAAATCCCGGCTCCGCCACTTGTCAGCTGTGTGACTTTGGGCAAATCACTTCACTTCTCTGGGCCTCAGTTACCTCATCTGTAAAATGGGGATGAAGACTGTGAGCCCCCCGTGGGACAACCTGATCACCTTGTAACCTCCCCAGCGCTTAGAACAGTGCTTTGCACATAGTAAGAGCTTAATAAATGCCATCATTATTATTTTCAGCCCAGTCCGAGGCTCCTAGCACCAGGCCCCGGCTTCCAGAGTGGAGTACGAGCGCCCCCTGCTGGCTCGATCCGGGACCCACGAGGCACCCACAAGGAGAGGTCAGTTCGGCCTCCCTGGGACTTCCAGGCCAAAAGTGTCTGTCCATTTACCCCCGCCCAGAAGGCGCTTATGTCCCAGATGAGGAGTTTGCAGACTAGATGGACCTCTTCTTCTAAACCCTAGAACACCCCTGCCGCTCCCCAAGTTACTCATCTAGGAGACGAGATCCTCCTCTCGCTCTCATAGTGAACCCACTAGGTATCACTCAATCTAGACACCTGTGGGCACCTCCGCCTACAATCCCCACAGTCTGGAACATTACCATTCCCCAGACACAAGTGCCAGGCAGCTTTTCCCTGCATCTTCCTCCCCGGAGCCAGCTGCCTCAGACTCCCCCTTTTGGAGGACCAGAATTCATTCATTCAATCGTATTTATTGAGCACTTACTGTGTGCAGAGCACTGTGCTAAGCACTTGGGAAGTACAAGTCGGCAACATATAGAGACGGTCCCTACCCACAACGGGCTCACAGTCTAGAAGGGGGAGACAGACAACAAAACAAAACACGGAGACTGGTGTCAAAATCATCAGAACAAATAGAATTAAAGCTATATGCATATCATTAACAAAATAAATAGAATAGTAAATATGTACAAGCAAAATAGAGTAATAAATCTGTACAAATATATACAAGTGTTGTGGGGAGGGGAAGGAGGTAGGGCGGGGGGATGGGGAGGAGGAGAGGAAAAAGTGGCCTCAGAGTGGGAAGGCCTCCTGGAGGAGGTGAGCTCTCAGTAGGGCTTTGAAGGGAGGAGGAGAGCTAGTTTGGCGGCTGTGCGGAGGGAGGGCATTCCAGGCCAGGGAAGGACGTGGGCCAGGGGTTGACGGTGGAACAGGTGAGAGCGAGGTACAGTGAGGAGGTTAGTAGCAGAGGAGCGGAGGCTGGACTGTAGAAGGAGAGAAGAGAGGTGAGGTAGGAGGGGGCGAGGTGATGAAGAGCCTTGAAGCCTAGAGTGGGGAGTTTTTGCTTGATTCGTAGGTTGACAGGCAGCGACCGGAGATTTTTGAGGAGAGGAGCAACATGCCAAGAATGACTCCCCTCAACTACCTTAACCTCCTCACTCCACCCCACCAGCCAATAACCCCTGTACAGCACTTACGAACATATTTTTATACTCTATTACTCCCTCCTATAATAAGAATCATAATCATCATAATAAAAACTGTGGTACTTCTCATGCCTTTACTCTGGGCCAAGCACTGTACCCAGGGCTGCAGTAAATACATGGTTTAGTGCTATTTACTTATATTAATGTCTGTCTCCCCCTCTAGACTGTAAGCTTGTTGTGAGCAGGGAATGTGTCTATCATCTCCCTTTTTTTAATGGTATTTGTTAAGCGCTTACTATGTGCCAGGCACAATATAAAATGCTGGGGTATATGCAAGTTAATCAGGCTGAACACAGTCCATGTCCCACCTGGGGCTCACAGTCTTAATCCCCATTTTACAGGTGAGGTAACTGAGGCCCAGAAAAGTGAATTGACTTGCCCAAGGTCACACAGCAGACAAGCGGTGGAGCTGGGATTGGAACCTACGTCCTTCTGACTTCTAGGCCCAGGTTCCATCCACTAGGCCACACTCCTTCTCCAAATAACTCCATTATATTGTACTCTCCCAAGCACCTAGTATAATCCTGTACACACAGTTAGCATTCAATAAATAATAATAATAATCATGGCATTTGTTAAGCACTTACTATGAGCAAAGCACTGTTCTAAGTGCTGGAGTGGATACAAGGTGATCAGGTTGTCCCACGTAGGGCTCACAGTCTTAATCCCCATTTTACCACAGATGAGGTAACTGAGGCACAGAGAAGTGAAGTGACTTGCCCAAAGTCACACAGCTGACAAGCGGCGGAGCTGGGATTAGAACCCGTGACCTCTGACTCCCAAGCCCGGGCTCTTTCCACTGAGCCACGCTGCTTCTTAGACTGTAAGCCCACTGTTGGGTAGGGACTGTCTCTATATGTTGCCAATTTGTACTTCCCAAGCGCTTAGTACAGTGCTCTGCACATAGTAAGCGCTCAATAAATACGATTGATGATGATGATGATGCTTCTGCGACCGATACAACTGATTGATTGATGAAAAGAGCAAAGACCTCGGGGTCAGAGAACCTGGGTTCTAATCCCAGCTCCGCCACTTGTCAGCTGTGTGACTTTGGGCAAGTCACCTAACTTCTTTATGCCTCAGTTACCTCCTCTGTATGTTGGGGATGAAGACTGTGAGCCCCACATGGGAAGACCTGATAATCTTGTATCTACCCCAGTGCTTAGAACAGTGCTTGGCACATGGTAAGTGCTTAACAAATACCATCACTGTTATTACAAGATGCATGGCTTAGTGGAAAGAGCCTGGCCTCCTCACTCACACTCCTCTCCCCTGTAAATCCGTATTACTCCCTCACAGAGATCTCCGCTCTCTGGACCCCACCCATCTTTCGGAGCGCCTCACACCGCACCTCGCCGCCCTCTCCTCTCTACCCAGTCTTGATGATCAGATTACTGCTCTCAACTCTACCCTTTCTACTCAGCTAGACTCGCTCGCTCCCCTTTCCCTTCGCCGCTCTCGCACCACTAACCCACAGCCCTGGATCACTGCCACTGTCCGCCTTCTTCGCTCTTATGCTCGAGCTGCCGAACGCTGCTGGCGAAAGTCTAAACACCATGCCAACCTCGTTCACTTCAAGTTTATCCTTTCCTGCCTTAACTCAGCCCTCTCTTCTGCCAGACAAAACTATTTCTCCTCCCTTATTGACACCCATGCCCATCACCCCCGCCAGCTCTTCCGTACATTCAACTCCCTTCTCAGGCCCCCGGTTCCTCCCCCTCCTCCTTCCCACACCCCCAACCATCTGGCCTCCTACTTCATTAACAAAATTAAATCCATCAGGTCCGACCTCCCCAAAGTCTCTTGCCCCCTTTCTCCAACCCCCCGGCTCTCAACACTCTCTGCTACTCTCCCATCCTTCCCAGAGGTATCCTCAGAGGAACTCTCCTCCCTCCTCTCAAGTGCTACTCCAGCCACCTGTGCTTCTGACCCCTTTCCCTCTCATCTTATGAAATCTCTCGCTCCATCCCTTCTCCCCTCCTTAACTTCCATCTTCAACCACTCACTCTCCACTGGTTCCTTCCCCTCTGCCTTCAAACATGCCCATGTCTCTCCCATCCTAAAAAAAACCCTCTCTTGACCCCACCTCACCTTCTAGTTATCGTCCCATATCCCTCCTACCATTCCTTTCCAAACTCCTTGAACGAGTTGTCTACACGCGCTGCCTAGAATTCCTCAACAACAACTCTCTCCTCGACCCCCTCCAGTCTGGCTTCCGTCCCCTTCATTCCACGGAAACTGCCCTCTCAAAGGTCACCAATGACCTCCTGCTTGCCAAATCCAACGGCTCATATTCTGTCCTAATCCTCCTCGACCTCTCAGCTGCCTTTGACACTGTGGACCACCCCCTTCTCCTCAACACGTTATCTGACCTTGGCTTCACAGACTCCGTCCTCTCCTGGTTCTCCTCTTATCTCTCCGGTCGTTCTTTCTCAGTCTGTTTTGCAGGCTCCTCCTCCCCCTCCCATCCTCTTACTGTGGGGGTTCCCCAAGGTTCAGTGCTTGGTCCCCTTCTGTTCTCAATCTACACTCACTCCCTTGGTGACCTCATTTGCTCCCACGGCTTCAACTATCATCTCTACGCTGATGACACCCAGATCTACATCTCTGCCCCTGCTCTCTCCCCCTCTCTCCAGGCTCGCATCTCCTCCTGCCTTCAGGACATCTCCATCTGGATGTCTGCCCGCCACCTAAAGCTCAACATGTCGAAGATTGAGCTCCTTGTCTTCCCTCCCAAACCTTGTCCTCTCCCTGACTTTCCCATCTCTGCTGACGGCACTACCATCCTTCCCGTCTCACAAGCCCGCAACCTTGGTGTCATCCTCGACTCCGCTCTCTCATTCACCCCTCACATCCAAGCCGTCACCAAAACCTGCCGGTCTCAGCTCCGCAACATTGCCAAGATCCGCCCTTTCCTCTCCATCCAAACCGCTACCCTGCTCATTCAAGCTCTCATCCTATCTCGTCTGGACTACTGCACCAGCCTTCTCTCTGATCTCCCATCCTCGTGTCTCTCTCCACTTCAATCCATACTTCATGCTGCTGCCCGGATAATCTTTGTCCAGAAACGCTCTGGGCATATTACTCCCCTCCTCAAAAACCTCCAATGGCTACCGATCAATCTGCGCATCAGGCAGAAACTCCTCACCCTGGGCTTCAAGGCTGTCCATCACCTCGCCCCCTCCTACCTCACCTCCCTTCTCTCCTTCTACTGCCCAGCCCGCACCCTCCGCTCCTCCACCGCTAATCTCCTCACTGTACCTCGTTCTCGCCTGTCCCGCCATCGACCCCCGGCCCACGTCATCCCCCGGGCCTGGAATGCCCTCCCTCTGCCCCTCCGCCAAGCTAGCTCTCTTCCTCCCTTCAAGGCCCTACTGAGAGCTCACCTCCTCCAGGAGGCCTTCCCAGACTGAGCCCCTTCCTTCCTCTCCCCCTCGTCCCCCTCTCCATCCCCCATCTTACCTCCTTCCCTTCCCCACAGCACCTGTATATATGTATATATGGTTGTACATATTTATTACTCTATTTATTTATTTATTTATTTAGTTTACTTGTACATTTCTATCCTATTTATTTTATTTTTTTGGTATGTTTGGTTTTGTTCTCTGCCTCCCCCTTTTAGACTGTGAGCCCACTGTTGGGTAGGGACTGTCTCTATGTGTTGCCAATTTGTACTTCCCAAGCGCTTAGTACAGTGCTCTGCACATAGTAAGCGCTCAATAAATATGATTGATTGATTGATTGATTGATTGATTGATTATTCCCAAATCTATATCTCCAGTTCTGATCTCTCTCCTTCTCTGCAGTGTCGCATTTCCTCCTGCCTTCAGAGCATTTCTCCCTGGTTGTCCCACTGTCACCTAAAATTAACATGCCCAAAACAGAATTCTTCATCTCCCCAGTCATTCAACCCACATATTCAATATCACTAAATCCTGTCGGTTTTACTTCACAATATTGCTAAAATTTGTCCTTTACTCACCTTCCAAACTGTTACCACATTGATTCAAGCATTCATCCTATCCTGCCTTGATTACTGCATCAACCAACTTTTCTGACCTCCATGCCTCCTGTCTCTCCCGATTCCAGGCCACAATTCACTCTGCTGGTTGGATCATTTTTCTACAAGAACACTCAGTCCATGTTTCTCCACTCCTTAAGAATCTCCAGTGGTTACCCATCCACCTCCACAGCAAACAGAAACTCTTTACCGTCGGCTTTAAAGCATGTGATCCCTTCACCTGATCTCTACCCTGCTTGTTCAAGCTCTCATCCTATCCCACCTGGACTACTGCATCAGCCTTCTTTCTGATCTCCCATCCTCGTGTCTCTCCCCACTTCAATCCATACTTCATGCTGCTGCCCGGATTGTCTTTGTCCAGAAACGCTCTGGGCATGTTACTTCCCTCCTCAAAAATCTCCAGTGGCTACCAATCAATCTGCGCATCAGGCAGAAACTCTTCACCCTCGGCTTCAAGGCTCTCCATCACCTTGCCCCCTCCTACCTCACCTCCCTTCTCTCCTTCTCCAGCCCACTCCACACCCTTCACTCCTCTGCCTCTAATCTCCTCACCGTACCTCGTTCTCACCTGTCCCGCCATCGACCCCCGGCCCACGTCCTCCCCCGGGCCTGGAATGCCCTCCCTCCCAACATCCGCCAAGCTAGCTCTCTTTCTCCCTTCAAGGCCCTACTGAGAGCTCAACTCCTCCAGGAGGCCTTCCCAGACTGAGCCCCTTCCTTCCTCTCCCCCTCGTCCCCCTCTCCATCCCCCACATCTTACCTCCTTCCCTTCCCCACAGCATCTGTATATATGTATATATGTTTGTACATATTTATTACTCTTTTATTTATCTTACTTATACATATCTATTCTATTTATTTTATTTTGTCAGTATGTTTAGTTTTGTTCTCTGTCTCCCCCTTCTAGACTGTGAGCCCGCTGTTGGGTAGGGACTGTCTCTATGTGTTGCCTACTTGTACTTCCCAAACGCTTAGTACAGTGCTCTGCACACAGTAAGCACTCAATAAATACGATTGATTGATTGATTGATTCACCTCCTACTATCCTACCTTATTGATTTCCTATTAGAGCCCATCCCACACACTTCGCTTCTCTAATGCCAACCTACACGTTGTACGTATATCTCAAATTCTTGGCTGCCAACCCCTTGCCCATGTCCCGCTTCTGGCCTTGAATGCCCTCCCTCCTCAAATCCGACAGACAATTACTCTTCCCACCCACTCCCCCAACCCCACCCCTTCAAAGCCTTACTGAAAGCTCATCTCCTCCAAGAGGCCTTTCC
Organism: Tachyglossus aculeatus; assembly: GCF_015852505.1. Taxonomy (NCBI): domain Eukaryota; kingdom Metazoa; phylum Chordata; class Mammalia; order Monotremata; family Tachyglossidae; genus Tachyglossus; species Tachyglossus aculeatus. Next base: position 46,596,796 of record NC_052087.1, on the reverse strand, counting down.
TGACTAAGCCCCCCTTTCCTCTTCTATCACTCCCTTCTGCATCTCTCTGACTTACTCTCTTTGCTCTTCCACTGCTCCCAGCACCACAGCACTTATAATAATAATAAGAAGAAGAACGGCATTTATTAAGTGCTTACTATGTGCAAAGCACTGTTCTAAGTGCTGAGGAGGTTACAAGGTGATCAGGTTGTCCAACGGGGGGCTCACAGTCTTAATCCCCATTTTACAGATGAGGTAATTGAGGCACAGAGAAGTTGTGACTTGTCCAAAGTCACACAGCTGACAAGTGGCAGAGCCTGGATTAGAACCCATGACCTCTGACTCCCAAGCCTGGGCTTTTTCCACTGAGCCACGCTGCTTATGGACATATCTGTCATTTATTTATTTCTATTAATGTCTGTATCACCCATCTAGACTGTAAACTCTTTATAGGCAGGGAATGTGTCTGCTGATTGCTACATTGTACTCTCCCAAGCGCTTGGTAGAATGTTCTGCACACAGTAAGTGCTCATTAAAAATGACTCAAAGAATGAATGAACGAGTGAGAGTGTAATTCGTGAGAAGCAGCATGGCGTAGTGGATAGAACACAGGCCTGGGAGTCAAAAGGTCATGGGTTCTAATCTAGGCTCCACCACTTGTCTACTGTGTGACTCTGGGAAAGTCACTTCACTTCTCGTGTCTCCTCCTGCCTTCAAGACATCTCCATCTGGTTGTCTGCCCGCCATCTAAAACTCAGTATGTACAAGACTGAACTCCTTATCTTCCCTCCCAAACCCTGCCCTCTCCCTGACTTTCCCATCACTGTTGACGGCACTACCTCCTTCCTGTCTCACAAGCCCACAACCTCGGTGTCATCCTCGACTCTGCCCTCTCGTTCACCCCTCACATCCAAGCCGTCACCAAAACCTGCCGGTCTAACCTCCACAACATCACCAAGATCCGCCCTTTCCTCTCCATCCAAACCGCTACCCTGCTGGTTCAATCTCTCATCCTATCCCGACTGGATTACTGCATCAGCCTCCTCTCCGATCTCCCATCCTCCTGTCTCTCCCCACTTCAATCTGTACTTCATGCTGCTGCCCAGATCGTCTTTGTGCAGAAACGCTCTGGGCATGTTACTCCCCTCCTCAAAAATCTCCAGTGGCTACCAATCAACCTATGCATCAGGGCAGAAACTCCTCACGCTCGGCTTCAAGGCTGTCCATCACCTCTCCCCTTCCTACCTCACCTCCCTTCTCTCCTTCTACAGCCCAGCCTGCACCCTCTGCTCCTCTGCTGCTCACCTCCTCACTGTGCCTCGTTCTCGCCCGTCCCGCCGTCAACCCCTCGCCCACGTCCTCCCCCTGGCCCGGAATGCCCTCCCTCCGCACATCCGCCAAACTAGCTCTCTTCCGCCCTTCAAAGCCCTACTGAGAGCTCACCTCCTCCAGGAGGCCTTCCCAGACTGAGCCCCCTCCTTCCTCTCCCCCTCCTCCCCCTCCCCATCCCCCCCGCCTTACCTCCTTCCCCTCCCCACAGCACCTGTATATATGTTTGTACATATTTATTACTCTATTTTACTTGTACATATTTACTATTCTATTTATTTTATTAATATATTTTGTTACGTTGTCTGTCTCCCCCTTCTAGACTGTGAGCCCGCTGTTGGGTAGGGACCGTCTCGATATGTTGCCAACTTGTACTTCCCAAGCGCTTAGTACGGTGCTCTGCACACAGGAAGCGCTCAATAAATACGATTGAATGAATGAATGAATGAATGAACTTCTCTGAGCCTCAGTTACCTCATCTGGAAACTGGGGATGGAGACTGTGAGCCCCACGGGGGACAGGGACTGTGTCCAACTTGATTTGCTTGCAACCAACCCAGTGCTTAGTACGGTGTCTGGCACATAGTAAGGGCTTAACAAATACCATTTTATTATCATTTAGACTGTGAGCCCACTGTTGGGTAGGGACTGTCTCTATATGTTGCTAATTTGTACTTCCCAAGCGCTTAGTACAGTACTCTGCACACAGTAAGCGCTCAATAAATACGATTGATGATGATGATCATTATTATTCCTGGAGGAGAGCGGGCTCAACTCCCTCGGACGTGATGTATTTGCCTCCATCTAGTGGCCGCACAGGAAAGTGCACAAGGAACAAGCGGTCGGGTACCAACTACAGTGTCACAGATTCATGTGTCAGATCGGATAATACACAGTAGTTTGGTTTGCTCTGATGCCTACGTATGTCAGAGAGTGTGCTCGAAAGTGGGTGTCTTCACCTTACATGTTTACGAGCACGTTTTGGGTGGAAGCTTTTTTTTTTGTGAGCGTTCACAGTCCGTGAGCCCGTTGTTGGATAGGGTCCACATATGTTGCCGACTTGTACAGTGCTTTGCACACAGTAAGCGCTCAATAAATACGATTGAATGAATGACTAAATAAGGGAGTGTGTATCCGTGTGAGTGGTGTACGGATATTTATTTTGTGAGCCGGTGTATTCTGAGTGAACACTCTAGAGAAGCAGCGTGGCTCGGTGGAAAGAGCACGGACTTTGGAGTCAGAGGCCAGGGGTTCAGATCCCGGGTCCGCCAATTGTCAGCTTTGTGACTCTGGGCAAGTCACTTAACTTCTCTGTGCCTCAGTTCCCTCATCTGTAAAATGGGGAATTAAGACTGTGAGCCCCATGTGGGACAACTGGATCACCTTGTATTTCACCAGTGCTTAGAACAGTGCTTTGCACATAGTAAGTGCTTAACAAATACTGTCATTATTATTATTATTATTATTATTATTAATACACGTGCACACTCTGGTTATCAAGATGGACAGTAAATATACCTGGAAGCCCCTAATATTGACAGAGTTTGTACAGCACATTTACTCAAACTTTGTCTCATAGGCCTTCATATATGTGCATGTGCACACACACACACACACACACACACACACACACACACACACACACCTAAAATCAATAGTCATTCCAGGCCCGCCCTATTCAATCAATCAATCAATCAATCAATCAATCGTATTTATTGAGCGCTTACTATGTGCAGAGCACTGTACTAAGCGCTTGGGAAGTACAAATTGGCATCACATAGAGACAGTCCCTACCCGATAGTGGGCTCACAGTCTAAAAGGGGGAGACAGAGAACAGAACCAAACATACCAACAAAATAAAATAAGTAGGATAGAAATGTACAAGTAAAATAAATAAATAAATAAATAAACAGAGTAATAAATATGTACAACCATATATACATATATACAGGTGCTGTGGGGGGGGGGAAGGCGGTAAGGCGGGGGGGGGGAGAGGGGGACGAGGGGGAGAGGAAAGAAGGGGCTCAATCTGGGAAGGCCTCCTGGAGGAGGTGAGCTCTCAGGAGGGCCTTGAAGGGAGGAAGAGAGCTAGCTTGGCGGATGGGCAGAGGGAGGGCATTCCAGGCCCGGGGGATGACGTGGGCCGGGGGTCGATGGCGGGACAGGCGAGAGCGAGGTACAGTGAGGAGATTAGTGGTGGAGGAGCGGAGGGTGCGGGCTGGGCAGTAGAAGGAGAGAAGGGAGGTGAGGTAGGAGGGGGCGAGGTGATGGAGAGCCTTGAAGCCCAGGGTGAGGAGTTTCTGCCTGATGCGCAGATTGATCGGTAGCCATTGGAGGTTTTTGAGGAGGGGAGTGATATGTCCAGAGCGTTTCTGGACAAAGATAATCCGGGCAGCAGCATGAAGTATGGATTGAAGTGGAGAGAGACACGAGGATGGGAGATCAGAGAGAAGGCTAGTGCAGTAGTCCAGACGGGATAGGATGAGAGCTTGAATTAGCAGGGTAGCGGTTTGGATGGAGAGGAAAGGGCGGATCTTGGCAATGTTGCGGAGCTGAGACCGGCAGGTTTTGGTGACGGCTTGGATGTGAGGGGTGAATGAGAGAGCGGAGTCGAGGATGACACCAAGGTTGCGGGCTTGTGAGACGGGAAGGATGGTAGTGCCGTCAACAGAGATGGGAAAGTCAGGGAGAGGACAAGGTTTGGGAGGGAAGACAAGGAGCTCAATCCTCCGCTCTCTTCCACCCTCCTGCCCCGCTGGCTGGCAGATACCCTCTGAGATACCTCCCTCCCACAGGAGGGAGAACCAGATGATAGGAAAGGCAGAATAAAGCTTTTCCTGATGGCCAATATTCCATAAATCAGGGGTGGAATTAATGTAGGCTAGGAAAAGAGCCTCTCTTGCCTCTTGAGTTGGTGGTCCCAGAGACTTCAGTTTCCTTGCTGCTGACTTCAAGGCCCTGCCAGACTTGATCTTTTTGTTTTATAAACAAAATGGGAGCATATTCTGTCTCTTTTTCCTGCCTCCCCCGGCTCCTCGCCCACAATCATTTTGCTGCCGTTCTCGCCTGCTCAAGGGCCCAAGGACTGAATCCCAGACCTGATGGTACTCTCCTGGAATACTGGATCTTCTGAGAAGCAGCATAGCCTAGTGGAAAGAGCATGGGCCTCGTAGTCAGAGGATGTAGGTTCTACTCCCGGCTCTTCCACATGCTTGCTGTGTGACCTTGGGAAAATCACTTCACTTCTCTGGGCCTCAATTATCACATCTGTAAAATGAGGATTGAGACTGTGAGCCCCATGTGGGACGGAGACCGTGTCCACCCTGATTATCTAGTATCAACCCCAGTGGTTAGAACAGTGCTTGGCAAATAGTAAGCACTTAAAAAATACTTTTATTATTATTATTATTATTATTATTATTATTATTACTATTTCCCCTGCCATGGACCAGATGCCACCTTCTTCCTTGCCTGGGACTGCTTGAGGGTGATTGTTGTTCTGAGAGATCAGAGAGGCCTTTTCCCACCCCTGCCCCCATTCCCTCTAAAAACTCTCCTCAATCAATCAATCAGTGCTATTTACTAAGCCTTTGTTGTTTGCAGAGCACTGTACTAAGCGCTTGGGAGAGTACACTATAACAGAGTTGCCCACAGTGAGTCTAGAATCTAGCTTACAGTCTAGTCATCATTACTATTATTATCATTTTCATTTTTATATTTAAAGCACTTCCTACGTGTCAAGCACGATTCTAAGTGCTGGGGTAGATACAAGTTAATCAGGTTGGACACAGTCCCTATCCCAAATGTGATTCACAGTCTATATCTACGGGTGAACAGGCATTTTATCTCCATTTTACTGTTGAAGAAACTGAGGCACAGAGAAGTTAAATGACTTGTCCAAGGTCACACAACAAGCAATTGACGGAGCTGGGATTAGAACCCAGGTCCTCTGACTCCAGGCCTGTGCTCTTTCCACTAGGCAACACTGCTTATATTTAAACTAAATCGCTCCTGCTGCGTTTCAAAGTCACGTCTCTTGCCCCATCCTCAGAGGAGATGGGGGATCACGACCCCTTGGGAGACTTGGAAACTGATGTTAGGTCCTCCTCTTCCTCTTCCCCTCAGCTTTCTCTTCTCCAGGCTAAACAAAACAACCCGCCTAATAAACACATCTCCTCCAAGAGGACTTCCAAGATTAAGCTCTTTTATGTCCTCATCCGCTCTCCCTTCTGCATTGATTATGAACTTGGCTGTTTACCCCTTAAGCACTTTGATATTCACCCTAAGCCCACGATATGTATGGAAATATTTTTATACTCTCCTATTTCCTCTATCCTTAATCTATTTTTTGATGTCTGCCTGCCTTTGTACTCTGTAAGCTCCCTGTGGGCAGCCAATTCTGTGGTATGGTATTTTTACAAGCATTTAGTACAGTGCTCTGCACACGGTAAGCTCTCACGAACAGATTGCTTGATAATCTTAGGTCCTTTGGCCTGCCCTCAGTGGTCTTCATTCATTTGATTGTATTTATTGAGCCCTTACTGTGTGCAGAGCACTGTACTAAGTGGTTGGGAGAGTACAATATAACAACAAACTGATACATTCCTGCGGTCCATCAACAGCATTCATGAATAGCAGTCTTGGGAGACTTCTTCTGATCTGAGAGGAGCAGTGTAGCCTAGTGGAAAGAGCACAGGCCTGAGAGTCAGAGGACCTGGCTTCTAAGCCCAGCTCCACTACATGTCTTCTGTATGACGTTGGGCAAGTCACTTAACTTCTCTGTGCCTCAGTCATCTCATCTTTAAAATGGGGATTAAGACTGTGAGCCCTACGTGTGACAGGCAGGGACTGTGTCCAACCTGATTATCTTATATCTACCCCAGCTCCTGGCACCTAGTAAGTCAGTTTGTCAGTGCTATTAAATGAGTGCTCACTGTGTGCAGAGCACTATATTAAGAGCTTATACTAAGCATTATATTGTTATACAATAGAACAATATAGCAGACACATTCCCTGCCCACAATGGGTTTACAGCCTAAAGGGGGAGACAGACACCAATATAAAAAAATAAATTACAGATATGTTCATAAGTGCTGAGGGACTGAGGGGCATGGGGGGTGGTGAATAAAGGGAGCAAGTCAGGGTGACACAGAAGGGAGTGAGAGAAGAGGCAAGGAGGGCTTAGTCAGGGAAGGCCTCTTGGAGGAGATGTGCCTTCAATAAGGCTTTGAAGGTGGGCTGAGTAATCGTCTCTCGGCTATGAAGAGAGAAAGAGTGTTCCAGGCCAGAAGCAGGATGTGGGTGAGAGGTCGGCAGCAAGATGGATAAGATGGAGGTTCATTGAGTAGGTGTGTATTAGAAGAGCCAAGTGTGCAGAATTGGGTTGTAATAGGAAAGCAGTGAGGTGAGGTAGGAGAGGGGGCAACGTGATGGACTGCTTTAAAGTGCTTAAGGAAGACCGGGAGTCCTGGGCAGATCAGGAACCGTGTCCAACCTGATTAGCTTGGACCGACCCCAGTGCTTCATACAGTTCCTGGCACAAAATATGCGCTCAATAAATATCATCCCAAAATACCATTTACCCAAGCTCTGCACTTGTCTGTTTTGCGACTTAGGGAAAGTCACTTAACTTCCCTGTGCCTCAGTTTCCTCATCTGGAAAATGGGGAGTCCCACGTGGGACAACCTGATTGCCTTGTGTCTATCCCAGTGTTTAGAACAGTGCATGGCATATAGTAAGCACTTAACAAATACCATAGTAACAATAATAATAATAAATGTTAGGAGGGAGCTGCCATCTGTAGGAGGAGGATGAGGGGGTTGGGGCTGCCGCTCCCCCGGTTCCCGGCAGATGATGCTGTCAGGGAGTGATCCCGGGGGACCTCCTTCAACTCTGTTCTCCATGCCCCTGCAGCCCCCGAGAGACACCCCCACCCCTCGTCCCATCCCCCCACCCCCAACCCCACCTCACCCTCAGGCCCTGGAGCTTCATCGTCCCGGGCCTCATCCTCCCAGCTCGAGTCAGGAAGAGTTCTTGCCCATGCCAGCTGTGCCCGCAGTACCCTCCCAGGAGTTGCCCTCGGGGGCGAGAAAGGTTCAGGGAACGGAGAGGGGCAAAGCCGGGGTCCGGGCGGCCAAGCTGGCCCCCGAGGTCCAGACGGAGCCAGGTCCAGCTGTGTGGCCTGAAACCAAAAGGGTGGCAGGACAAAGCTGCAGCTTGGTCATTCTCGCTTCCAGTTGGTCCCTGGCTGCCTGTCCCCAGTCAAGCGACAGTACATATTGAGCACTTATTCTCTGCAGAGCGCTATATTAAGCACTGAGGAGAGGACGCCAACCCTTGGTCCACATCCTACCTCTGCCCTGGAATGTCCTCCCTCATCAAATCCACCAGACAATCACCCTGACCCCTTCAAAGCCCTACTGAAGGCACACCTCCTCCAAGAGGCCTTCCTAGACTAAGCCCCCTTTGCCTCAGCTCCCCTCCCTTCCATATCACCTCAACTTGCTCCTGTTCTTCTTTCTTCCCCCACCACCCCGCCCCACAGTACTTCTGTACATATGTATATATCTATAATTCTATTTATTTATATTAATGCCTGTTTCCTTCTTTTGATGTCTGTCTCCCCATCCCTCCTCCCCTAGACTGTAAGCCCGTTGTGGGCAGGGAATGTCTCTCCAGCGCTTAGAACAGTGTTAGGTACATAGTAAGTGCTTAACAAATACCATCATCATTATTATTATCTATTGCTATATTGTTCTTTCCAAGCGCTTAGTACAGTGCTCTGCACACAGTAAACACTCAATAATTTGATTGAATGAATGAATACACCAGAGTTGGTAATGATAATAATAATGATATTTGTTAAGCGCTTACTATGTCCCAAGCACTGTTCTAAGCACTGGGAAGCAGCGTGGCTCAGTGGAAAGAGCATGGGCTTTGGAGTCAGAGGTCATGGGTTTAAATCACAGCTCCGCCACTTGTAAGCTGTGTGATCTTGGGCAAGTCACTTAACTTCTCTGGGCCTCAGTTCCCTCATCTGTAAAATGGGGATGAAGACTGTGAGACCCATGTGGGACAACCTGATTACCTTGTATCTACCCCAGCACTTCGAACAGTGCTTGGCACATAGTAAGTGCTTAACAAATACCAACGTTATTATTATTATTATTATTCTAAGCGCTGGGGTAAATACAAGGTAGTCAGATTGTCCCACGTGGGACTCCCAGTCTCAAGCCCCATTTTACAGATGAGGTAACTGAGGCCCAGAGAAGTTAAGTAACTTGCCCAAGGTCACACAGCAGACAAGTGGTGAAACCAGGGTAAGAAACCTCAACCTCTGACTCCCAAGCCCGGGCTTTTGCCATTAGGCCATGCTGCTCCTCTACTAGGCCAGACCCATTCCCTGCCCTTCGAGACTTACCTCCAGCCTCTCTGTGGATGGATAAGAGTGGGGGTCCCCTCCATAGACACCGGGGCCTGGGAGGTGGGGAGGGGCGGGTCTGGGGTCTCTTTGGCTGGGCAGGAGCCCAGCCCCCCCCCCCCCACTCTTACCTGGGCAGGATACCCAGCCTGACTTGGCCTGTCCCTTTTGGTCCAAATCCCAGCTCTTCTGATCCCTCAGAAAAGAGAGAGAAGATCTCCAGGGAAGGGCTACCCATCCGGGGGTCCTTGTCCCGCCGGGAAGCGCCATCCTTCACACTGCAGGGAGCTGAGGGGATGGAGAGGGGCTGGATGTGCTGATGGACAGTGGATCTGAGGGACATTTGCCAGGAGGGCTACCAGGTGCGGCCTTACTGAGCCCACTCTGGCCCTCGGGGGGTACAGAGCCTGTTCGAAGAAAGAACCTGAGAGTGGGGAGGGGGCAAGAAAAGGAGTGTCCGGCACCTGAGGTCTGAGCCCGGTGTCAGTGTAAGGTCAGTGAGCCGGGCAGAAAGCGGGCCGAGTTTGGGGAAGCATCCGAAGGGCTCTGGGGAACCCCTCTGCACCCCTTCATCGGGCCAGAGCCAGCAGTCGGAGCCGGGGCCTGTATAAATAAGGATCTTTATTTAGTCCGAATGGGGAGCAAAAGGCCTCGGCCTCCAAATCGTATAAATATATAAAGTCAGCGTTCCTCACCACACACCAAGCCACATTCAATCCTCAGCCTGGGTTTCCCCTGGCTTTCCTGGGTTTGGGGTTGTTTTTTGGGTTTGTTTTTTGGCAAAGCAACTCTTATTTACAATTATACAAAAAGTATTACAAAAAGTGGTCCGCAACCTGGGGAAAGGGGAGGAGAAGAGGGGAAGGGCATCCGCGGGGGTCTGACGAGGGGGTGAGGGGGATGGTAAGCGGGGAGGAGAGGGGGTAGCCCCCTGTCCGCGGCGGGGGGGACCGAGCGGGGCGGCGGGCTTTGGTTTCCAAGCCAATAAATAATCTGGGGAGGGGGCGTCCTCGGGAATCCTTCGAGGTTTCAGGGCTGAGTCCGGGGTGTGAGTGTCCGCGGGCTGGGACTTCACAGCACGTGGTAGACGGGGTCTCCGAGGCCGCCCCCGCCCCCGGCCCCGGGGAGCTGGCCGCAGGGCGTCGGGGAGGGGATCTGGGCGCCGCTCTCGCTCAGGGTGGTGCCCTCCGGGGGCGAGCAGGGCGCCCCTTCGCCCCCCGCCTCCCCCAGGGGCAGCACGGGGCAGCTGGAGCTCTCGGTCGATATCCGCTCCACGATGCTGGAGAGGCAGTCCAGGCTGGACACCAGCGAGACCTTCCCGACTTTGGCATCTGCGAGGTGAGAAGGACCGGTCCCGGATCGACCTGGGACTCTTGGGGCCCACCGCACTTGCCCCCTCCCGGCTACCTCCCCATTTCCCCTCCCACCTTCCTCCCCACCCCCAGGGAGAGGTGGGAATAATAATAATAATAATAATAATCATAATAATAATAATAATAATAATAATAATAATGGCATTTATTAAGTGCTTACTATGTGCAAATCACTGTTCTAAGCACTGGGGAGGTTACAAGGTGATCAGGTTGTCCCATGTGGGGCTCACAATCTTAATCTCCATTTTGCAGATGAGGTAACTGAGGCCCAGAGAAGTGAAGTGACTTGCCCAAAGTCACACAGCTGACAATTGGTGGAGCCGGGATTTGAACCCCTGACCACTGACTCCAAAGCCCGTGCTCTTTCCACTGAGCCACGCTTCTTCCGGCGTGTCCAGAGGGGGAAACTGAGGCTGGCGACAGCGTCAATAAGGGGAGGGGGGAGTCTTTGCTAGTTCCCACGTTCATGCCAACTTGGTGTTCCCCCCCGCCCCCCACAACGCATTGGGAAGGAGAGGATCAGGGGGCTGTGCTAAGCGCTTGGTCCGAGTCTCCGGGCTCGGGTCCCAGCTCTGGAAGTTTAGGGGGGCTGAACTAGAGAACTGCCCCCGTCCAAGCAGCGTGGCTCAGTGGAAAGAGCACGGGCTTTGGAGTCAGAGGTCATGGGTTCAAATTCCGGCTTTGCCAATTGTCAGCAGACTTTGAGCAAGTCACTTAACTTCTCTGTGCCTCAGTTACCTCATCTGTAAAATGAGGATTAAGATTGCGAGCCCCACATGGGACAACCTGATCACCTTGCATCCTCCCCAGTGCTTAGAACAGTGCTTTGCACATAGTAAGCGCTTCACAAATGCCATCATTATTATTATAGAGAAGCAGCGTGGCTCAGTGGAAAGAGCACGGGTTTTGGAGTCAGAGGTCAAGGGTTCAAATCCCGGCTCCGCCAATTGTCGGCTGTGTGACTTTGGGCAAGTCACTTCACTTTTCTGTGCCTCAGTTCCCTCATCTGTATAATGGGGATTAAGACTGTGAGCCCCCCGTGGGACAACCTGATCACCTTGTAACATCCCCAGCGCTTAGAGCAGTGCTTTGCATATAGTTAGCGCTTAATAAATGCTGATGTTATTATTTTTTTTTTAATACAACTGGATGTGGGAAGCCAGGGCAGGCCGAGGTGGGCCCGGGATCTGGGTTAGGGGCTGGGCCCGGACCTACCATTCTGTGTCTCGGTGTAGTAGCTGCTGTCGAAGCCGCTCCTCCTCCGGGGGACGCAGGGGGGGCCGCTGTAGTCCATCTGGAGAGGAAGAGGAGGACAGAGCCGGCCCGCGGCAGGTCAGCCGGACAGGTCTCACCCCAGAGATCAGGCCGAGTCCACCTCTGCCCCCGCCCCCAGCCCAGCCACATTCCCCCACCCCCTGCCCCACCACCACCACCACCTCTCACCCCCGACCGAGGTCCCTTCCCCAGAGTTTCTCCCGTCATAACCGAATTTTGGGGAGCAGTGGGGAAGGCTCCGTCTAGCTGCCTTTAAAGTGTGAGACGAAAGGGGCTCGGGGGCGGGGGGGGGGGTGAGGGGAAACGATGATGATGATGATGGTATTTGTTAATAGTAATAATAATAAGGGGATGGTATTTGTTAAGCACTTACTATGTGCCAAGCACTGTGGCTATACAAGGAGATCAGGTTGTCCCACATGGGTCTCCCAATCTTAATCCCCATTTTACAGATGAGATAACTGAGGCCCAGGGAAGTGAAGTGACTTGCCCAAAGTCACACAGCTGACAAGTGGGAGAGTCGGGATTAGAACCCATGATCTCTGACTCCCAAGCCCGTGCTCTTTCCACTGAGCCACGAAGCACCTTACTATGTGCCGAGCACTGTTCTAAGCACTGAAGGTCGACTAGGAAGGCCCAGGGGTGAGCTGGACTCCAGAATCCCTGGATCCCCTGGAGTTCCGATTCTCTAGGACCCCTCTGCACTCTCCGCTAGACCTTGTGGCTAGAGCATGGGCGCTTGGGAGTCAGAAGGTTATGGGTTCTAATGCCAACTCCGCCACATCTGCTGTGTGACCTGGGGCAAATCACTTCACTTCTCTGGGCCTAATCTGTAAAATAATGATAATGATAATAATAATGATGTTATTAGTTAAGCACTTACTATGTGCCAAGCAGTGTTCTAAATGCTGGGGTAGATAGCAAGTAATCAGGTTGTCCCACGTGGGGCTCACAGTCTTAAGACTGGGCGCCCTATGTGGGATATGTGGGATTTATTGATTCATTCAATAAACACGATTGAATAAATGGCCGGGACTGTGTCCAACCCGATTATCTGTATCTACAGATTATCTGTATCCAATTATCTTGTATCTACCCCCAGCGCTTAGAAGAGTGCCTGGCACATAGTAAGGGCTTAACCAATACTATTATTATTATTATTTATTATTATTATTGGCCCAGGCAGAGGTGAGAAAGGTGGGGGGGGGGGGGCACGGAACCAGCAGATGCCCCTCTTATGCCGTGGCATATAAAATCCCGGGCTTGGGAGTCAGAGGTCATGGGTTCTAATTCCGACTCAGCCACTTGTCAGCTGTGTGACTTTGGGCAAGTCACTTCACTTCTCCGGGCCTCAGTTCCCTCATCTGTCAAACGGGGATGAAGACTGTGAGCCCCACGTGGGACAACCGGATATAAAAATAATAATAATTTTGGTGTCCGTTAAGCGTAATAATAATAATAATACTAATTTTGGTATTTGCTAAGTGCTTACTATGTGCAGAGCACCGTTCTAAGCACCCGGGAGGATACAAGGTGATCGTGTTGTCCCGTGCGGGGCTCACAATCTTAAAGACCTTGTATCTCCTCCAGCGCTTAGACGGTGCAAGGCACATGGTAAGCGCTTAACGAATACCACTGTTATGATGGTTAGGAGAAGCAGCGTGGCTCAGTGTAAAGCCCGGGCTTTAGAGTCAGAGGTCACGGGTTCAAATCCCGGCTCCGCCGCTTGTCAGCTGGGTGACTTTGGGCAAGTCACTTGAATTCTCTGGGCCTCAGTTACCTCATCTGTAAAATGGGAATTAAGACTGTGAGGCCCATGGGGGACAACCTGATTACCTTGTATCGCCCCAGCGCTTAGAACAGTGCTTCGCACATAGCAAGAGCTCAACAAATACCATCACTATTATTATTAGTATTATGACTTCACTTCTCTGTGCCTCAGGTCCCTCATCTGTAAAACGGGGGTGAAGACTGTGAGCCCCCCGTGGGGCAACCTGATCACCTGATCAAAGAACAGTGCACATGGTGAGTGTTTAGCCAATGCCATCGTTGTTATTATTATTATTATTATTATTATAGTCCCCTTCCCCGCCCCTGGCCGTCCCCAGGGCCCTCTCCTGGTCCGTCCCTCGCCGCCCCCGCGCCCCCCGGCTCACCATGCCGTCGGAGCAGCTGGAGCGCGGGCTCGAGGCGTCCGAGTCCCCGCTGTAATGTTCGACGGGGCGGGCGGCGGGCGCGGCCCCGGCCGGGTAGAAGGGGGCGCCGGGGCCCGGGGCGGCGCCGTCCTGGTCCCGCAGCAGCGCCTGCAGCCCCTCGATGTAGCGGATGGCGTTGCGCAGGATCTCCACCTTGGGCAGCCGCTGGTTGGGGTTGCTGGACGTGCAGCGCTTCAGGGTCTCGAAGGCCTCGTTGACCTTGCTGAGCCGGCGCCGCTCGCGCATGGTGGCCGCCTTGCGCCGGTCGGCGTTGGTGGTCTTGCGCTTGCAAGCCTTGCAGGCCCACAGGAGGCAGCGGCCGGCCTGGTGGTGGCCGCTGGGCGCCCGCACGTGCTCGTCCTCGCGCCCCGACGGGGCGGCCGGCCCCAAGGCCGCCGGGGCCGCCGGCTCGTCGGCCTTCAGGAGCGCGCCCACGTGCACCAGCCGCGGGTCCAGGTCCTCGAAGAAGCGCAGGTCCGGGGAGTCGAAGCACGGGTCGTCGTAGAAGTCGTCGCCCGCGGCCGCCCCCGCGAAGGAGCAGAGGGACCCGTCGGGGCCCGACAGGTCCATGTCCCGCAGCGGCGCCGGCAGCAGCTCCATGCGCTGCCCGGGGCGGGGGGCCCGACTCACCAGCCGCTCCCACTCCCCCGCCCCGACTTGCCCTCCGGGCCCCGAAGCCGCTCCCGGGAGGGTAAACCGAGGCCCGGCGGCAGGGGAGCACCGGCTCTCGGACCCTGGGGAATTGCGGGAGGGGGCTCCGGGGGGCGTCGAGCCAAGAGTCCCGCCCGCCCCGCACCGCTCCTCTCCCTCCCCCGGCCGCCCCCCGCCTATTTATCCCGGAGCCCCCGGCTGGGCCGCGGGCAGAGCCCGGGGGGCGGGCCTCGGGGGGCGTCCGGGGACCAATGGAAGCTGCGGGGGGCGGGGGGCGAGGAGGGGAGGGTCCCTGCTGCCCAAGGGGGCGGGGTCCCGCCGGACTCCGTGGCCTCTCTCTCCCCGAGATCCGCCCCGTCGGGAATATAATAAGGATGGTATTTGTTAAGCGCTTATCAATCAATCAATCAAGCAATCAATCAATCGTATTCATTGAGCGCTTACTGTGTGCGGAGCACTGCACTAAGCGCTTGGGAAGTCCAAGTTGGCAACATATAGAGACGGTCCCTACCCAACAGTGGGCTCACAGTCTAGGAGGGGGAGACGGAGGACAAAACCAAACATACTAACAAAATAAAATAAATTGAATAGATATGTACAATTAAATAAATAGAGTAATAAATATGTACAAACATATCTACGTATATACAGGTGCTGTGAGCCCACTGTTGGTTGGGTAGGGACTGTCTCTATATGTTGCCAACTTGTACTTCCCAAGCGCTTAGTACAGTGCTCTGCACACAGTAAGCGCTCAATAAATACGATGGATTGATTGATTGATTGAAGGGAAGGAGGTAAGATGAGGGGGATGGAGAGGGGGACGAGGGGGAGAGGAAGGAAGGGGCTCAGTCTTACTATGCGCAAAGCACTGATCACTGGACAACGTGATCAGGTTGTCCCACGGGGGGCTCACAGTTTTAATCCCCATTTTCCAGGTGAGGTAACTGAGACCCAGAGAAGTTAAGTGACTTGCCCAAAGTCACAGAGCTGACAGGAGGTGGAGGCGGGATTTGAACCCATGACCTCTGACTCCAAAGCCCGGGCTCTTTCCACTGAGCCACGCTGGCTTCTCATGGGGAGAGGGCGACTGTCCTGGAAAATCCCGCTCCCTTGGAGTCTCCCCGAAAACTGCCAGGGGGTCCGGGATCTGTAGGCCGCGGGTGTGACTGATTTAATAGAGCGAGCGCTGTGAAAGCGGGGGCCGGGGGTCTCAATCAATCAATCAATCAATCGTATTTATTGAGCGCTTACTATGTGCAGAGCACTGTACTAAGCGCTTGGGAAGTACAAATTGGCAACACATAGAGACAGTCCCTACCCAACAGTGGGCTCACAGTCTAAAAGGGGGAGACAGAGAACAGAACCAAACATACCAACAAAATAAAATAAATAGGATAGAAATGTACAAGTAAGATAAATAAATAAATAGAGTAATATTGTAGAGTAATACATGGGACAGGGTCTCCTTACCCTTCGTCCCCCTTCCCACTCTGCGGGGGTCCCGGGCGGGAGAAACCGAGAGAGACAGAAACGGAGAGACAGAGAGACACGGTCACAGTCCGGCAGTCGGGGTCCCTAGGGGGGCCCCCACTCCCGCTCCCCGCCCCTCCCCACATCCACGACCCCCCACTCAGGACGGGACAGCCCCCCACCCCCGGATACTGACTCCCTCCCCACCAAAGGGGCGCTGGACGTCCCCTTCGGGGAGGGACACGTGTCTATAATAATAATAATAATAATGGCATTTATTAAGCGCTTACTATGTGCAAAGCACTGTTCTATAGCCGGCTCACTGAGCGCGCCGAGGACTGGCCTAAAGCTCCAGGCTGAACCCTGACGTTCCTTATACACCCCCCTCTCGCGTTATAACACGGTCATTCGCAGCTCTCTCGCCCTCCATGGACCCCCTCAACCCGCGCTCTGAGAGGCGTGGGGAGGGGAAGGGCGTGTCAGTTGGTTTTCCCAGCCGGGACCTTTTCCCGCGCCCTTCCCTCGACCCCCTCCCCGGCTCCTCCCCATCCCGAGCTGGGGAGGGGGGTTAGGGGAGGGAGTTGTTGGGGGTTGGAGGAAGGAGGAGGAAAAAAGACAGAGCTCCCCGGAGCGGACCCAGGACGGAGCTAGGAAGTCGGGAGAAGAGGGGAGGGGGGCGAGAGGGAAGTGGAGGAAGGCTGAATTCTCCTTAATCAATCAAACAATCAAAGGTATTATTTGAGCGGTATTTAATAATACTAATAATTATCATTATTATGGTATTTGTTAAGCGCTCACTATAATAATAATGATGGCATTTGCTAAGCGCTTACTATGTGCCAAGCACTGTTCTAAGCGCTGGGGTAGATACAAGGTAAGCAGGTTGTCCCATTTTGGGCTCACAGTCTTCATCCCCATTTTACAGCTGAGGTAACTGAGGCACAGAGAAGGTAAGGGGACTCGCTCAAAGTCACACAGCAGACAAGTGGCGGAGGGGAGATTAGAACCCACGACCTCTGACTCCCAAGCCCGGACTCTTTCCACTAAGCCACGCTGCTTCGAGGTGGAATTTATTGAGCGGTATCTGTCGAGGAGGGGTTGAAGGAAGATTCTCCGAACCCCTTTCCAAACGGAGTTCAGGCGACTCCTGAAATTTCGGTATTGGGGTGGGGGGCATTTTAGGCTCCGGGTGGCTGCCCGGCCCCGGAATGGGGTGGGAGGGAGGGGGAGTTGTCAGCCTGATTCTGATCCCTCCCAGAGGAAGGAAGGGGACACGAGCATCCCACCCCATCCCGGTCTTTCCTCCCGCCGCGATCTCTGACCGGTCCTTTGCTAGTGGCCATGAAAGGCCTTTCGCCCCTCCTCTTCGGCCTTTCCATCAATCAGTCAATCATCAATCAATCAATCCATCAGTCAATGGAAGCAGCATGGCCTAGTAGCAAGATCAAAAGCTTGGGAATCAGAGGTCGTGGGTTCTAATCCTGTCTCCGCCACCTGTCTGCTCTGTGACCTCAGGCAAGTCACTTCACCTCTCTGGGCCTCAGTTCCCTCATCTGTAAAAGGGGGACTGAGACCCTGAGCCCTACATGGGACAGGGACTGTGTCCAACCCAGTTTACTTGTATCCACCACGTCGCTTAATACAGTGCCTGGAACATAGTAAACGTTTAACAAATACCGCAATAATAATAATAATAACATGAGGGAGCGAGGCGAAACCAGACTTACTTTAGAAGAAAGCAGGTGGCGGCGTTGCCCTCTGTATAGAGCGATTGCTGAGACAGCGGTTTTGAGGTGTCTGCAAAAGTGTCTGCGGTGAAAGAGCTGCGCATACAAAAAAACCTCCCGGTATGGGTTTCACCTCCTGGTTGAGAAGCCCGAATCGCAGTTCATCCGTTAGAAACGTGCGGGGCCTTTTAGACTAACAGCAGCGTGGTTCAGTGGAAAGAGCCCGGGCTTGAGAGTCAGAGGTCGTGGGTTCTAATCCCGCCTCCGCCACTTGTCTGCTGTGTGACTTAGGGTGAGTCTCTTACCTTCTCTGTGCCTCAGTTACCTCATCTGTAAAATGGGGATGAAGACTGTGAGCCCCACGTGGGGCAATCTGATTACCTTGTGTCCCCCAGCGTTTAGAACATTCATTCATTCAATCGTATTTATTGAGCGCTTACTTTGTGCAGAGCACTGTACTAAGCGCTTGGGAAGTAGAAGTTGGCAACATATCGAGACGGTCCCTACCCAACAGTGGGCTCATAGTCTAGAAGGGGGAATGCTTGGAACATAGGAAGCGCTTAACAAATACCACTATTATTATTATTATTATCTCCTGCCCACCGAGACAGTAGCCACGGGCACCAATCTACATCTGTGGAGGGTCAGAGGGCAGGGGGAAGCAGCGTGGCCTAGTGGATAGAGCACGACCCTGGGAGGCAGAAAGATTCTTTGCCACTGTCTGCTGTGTGACCTTGGGTGAGTCCTTTCAGTTCTCCATGCCTCAGCTACCTCATCTGTCAAATGGGGATTAAGACTGTGAGCCCCGTGTGGGACAGGGACCATGTCCAACCTGATTATCTCGTATCTACCTCAGTGTCTGGCACATAGGAAGCACTTAGCAAATTCCATTGAAATGGGAAGGGGGCACCCCCGAATCTGCTGTGTGACCTTGGGCAAGTCACTTAACTTCTCCGTGCCTCAGTTATCTCATCTGTCAAATGGGGATTAAGACGGTGAGCTCCACATGGGACAACCTGATTAGCTGGTATCTACCCTAGTGCTTAGAATAGTGCTTGGCAAATAATAATAATGATAATATTTATTAAGCACTTACTATGTGCCGAGCACTGTTCTAAGCGCTGGGGGGTAGATACAGGGTAATCAGGTTGTCCCACATGAGGCTCACAGTCTTACCCCCGTTTTACAGATGAGGTAACTGAGGCACAGAGAAGTTGTGATTTGCCCAAGGTCACACAGCTGAAAAGAGTGAGCCCAGACTGAGCCCTCCTCTTCCTCTGCTCCTCCTCCCCTCCCCATCGCCCCTACTCCCTCTCTCTGCTCTACCCCTTCTCTGCCCCACAACACTTGTGTATATATTTGTACTTATTTATTACTCTATTTTACTAACAATGATGTGTAGATATCTATAATTCTATTTATCTATTTTAATGCTATTGATGCCTGTCTACTTGTTTTGTTTTGTTGTCTGTCTCCCCCTTCTAGACTGTGAGCCAGTTGTTGGGTAGGGATTGTCTCTGTTGCCTAATTGTACTTTCCAAGTGCTTAGAATAGTGCTCTGCACACAGTAAGTGCTCAATAAATACGATTGAATGCATGAATGAATGAAAGTGGCGTAGCACGGATTAGAACCCATAATAACAATAAAAATGATGGCATTTATTAAGTGCTTACTATGTGCAAAGCACTCTTCTAAGCGCTGGGGAGGTTACAAGGGGATCAGGTTGTCCCACGGGGGGTTCACGGTCTTAATCCCCATTTTACAGATGAGGTGACTGAGGCACAGAGAAGTGAAGTATTTATTAAGTGCTTACTGTATGCAGAGCACTGTAATAAGTGCTTGGAAAGAACAATTCGGCAACAGATAGAGACAATCCCTACCCAACAACGGGCTCACAGTCTAGGAGGGGGAGACAGACAACAAAACAAGTAGATAGACATCAACAGCATCAAAATAGATAAATAGAATTATAGGTGTATACACATCATTAATAAAATAAATAGAATAATAAATATGTACAAATATACACCAGTGCTGTGGGGCAGGGAATGGAGTAGAGCTCTTTGGGCCTCAGTGACCTTATCTGGAAAATGGGACAAGGGACAGGGACTGTGTCCAACCCAATTTGCTTGTATCCACCCCAGCGTTTAGTACAGTGTCTGGCACATAGTAAGTGCTTAACATGAGAGGCAGCATGGCGTAGTGATAGAGCATGGGTATGGGGTAAGAAGGTCATGGGTTTGAATCCCAGATCCACCACTTATCTGCTAAAGGACCTTGGGCAAGTCACTTAGCTTCTCTGGGCCTCAGTGACTTCATCTGTAAAATGGGAATTGAGACTGTGAGCCCCGCATGGGACAGGGATTGTGTCCAACCGATATGCTTGTATCCACTCCAGGGCTTAGTACAGTACCTGGCACATAGTAAGCACTTAACAGATGCCATTATTATTATTATCATCGAGCACTTACTGGGGGCAGAGCGCTGTAATGAGTGCTTGGATGGGTATAGTAAAATTGTCAGTCCGACGGGGGCCAGAACAGCCTCAGACCTAGGGGGACCTCTGTCCCCGTGACATTGCTACCTGCCCCCTGCTCCCGTCGCCTGACCAAGTGGTCCGGAGGATAGAAACAATTCGCTCCAGAGGATGCCTTCCTCCCTCTAAAATCCGCCAGACAATGATACTCCTCCGTTTCAAAGCCCTGTTGAAGGTGCATCTCCTCCAGGAGGCCTTCCCAGACTCAGCCCCACTTTCCTCATCTCCCACTCCATTCCATGTCACCCTAACTCGCTCCCTTTGCTCTTTCCTTCCTCTCCTTGCCCCACAGCACTTATTTATAGATCTGCCATTTTATTTATTTCTATTGATACCTGTTTACTTGTACTGATGTCTATCTCCCCAAACCCACCCCCAGACTACAAACTCGTTGTTGGCAGGGATTGTCCCTCTTTTATTGCTGTATTGTCCTTTTCCAAGCACTTTGTACAGTGCTCTGTACACAGTAAGCATTCAATTAATGATAATAATAATAATGGTATTTGTTAAGCGCTTACTATCTGCCAAGCACTGTTCTAAGAGCTGGGATAGACATAGGGTAATCAGGTGGTCTCACGTGGGGCTCACAATCTCAATCCCCATTTCACAGATGAGGTAACTGAGGCACAGAGAAGTTAAATGACTCGCCCAAGGTCACACAGCAGACAAATGGCGGAGCTGGGATTAGAACCCATGTCCTCTGACTCCCAAGCCCGTGCTCTTGCCAGTAAGCCACGCTGAGGAAATCAGGTTGTCCTACGTGGGGCTCACAGTCTTAACCCCCATTTTACAGATGAGGGAACTGAGGTATAGAGAAGTGGAGTGGCTTGCCCAAAGTCACACAGCCGACAAGTGGCAGAGCCGGGATTAGAACTCATGACCTCTAACTCCCAAACCCGTGCTCTTTCCACTGAGGCATGCTGCTGCTTTTCACTGAATGAATGATTGAAGATGCCCCTCACCCACTCCCAGGCCCCGAGCCCATTGAGGGGCAGGTATTACGTTTACCGCCTAAAAGGGATGCTCCTGGGGAGGGAGCTGAAGCCACAGCACCGGGGTCTACAGCGTGGCTCAGTGAAAAGAGCCCGGGTTTGGGTTCAAATCCCGGCTCCGCCAATTGTCAGCTGTGCGACTTTGGGCAAGTCACAACTTCTCTGGGCCTCAGTTCCCTCACCTGTAAAATGGGGATTAAGACTGTGAGCCCCCCGTGGGACAGCCTCATCACCTTGTAACCTCCCCAGCGCTTAGAACAGTGCTTTGCTCATAGTAAGCGCTTAATAAATGCTATCATTATTATTATTACAGAGGAGTTTTGTTGTCGAATTGTACTTTTCAAGTGCTTTGTCCAGTGCTCTGCACACAGTAAGCGCTCAATAAATACGATTGAATGAAAGAATGAGAGTGGGCCCAGAGCAGGATCACGGAGTTCGGGGACCGGAGCGCGTGGTCTGAGCGCGTCCACACTTGGGAAGCAGCAACAAAGCCCTACTGAAAGCTCACCTCCTCCAGGAGGCCTTCCTAGACTGAGCCCCCCTTTTCCTCTGCTTCTCCTCCCCTCCCCATCACCCCGACTCCCTCCCTCTGCTCTACCCCCCTCTCTGCCCCACAGCTCTTGTGTATATACGTACATATTTATTATTCTATTTATTTTATTAATATGAGCCCCCCTTTTCCTCTCCTCCTTCTCCCCTCCCCATCGCACCCCCTCTGCCCTACGCCCTTCCCCCCCCCACAGCACTTGTATATATTTGTACATATTTATTACTCTATTTATTTTATTAATGATGTGTATATAGCTATAATTCTATTTATTCTGATGGCATTGAAGCCTGTCTACTTGTTTTGTTTTGTTGTCTGTCTCCCCCTTCTAGACTGTGAGCCCACTGTTGGGTAAGGACTGTCTCTACATGTTGCCGATTAAACACTTAGTACAGTGTTCTGCACACAGTAAGTGCTCAATAAATATGATTGAATGAATGAATGAATACTATTTATTTATACTGTTGCTATGGATGCTGGTCTACTTGTTTTGTTTTGTTTTGTTTTGTTTTGTTGTTCATCTCCCCCCCCTTCTAGACTGTGAGCCTGTTGTTGGGTAGGGATTGTTTTTGTTGCTGAATTGTACTTTCCAAGTGCTTAGTACAGTGCTCTGCACACAGTAAGTGCTCAGTAAATATGACTGAATGAATGATAAAGCATGGGTTTTGGAGTCAGAAGGTCATATAATAATAGTAATAACAATAATAATAGGTTTTGTTAAGCACTTACTATATGCCAGGCACTGTACTAAGCCCTGGGGTAGATACAGGTAAATTGGGTTGTACACAGTCCCTGTATCATGTGGGGCTCACAGTCTCAATCCCCATTTTCCAGATGAGGTAACTGAGGCCCAGAGAAGTGAAGTGATTTGCCCAAAGTCACACAGTAGACCAGTGACAGAGCTGGGATTAGAACCCAAGACCTTCTGAGTCCCAGGCCCGTGCCCTAGCCACTACGCCATGCTGCTTTAATCTCAGCTCTGCCACATGCCTGCTGTGTGAATTTGGGCAAGTTACTCCACTTCTCTGGGCCTCAGTGACCTCTTCTGGAAAATGGGGATTGAGACTGTGAGCCCCACATGGGACAGCACTGTGTCCAACCCAATTTGTTTGTATCCACCCCAGCGCTTAGTGCAGTGCCTGGCACATAGTTAAACACTTAACAAATGCCATAATAATAATAATAATAATAATAATACTAATAATAATACTAATAATAATAATATTCTGCCGCCCCTGGTCCCATTGCAGAGTTCTCCCAAGGCTGAGCAAGGTGCCTGCACCGTCCCGACCCATGAAAAGAGGCGTCTACCTGCACACACTGTAGACACCTCCTCCAGCACCACGCCCACCCTCCTTACTAGGGCTTTTCCCCCCATTTCCCAGTTGAGGAAACAGGATCATTCATTCATTCAGTAGTATTTATTGAGCACTTTCTGTATGTAAAACACTGTAGTGAGTGCTTGGGAGAGTACAATATAATAATGGACACGTTCCCTGTCTACAATGAACTTGCAGTCTAGAAAGACGGGCTTACAGTCTAGTCATGAAGTGGAGAGTGGATCAGAAAGCAAAGGTCATCTACCTCAGGCCGTCCAGAGCATCGAGGGTAGAGCCGGGCCCGGAGCCCAGGTAGGACGGACAGGCTAGGGCCGATGCCATAAATACGCCAAAGAAAAACTCTGCCTCAATCAATCAATCGATCAATCAATCAATGGTATTTATTGAGCGCTTACTGTGCGCAGGAAACAGTACAAAACACTGCATTTATTGTTATAGTGTACTCTCCCAAGTGCTAGTACAGTGCTTTACACACAGTAAGCGCTCAATAAATGCAATTGAATGAATGTAGGAATGCAAGTACAATGTACAGAGTTGGTAGACACGTTCCCTGATGACAACGAATTTACAGTCTATCAACTGATACTATTTATTAAATGCCTACTGCTTTGAGAGCACAGTACTAAGCACTTGGAAGATCAATCAATCCTATTTATTGAGCACTTACTGTGTGCAATGCACTGTACTAAGCGCTTGGGAGAGAACACCCTAACAGAGTTGGTTGACACACTCCTTGTCTA
The DNA here is from genome assembly GCF_015852505.1 of Tachyglossus aculeatus. NCBI lineage: Eukaryota > Metazoa > Chordata > Mammalia > Monotremata > Tachyglossidae > Tachyglossus > Tachyglossus aculeatus. Next base: position 46,573,222 of record NC_052087.1, on the reverse strand, counting down.
CAATGAATGTACAGTCTACCAAATGATGGTATTTATCAGGCACCTACGGTATTAAGAGCACTGTACTAAGAATTTGGAAGATCAATCCTATTTATGGAGCACTTTACTGTGTGCAGAGCACTTCATGAAGAGCTTGGGAGAGTACAATAGAACAGAGTTGGTAGACACGTTTCTTTCCCGCAAGGAGCGGCAGCTACAACACAGGTTCTGGGGCCCCGCAGCTCAGAGTAGCTGTTGATGATGATGATTTTGATGATGGTGTATGTTAAACGCTTACTATGTGCCAGGCACTGTACTAAGAGCTGGGGTGGGTACAAGCAAATTGAATTGGACACAGTCCCATCCCACATGAGGCTCACAATCTCAATCCCCATTTTATAGATGAGGTAACTGAAGCACAGAGAAGTGAAGTGACTTGCTCAAGGTCACACAGCAGACAAGTGGCAGGGTCGGGATTAAAACCCATAACCAGCAGGTCTCCGAGAGAGCCAGCCTCGCCCCTCCCATGTCACGCTGGGGAAGTGGACCTGACCTGCCTTTGCTTCATCTGTACCCCAAGGGAAGAGGAAGGAAGGCAGCCTGGTCTACTGGATATAATATGGGTCTGGGAGCCAGAGGACCTGCCTGGGTTCTAATTTTGGTTCTGCCACTTACCTGCTGTGTGATCTTAGGCAAGTCATTTCACTTCTCTGGGCCTCAGTTATCTCATCTGTAAAGTGGGGATTCAATACCTGTTCTCCCTCCTACTTAGACTGTGAGCCCCATGTGGGACAGGGACTGTATCCAGCCTAATTAACTTTAATGTACCTCAGCATTTACCACGGAGTTTTATGCTTTGAAAGCACTTAACAGATGCTATTAAAAATAAATGGTAATTATTTCAATGGGAAGGGGGCGAAGTGGGCTAAAATCACGTCAGCCACCCCCAACCCTTCAGGAATCCACCCGGGCTCATACCCACCCACCCGCTCACATACACTCACACTTCCATCAATCAATGGAGAAGCAGCATGGCTCAGTAGGAAAGAGCCCGGGCTGTGGAGTCAGAGGTCATGGGTTCAAATCCTGGCTCTGCCAATTGTCAGCTGGGTGACTTTGGGCAAGTCATTTCACTTCTCTGGGCCTCAGTTACCTCACCTGTAAAATGGGGACTAAGATTGTGAGCCCCACGAGGGACAACCTGATCACCTTGTATCCTCCCCAGTGTTTTGCACCTAGTAAGTGCTTAATAAATGCCATCATTATTATTATTATTATTATAATCAACCAATTGTATTTATTGAGCATTTATTCATTCATTCAATTGTATTGGTTGAGTGCTTACTGTGTGCAGAACACTGTACTAAGCACTTGGGAAGTACAAGTCAGCAACATATAGAGATGGTCACTACCCAACAACGGGCTCACAGTCATTGTGTGCAGAGTACTGGAGAAGCAGCATGGTTTAGTGGAAAGAGCACGGGCTTGGGAGTCAGAGGTCATGGGTTCTAATCCCTGCTCCATTTGTCAGCTGTGTGACTTTGGGCAAGTCACTTAACTTCTCTGTGCCTCAGTTACCTCATCTGTAAAATGGGGATTAAGACTGTGAGCCTCCCGTGGGGCACCCTGGTTACCTTGTACCTACCCCAGGGCTTAAAACAGTGCTCGGCACATAGTATGCGTTTAGCAAATACCATCATTGTCAAGGGCTTAGTACAGTGCTCTGCACATGGTAAGCGCTCAATGAATACGACTGAATGAATGAATGTACTAAGAGTAAATATAACAGAGTTGGCAGACACGTTCCCTGCCCACAATGAGTCTAGAGGGGGAGACAGGCATTAATATAAATAAATAAATAAATTATGGATATGTACATAAGTGAGCCCACTGTTGGGTAGGGACTGTCTCTATATTTTGCCAACTTGTACTTCTCAAGCGCTTAGTACAGTGCTCTGCACACAGTAAGCACTAAATAAATACGATTGATTGATTGATTGATTGATTGATTGCTACGGGGCTGAGGTAGGGGTGAATAAAGGGAGCAAATCCAAGGGCAAGGGCGATGGCGAAGGGAGTGCGAGGAGCAGGGTGAGATAGTGGAAAGAGCATGGGCTTGGGAGTCAGAGGATGTAGGTTTTAATCTGAGCTCCGACACATGTCTGCTGTGTGACCCTGGGCAAGTCACTTACTTTCTCTGTGTCTCAGGTACCTCATCTGTAAAATGGGGATTAAGACTGTGAGGACTGTGTCCAATCCGGTGCTTGGCACATAGTAAGTGCTTACTAACAAATATTATCATTTTTTCTACATGTTTTGTTTTGTTGTCGGTCTCCCCCTTCTTGACTCTGAGCTCATTGTTGGGTAGGGATTGTCTCTATCTGTTGCCAGATTGTACTCTCCAAGCGCTTAGTACAGTTCTCTGCACACTGTTAATGCTCAATAAATATGATTGATTGAATGAATGAATGAATATTTTTATTATCTTATATCTACCCCGGGGCTTAGTACAGTGCTTGGCACATTGTAAGTGCCTAACAAAAACTACATTATTGTCTCCCCCTCTAAACTGCAAGCTCGCTGTGGGCAGGGAATGTGTCTATTTATTGTTATAGTGTGCTCTCCCGAGCGCTTAGAACAGTGCTTTGCCCAAAGTAAGAACTCAATAAATACAAAATGAATGAATAGGAATAGGAATGAATATGAATATGGAAGCAGCATGACGTAGTGGCTAAAACACGAGCCTGGGAATTCATTCATTCATTCATTCAATCGTATTTATTGAGTGCTTACTGTGTGCAGAGCACTGTACTAAGCGCTTGGGAAGTACAAGTTGGCAACATATAGAGACGGTCCCTAGCCAACAGTGGGCTCACAGTCTAGAAATCAGTAGGTCGTGGGATCTAAACCTGGCTCTGCCACTTGTTTGTTGTGTGAACTTGGACAAGTCATTTTACTTCCCTTGGCCTCAGTTACCCCATTTGTGAAATGGGGATTGAGGCTGTGAGCGCCACGTGGGACAGGGATCATGTCCAAGCAGTTTTGTTTGGATCCGTCCCAGCACTTAGTACAGAGCCAGGCACATAGTAACAAATACACAGCATGGCCTAGTGGAAAAAGCATGGGCTTGGGAGTCAGAGGATGTCAGTTCTAATCCCAGCTCCGCCACTTGTCTGCTGTGTGACCTTGGGCAAGCTATTTAACTTCTCTGTGCCTCAGTTCCCTCATCTGTAAAATGGGGATTTAAGACTGTGAGCCCTATGTGGGACAACCTGATTAGCTTATATCTACCCTCTAGACTGTGAGGCCATTGTGGGCAGGGATTGGCTGTCTTTATTGCTGTATTTTATCTTTCAAGTGCTTAGTGCAGCAAGCAGTCAATAAATACAACTGAATGAATGAATAAATGGATACCCCAGTGCTTAGAACAGTGCTTGGCACATAGCAGTGCTTAACAAATGCTATTATTATTATTATTATTTATGATGATTATTATTTGGTGCAAACACACACACCCAAATCCATACCCACATAGAGGGCGTGCACCTCTCCAGCAGGGCCCACCTGACAGGATAATAATAATAATTACGATACCTGTTAAGCACTTATTATGTGCCAAACACTGTTCTAAGCGCTGGAGTGGATTCAAGTCAGTCAGGGTTGGACAGAGTCCCTGTCCCACATTGGGCTCATAGTCTTAATCACCATTTTACAGATGAGGGATCTGAGGCCCAGAGAAATGAAGTGGCTAACCCAAGGTCACCCAACGGACATGTGGCAGAGCCAGGATTAGAAACCATGACCATCTGACAGCCAGACCCATCTTGATCCACTAGGCCATGCTGGCCCTGTGGCCCACAGCCCGGAGTGCTTGCCCTCACCGGTGCCTGCAGGCTGTAGGAGAGGTCCAGCAGGTTGTCACTCATGCCTCATCTCTCGCAACTGGCAAGGCCCGGGCTACCGCACTATAGCCAATGTGGGGGGCTCAGTGGGATCGGCCACGGGGGGACTGGAGAGCCGCCGTGCCTCCTGCTCTCACCACCTTTTCTTTTATCTCCCAGCACAGTGGCCACTTCAGGGCATACCTGGGCTGACCACACCTGGGCTGGTCACACCTGGCCTTGCCCAGAGGCCCCATGCCTGCCCCTCGCCCTGGGCCAACATGCTCTCCTACCCCCCCCAATGCCTGCCACCGTCTTAGGACTGTTGGATCACCCTCTCCCAAGCACTGATTATAATGAGGATGGTATTTCTCAAGCGCTTACTATGTCTTGAGCACAATTCTAGGCGCTGGGGTACATACAAGGTAATCAGGTTGTCCCACGTGGGGCTCACAATCTTAATCCCCATTTTACAGATGAGATAATGCTCTGCACACTGTAAATGCTCAACACGTATAATCGAGGAAAGGGGAGCCACGGTCGACCCTGGGGTCTCCCTTCCCACCTTTAATAACAATAATAGTAATTATGGTACTTGTTAAGCAGCGAGAAGCAGCGTGGCTCAGTGGAAAGAGCCCGGGCTTTGGAGTCAGAGGTTATGGGTTCAAATCCCAGCTCTGCCAATTGTCAGCTGTGTGACTTTGGGCAAGTCACTTCACTTCTCTGGGCCTCAGTTACCTCATCTGTAAAATGGGAATTAAGACTGTGAGCCCCCTGTGGGACAACCTGATCACCTTGTTACCTCCCCAGTGCTTAGAACAGTGCTTTGCACATAGTAAGCACTTAACAAATCCCATCATTATTATCATTATCATTATTATTAAGCACTTACTATGTGCCAAGCACTTTTTGTAGCACTGGGGTAAACACAAATTAATCAAATCGGACGCAATCTCTGCCCCACATGGGTCTCACACTCTTAATCCCCATTTTACAGATGTGGTAACTGAGGCCCAGATAATAATAATAATTATTATTGTGGTATTTGTTAAACTCTCACTATGTACCAGGCACTGAACTAAACTCTGGGGTGGATACAAGCTAATCTGGTTGGACACATTCCCCGTCCCACACAGGGCTCACACTCTTAATCCCCACTTTACAGATGTGGTAACTGAGGCCCAGAGAAGCGAATTGACTTACCCAAGGTCACACAAAGCAGGCATATGGCAGAGTCAGGATTAAAAACCGGGGTCCTTCTGATTCCCAGGCCCATGCTCTGCCCACTAAGCCTCGCTGCTTTGCTGGCTTCCACAGTGACATTTAGCTCCAACCCATCTGGAGCCCTGAAAGAACAAGGGAAGCCCAGTGGGGAGCTCCTGGGTGACCCCCGGGGGGAAAGGAGTCTGTGACAGAGTTGGGGGGTGGCTGGGTGGCGAGCACATGTTCGGGCTTGAGATGTGAGCCCACTGTTGGGTAGGGACCGTCTCTATATGTTGCCAACTTGTACTTCCCAAGTGCTTAGTACAGTGCTCTGCACACAGTAAGCGCTCAATAAATACGACTGAAAGAATGAATGAATGAATGAATGCCTTGATTTTCAGAATAATAATAATATTAATAATGGTTTTTTTAGGTGCTTACTGTGTGCCAGGAACTGTACTAAGCATTGGGATGGATACAAGCAAATTGAGTTGGACACGGTCCCTGTCCCATCTGGGGCTCACAATCGTAATCCCCATTTTCCCATTTCCGTTAGAGAAGCAGCATGGCTCAGTGGAAAGAGCACGGGCTTGGGAGTCAGAGGTCATGGGTTCGAATCCCAGGCTCCGCCGCTTGTCAGCTGTATGACTTTGGGCAAGTCACTTAACTTCCCTGTGCCTCAGTTCCCTCATCTGTAAAATGGGGATTAAGACTCTGAGCCCGACATGGGACAACGTGATCACCTTGTATCCAACCTGGGGCTTAGAACCGTGCTTTGCGCATAGTAAGTGCTTAACAAATGCCATTATTATTATTAGGATTCTAATCCCAGCTCCACCACTTGTCAGCTGTATGACTTTGGACAAGTCACTTAACTTCTCTGTGCCTCAGTTACCTCATCTGTAAAATGAGGATTAGGATTGTGAGTCCCCACATGGGACAACCTGATCACCTTGTATCCACTCTGGCTCTTAGAACAGTGCTTTGCACGTAGTAAGAGCTTAACAAATGCCATTATTAGTATTAGATAACTGAGGCACAGAGGAGTGAAATGTCTTGCCCAAGATCACACAGCAGACAAGTGGTAGAGCTGAGATTAGAAGCCGTGCCCTAGATTCACCGATCCCTTCGCTGGCTGCCGCTTGCTCCCCGCAAATTTTGGATCCGTGGCGGCAACGGGAATCAGGACAAGGAGGAATAGGCAAGGAAGAGAGGGGAGGGAAAGAATCCCACCAAGTGCCCACCAGCCAAGGGCCCCGGCTCCTAAGTGGCTCTGGGGGGTCAATCCGAGGACATTTCATCGAGTGACCAGCAGGGGGTGCACAGCGTAGCACAGCACCGCGAGGGGAATTTCGGAACGACAATTGTGTTATTTGTTGAGCGCTTACTATGTGCCAAACGCTGTACTAAACCCTGGGGGTAGATATTAGATTTCTAGACTGTGAGCCCACTGTTGGGTAGGGACTGTCTCTATATGTTGCCGATCAATCTGCGCATCAGGCAGAAACTCCTCACCCTGGGCTTCAAGGCTCTCCATCACCTCGCCCCCCTCCTACCTCACCTCCCTTCTCTCCTTCTACTGCCCAGCCCGCACCCTCCGCTCCTCCACCACTAATCTCCTCACTGTACCTCGCTCTCGCCTGTCCCGCCATCGACCCTCGGCCCACGTCATCCCCCGGGCCTGGAATGCCCTCCCTCTGCCCATCCGCCAAGCTAGCTCTCTTCCTCCCTTCAAGGCCCTGCTGAGAGCTCACCTCCTCCAGGAGGCCTTCCCAGACTGAGCCCCTTCTTTCCTCTCCCCCTCGTCCCCCTCTCCATCCCCCCGTCTTACCTCCTTCCCTTCCCCACAGCACCTGTATATATGTATATATGGTTGTACATATTTATTACTCTATTTATTTATTTATTTATTTATTTTACTTGTACATTTCTATCCTACTTATTTTATTTTGTTGGTATGTTTGGTTCTGTTCTCTGTCTCCCCCTTTTAGACTGTGAGCCCACTGTTGGGTAGGGACTGTCTCTATTCTCTATGTGATGCCAATTTGTACTTCCCAAGCGCTTAGTACAGTGCTCTGCACATAGTAAGCGCTCAATAAATACGATTGATTGATTGATTGATTGATTGATTATACTTCCCAAGGGCTTAGTACAGTGCTCTGCACACAGCGCTCAATACATACGATTGATTGATTGATTGATTAATACAAGATCATGGACCCCCACGTGGGAATCACAGTCTAAGTAGAAGGGAGAACACGAATCGCATCCCCGTTTTGCCAATGAAGAAACTGAGCCACAGTGATTTACCCAAGGTCCTAGAGTGGACAAGTGGTGGAGGCGATATTAGAGTTTTACAAGTAGCCCACACTGATTCCCTAAAATGTAACATTAAAGATCTGGAAGAAGGGAGAGGAGAGAGGGGCTATAATTGAAATACATACATACATACGTATATAAAATTAAAAGGTCAAAATTCCATCCATACATAAGAAGCAGCATGAGAAACAGAAAGGTTTACCCTATGACTCATGACATGTAGAAGTAGCACACTGTGATGGAAAATACACAGTTCAGGGAGTCAAGGGATGAGAAGCAGCGTGGTTTAGTGGCCCGGTCCTGGGAGTGAGAGGACCTGGGTTCTAATCCCGGCTTCACCACTTGTCTACTGTGTGACCTTGGGCAAGCCACTTCACTTCTCTGTGCCTCAGTTACTTCTTCTGTAAAATAGGATTATAATGTGAGCCCCATGCGGGACAACCTGATTACCTTGTCTCTACCCAAGCACTTAGAACTGTGCTTTGGCACATAGTAAGCACTTAAAAAATACCATTATTATTATAATTATTATACCTGAGTTCTAATTCCAACACCCCCACTAACCTGCTGAGTAACCTCGGACAAGTCACTTAATTTAAAGAAGCAGGCCTGGGACTCTGAAGGTCATGTGTTCTAATCCCAGCCCTGCCACTTTACTGTGTGGCCTTGGACAAGTCACTTCACTTCTCTGTGCCTCAGTGACCTCATCTGTAAAATGGGGATTAAGACTGTGAGCCCCATTCCAGATCGGGACTGTGTCCAACCCAATTTCCTTGTATCCAGCCCAGCACTTAGTACAGTGCCTGGCACATAATAAGTGCTTAACAAATATCATGATTACTATTATTTCTCTATGTCTCTTTTTCCTCATCTGTAAAATATGGATTAAGACTGTGAGCCCCACATGGGACAGGAACTGCGTCCAATCTGATAACCTTGAATCTACCCAGGGCTCAGAACAGTGCTTGGAACATAATAAGCATTTAATGAACATTATTATTATTCTCTGTGCCTCAGTTTTCTTGCCTGTAAAATGGGATTCAATATCTGTTTCCCCTCCTTCTTAGATTGTGAGATCTGTATGGGACACGGACTTTGACTGATCTGATTATTTATATCCGTAATTCTTCAGTCAGTTGGGCCTGGTTGTAGGCTGGTTTACACCCTCCAGCCATTTGAGATTTAGTGTAGACTCTATTTTTTCTGGGCAGCTGGGTCACTGGGTCCAGACCCCTCTTATTCTCTGTCTTCCTCTTCAGCTGGAACCAAACATGAAAAAACCGAGGAATGGAGTTAGGCATCTTGACTCTGAAGAGTATGAGACGCAGGATGGGGTGACTGCAAGAGATGGTGGAATTACCATAATAATGCTTGGATTTTTATATAGCATTATTCCCGAAGCACTTTCACATTTCTCATCTCAGTTTTTGTCCTCCCAAATCATTGTGAAGGAGAGAAAGGAAGGTATTTTTATTCACATTTTGCAGATGGGGAAACTGAAGCATTAAGTGATTAAGGTTTAAGTGATTTTTCCAAGGTCACACAGTAGACATGTGCCAGCAGAACCCAGGTCCTTTGACTCCCAGGCTCTTTCTCTTTCCACTACAGTATACTGCTTCTGTAGATCATTAGCCATTGGATAAACGTGGTTTTTAATGGTATTTGTTAAGTGCTTACTATGTGCATGGCACTATAATAATAACAATAATAATTATGGTATTTGTTAAGCACTGAAGCAGTGTGGCTTAGTGGAAAGAGCCTGGGTTTAGGAGTCAGAGGTCATAGGTTGTAATCCAAGCTCCACCACTTGTCAGCTGTGTGACTTTGGGCAAGTCACTTCATTTCTTTGTGCCTCAGTTCCCTCATCTGTAAAATGAGGATTAAGACTGTGAGAGCTCCACGTGGGACAACCTGATCACCTTGTATCCTCCCAGTGCTTAGAACAGTGCTTCACACATAGTTAACACTTAACAAATGCCATCATTATTATTATTATTATTATTATTATTCACCAGATACTACACACTGGGGTAGATATAAGGTAATTGGTTTGGACACACTCTCTGCCCACACTGGGCTCACAGTTTTAATCCCCATTTTACAGTTGAGGTAAGTGAGGCATTACTCATTCATTCAAAATAACTCGTTTGTGTAGAGCATTGGGGGAGTACAATACAACAATAAACAGTCACATTTCCTGTCCACAATGAGCTTACAGTCTACAGACTGTAAGAGAACTCCTCCAACAGGCCTTTCCAGACTAAGCCTCACCTTTCCTCATCTCCCACTCCCTTTGCATGGCCCTGACTTTTTCCCTTTGCTCTTCCTTCCTCCCAGCCCGATAACCCTTACGTACATATCTGTAATTCTAGTTATTTGTATTCATGCCTGTCTCCCCACCTCTAGACTGTAAGCTCATTGTGGGCAGGGCAAATGTCTGTTTATGCCTGGAGAATGATTAGCAACTACATACTATAATATTTGTGGTATTTGTTAAGTGCTTACTGTGTGCCATTCATTCATTCATTCAATCATATTTATTGAGCACTTATTGTGTGCAGAGCACTCTACTAAGCACTTGCAAAGTACAAATTGGCAACATATAGAGGCGGTCCCTACCCAACAATGGGCTCGTGCCAGGAACTGTACTAAGTGCTGGGGTAGATACAAGATAATCAGGTCCCATATTTGGCTCTAAACAGAGGGAGAACAGGTATAGAACCCCCATTTTACAGATTAGAAAACTGAGGCACCAAGAAGTTAAGTGACTACAGACAAGTGTCAGAACCAGAATTAGAACCCTGGTCCTCTGACTCCCAGGCCTGTGCTCTTTCTTCTAGTCCATGCTGCTTCTCCAGAGCATGGGGACCAACTGGTCTCCATCTCCTCTGAATATCCAGCAAGATTGGCTTTGAACTGCAGCAGGAGGGATTTAATTAGACATCAGAAAGAATTTCCAGGGTGCCTCTTGGCCACCAACAGAAACATCTGACCAAAGAAGATTGTGAGGTCCTCTTCCCTGGGGGAGAATGACAGTATGGGAAAGACTTACCAGCCTTGGGTAATTAAGGTTTGGGTGAGGTCAGGGAGATGGTTGAGATGACTTCTCAGGGATTCCAACCCAAGGATTCTCAAAATTTTTTTTAGGTGTTTGTTAAGGGTTTACTATATGCCAAGCACTATTCAAAGTCTTGGGGTAGGTACAAGATAATCAGGTCAGACACCTTCCCTGTCCCCCATGGGGCTCACAGCTCACAGCTCATATTGAATCCCCACTTTGCAGTTGAGGAAACTGAGGCACAGAGGAGTAAAATGGTTTGCCCAAGGTCACACAGAGAGCACGGGGTGGAGCTGGGATTAGAATCTAGGTCCTCTGGCTTCCAGGCCCATACATTTTCTACCAGGCTAAGCTGTTTATGGCTAATTCTCTGGGACAACATTCAGAGCTCTCCCCTCTTCCATCTCCTATGTCTCTACCTTCCTTTCCCATCCTGGATTGTTCCCCCAACCCTCTGTGTCAAGAAAATTGAATCCCCTTTCCCCACTTACTGACCTTCCTCTCAGCCCAGAGAGGCCTGAGCTGAGAATGAAACTTTGCTTTGGAAATAATCCCTCATGCAGACAAGCAACTAGGTCATAAAGATGATCAGTTCCCAGGTAGACAGAAAGACAGGCAGTCGAGCTCCTGGGAAATAGAGTCTGTGAGGCCGGTGGTTAGGTTCTTCTTTGCAAGGTAAAACATCAGTAAAACAACACACCTCTCAGGAGACTGGGGCTTTAGTACCAGATCCGCCACTTATCTGCTTGGACAAGTCATTTAACTTCTCTGTGCATCAGTTTCCTCATCTGTAAAAAGGGGTTTTGTTACCTTCTCTCCCTCCCCTTTAGCCTACACGTGGGACAGAGACTGCGTTGGGCCTGATTTTCTTGTACCTAACCCAGCGTTTAGAATGTGATTGGCACAAAATAAGATCTCAACAAATACCATAATGATTACCTTTCCAAATGTCCAGTCCTGCCACCCAGCCACCCTGATGACATCTTGACTCTGGTGTTTGGACTCTGAACTGCGGGAAGAAGAGGGGGATGATCTGGCCAGCTGCTGAGGGAAAAGGCCAGTCCTTGTGTATCTGACAGCTGCTGAGCACATGCTGTTTGTTGCCTGGGGCGTGACAGGAGAGGTTTGTATTGGGAGCTACATGGGGCACTCTCTCTCAGCTCGGCTTGCTGGAGGACCATCACCTCAATGAAGCGTTCTACATTTTCCAGGTTTAGAGGTCAGTTTGGTGAGTCCTAGATGTCTCTGCCACACGACCAACTGAGAAGTCTTGTCTTTTTTTCTAAAAGGATGAGATGGTCACGTGTCTATCTTGAACCCAAGAGGTAGGGTCCAGATCGAAAAACAGGGAAATAAAAGATGTCCCACAGCGAAACAAAATGCTGTTTCCATTGCTCAACCCTCCTAGGGGAGGTATCAAATTTAAGTGATGTTCTTTCACGGCTGGTGAGGTGAACCCGCTGGATGGGGGGAGGGGCGGAATAAGGAAAGTGGGGTAGGGGCGAGGGAGGAAGTTTGAAGGTGGCCAGACTAGGCTGAGGTCCCTGGTTGGCAGAGGACCAAGGCAGGGATTAGTAATGAATTCTACACTCCTCCCGCCACCCCTTCTGGCACCCCCTCTGAGAGCCAGAGCGCCCCAAGGCTGGAGAGGTTGCCCCGGGTAAGATGGGTCAATGGTCATCCTCCAGGTCCATTCGGCCTCAGGTACGTGGGTTGACTTAGTACACTCTCCAGGGCCCAGGCCCAACGGGCCCCTGGCGGGGCTGTTTTTCCCAAGTTCTTTCCATCTTCATCATTCCCGATCTTGTCAGGTTGCTAAAATGGGAGAACAGTTTCCATTGCAGAAATAGCTCTGATCCGGGTAAGAGTATCCCCCCGGTTTTGGGCCGAGCTACCGTCACACGGCTCAGTCTGACCGAGATGGGGCCACTTGGCCGGACTCTCTCGGCCTTCGGTTTGGGGAGAGTTCAGGCTCCAGGGAGGGTCCCACTGTCTCTGATTGCTGAAGCTTCGGCTTTATATATAGAAGCCTCTGACACTCAATCCGGCTGGCACCTGCCCTTCACTTCAAGTTTAATCTGCCCATCATGTGGTAGCTTCTGTGGTTCAAACACTGCCCTCCTCCTCCTCTCTCCCCCGCAACACCACCAGGTGTGCCTGGCCTTAACCTGGACACAGCCCATTCATTCAATCATTCATTCATATTTATTAAACACCTTCTGTGTGTAGAGCACTGTAAAAGGCACTTGAGAGCAGATGCTAATAATACATACAGTATAATTCTTATTATTTCTAATTACTATTATTATTGTTTTGGTTTCTGTTGAGTTGACTATGTGTCAAACACTGTGCCAAGTGTTGGGGAAGATAAAATCAGATAAGGTACATTCTCTGTCCCAGATGGGGCTCACAGCCTGTTTGGGGGTTGGGGAGAGAACAGGTATTAGAATCCCCATTTTATAAATGAGGGAACTGAAGCCCAGAACAGTCAAGTGGCTTGTTCGAGGTCTCCCAGCAGGCAGATTGCAGACCTGGGTTTCAAACCCAAGTCTTCTGACTCCCAGTCCTAGGCCCTTTTTATTAGCCCATGCTGCTCTTATAGTAGTCATGCTCCTTGCCCTCAGGAAGTTTTCAATCTAAGGATTCTGTGGTTCACATTCAGGCCTAGCACAGACGATCAGTTGCCAGGTAAACCTGCCATTCCACAAAATGGTATTAATGGGAAAAGAAAAAATGCCCCGTGTAGGACTTATATTCAGATTAGCCGGGGGGTGGGGGGGAGGAAGGGTGGGGAGGGGAAGGGGAAAGAACAAGTCAGTGTAACCAAAGGGATGACCAGAGATCAGATGCCTGGAACGGAGAGCGGGAACGGGTCCAGGACATATTTACCACGGGGGGAGGAGAGGGGATTAGTTTACAAGTCACATATACTCGGGATAAAGGCCACAGAGAAGAGCGGGTGGAAAATATGTGCCTGAAAAGGCCAGCACATTTGATGAGATTACACAGCTTCTCCGGGAAGGCGCGAGAGGGCCACCAATCCAGAACGCTCTTAGTAAATCCCCAAATTTGCAGATCCCCAGGAACCCCACGAGACTGAGGGGTGACACCAAGAGTCCCACCTCCAGCTCTCTCACCGTGGATCCTCTGAAACATCTCATCTCAGGTCTAGCTGGCTCTTGCATCTCCCTGCAGAACAATAATAATAGTAATTATCACAACAGTAACTGTGGTACTTGTTAAGCACTTACTATGTAGCAAGCACAGTTCTAATCACTGGGGTAGATACAAGTTGTTCAGGTTGGACGTAGTCCCTGTCCTACATGGGGCTCACGCTCTTAATCCCCATTTTACAGATGAGGTAACTGAGGCCCAGAGAAGCTAAGTGACTTGCCCAAGGTCCCACAGCAGACACGTGGCAGAGTCAGGATTAGAACCCTGGTCCTTCTGACTCCCAGGCTAATGCTCTATCCACTAAGCCACACTGCTTCTCAGAAACCACTGGAGAGGCAGAGGAGGCAGAGAAATGGGTCCTTTCTCTTGTTATTGGGTACACTAGCACCTCTGTTCCCATTCTGCTTCCCTGCTCCTCTGAAAGACCCACAGTCTGTTGGAGGAACAGTTCAGAGCCCTGGCCATCTCCTGAAGCAAGTCACTTAAGTACTCTGTGTAGGTATTTAACAGTTGTGGTGTTTGTTAAGCACTTACCATATGCCAAGCATTGTGATAAACACTGGAATACATAACAAGATTATCAGCTCAGATAGTCTCTGTCCCACAAGGCACTCCCAATCTAAGTTGGAGGGAGAATGGGTACTTCATCCTCATTTGATAGACAAGGAAACTGAGTCACAAAGAAGGTAAGTGGTTTGCCCAAGGTCATACAGCAGGCAAGTGTAGAGTGGGGATTTGAAACTAAGTCCTCTGGCTCCCAGGCCCATACTCTTCTCATTGTCAAGCTACTTTACTGTGCTTCAGTTTCCTCATCTAGAAAATGGGGATAAAAATGCTTGTTGCCTCAGACTGTGAGGTCACATGGGACAGGAACTGGGTTCAATATGATCTCTTGTATCTGCTAGATTTTAAATTTCTTGAGGGTGGGGATTATGCCTAGTTACTCTGTTGTACTCTCCCAAGTGCTAGTACAGTGCTTAATACATGCCATTGGTTGATTGATTCCTGTAACCCATATCGATACCATTGGGATGATATGCAGCATTGTCAGGTGTTCCATCCCCTCCCCTCTGCCCTACAGTCCAACAGGCTGGATTCAGCATACCCTGGTGACCCAGCCCCATGCTGGGTCCTGAGAGAGGGGGCAGAAAAAGGCAAAGACCAGACTCCTGACCTTGAGGAATCAGCAGCTCCATAGAGAGAGAAAGGACAGAGGCTCAAATCAATGAGGCAAAAAACCTTGAAGGGGCATGAGAGCTTAAACCTCAGAAATTCCAGTGTTGATCCAAAACCCAAGGCAAGAACTTCGGGACCTGCTGGGAGAATGTATAGCTCATTTTTAGCTCTAGGGCTACTTGAGGGTTGATTCCTTTCTTCTTCTCCCTGGGGCTAGATCATGGGAGCCCACAGGGCTGGATGGGAGTGGGAAGTAGGAGAGGTTGGGGAGGTAGGGTGGGCTTCCACCCAAGGTTCAGAGTCCTGTTGCACACTGACACCATGACAGCTCCTTTTTGTGTGTGTAGTTCGTTGGGGGGTTTTTGGCATTTGTTAAGCACTTACTGTGTGTCCAGCACTGTTCTAAGCAGTGGGGTAGATAAAAGTTGATCAGGTTGGATACAGTCCCTTTCCCACACAGGGCTGACAGTCTAAGTTAGAGGGAGGAGGATTGAATCCCCATTTTACTGATGAGGTAACTGAGGCACGGAGAAGTTAAGTGACTTGCCCACGATCACACAGCAAGCAATTGGCAGAGCCACGATTAGAATCCAGGTCCTCTGACTCCCAAGCTTGTGCTCTTTCTACTAGGCCACACTGCTCCTTCTGGTCTGGGGCAAGGCTGGAACCAGAGTGATCTCAGCCACTAGGGCTCATGCAGTGTGGATTTCTGAACTAAGGGTGTCTGTGGGACCAAGAATCTGGGCAGGTGGTAAGAGGGTAGAAAAGAACTGGGAGGAGGAAGAGAAGGGACAAGAGAGGGGTCTCCTTTCACTACTTGGAGCCCCAGAAGAGGACGAAGGGAATGTATCTCATGGTATAGTGGACAGAGCACGGGCCTGGCTGTCAGAAGGTCATGGGCTCTAATCCTGGCTGTCTGCTGTGTGACCTTGGGCAAGTCACTTCACTTCTCTGTGCCTCATTTACATCACCTGCAAAATGGGGATTGAAACTCTGAGCCCCATGTAGGACAGGGACTGTGTCCAAGTTAATTTGCTTGTATCCACCTCAATGCTTAATACAGTGCCTGGCACATAGTAAGCATTTAACAAATACCATATTATATATTTATTATTCTAATCCTGGATCCCCCACTTTGTCTGCTGTGTGACCTTGGGTAAGACAATTCACTTCCTCTGGGCCTCAGTTACCTCATCTGTAAAATGGAGATTGAGATTGTGAGCCCCACATGGGACAGGGACTGTGTCCAACTCGATATGCTTGCTTCCACCCCAGTGCTTAGTACAATGCCAGGCACATAGTAAGTGCTTAACAAATACCATCATTATGATTATTATTATCTAGTCCCACTAAGCCCTGGAGTATGGACATTGCAAGATTGGTTGTTAACTGGCTGTGGTCTTACCCAGTCAGAGGCAGCGAGGGCTCTTGGTCCTGTCAATGTACTCTACCAGTGCTAGGGGGCAGAGGAGCTGGGTACACTGTGTGTGCAAAGAGCAGCAAACGAGGGAGCACCGATGAACTAGAGGGAGTGATGTTGTCTGCGTGTCCATCTCTGTTCCCTGTGAGTGGGGGGAGCTGGTTGGTGTGTCTGCTCTCCAGTGTATCTCCGAGGTGCCAACTTCTGGTGGCTTCCAATGACACCTGCTGCAGACTTTGTCTTCACTGGGCTTTACACTGTCCTTGTCTTCCATTTTGGAATTTCTAATAAATGAATAAATGTGGCGTTTGTTCAGTGCTTACTATGTTCAAAGCCCTGGGAGAGATACAGTTAGATCAGATTCAGAAGCACTTACTATGTGTCAAGCACTGTGCTAAGTAAGCGCCATTCCACAGGGAGCCTCATAATCCAAGGGGAAGGGAAAAGGGAATACCCATTTTACAGATAAGGGAACTGAGGCCAGAGAAGTCAAGCCTCCTGAGACCCACCCCCGTGCTCTTTCCACTAGGCCCCTATGCTTCTTCCTGGTGGTTTAGAGAATTATGGGCTGGGAGAGGTAGCAGAAGGAGGAAGGCAGTGTGATGTAATGGATAGAGCACGGGGCTGGAAGTAAGAAGGTCATAGGTTCTAATCCCGGTTTGGCCACTTGTCTGCTTTGTGACCTTGGGCAAATCACTTCACTTCTCTGTGCCTCAGTTATCTCATCTGTAAAATGGGGATTGAGGCGGTGAGCCCCATGTGGGACAGGGACTGTGTCCAACCTGATTTGCTTGTATTCACCCCAGCAATTAGTACAGTGTCTGCCACATAGTGAGCGCTTAACAAATACCAGAACTATTCTTATTATTAAGGAAGAGGAGGTCAGGGAGGGAAAGGCCTAACATGGGGCACAGGCCTGATTTCCTTGTATTCACCCCAGCACTTAGTACAGTGCCTGCCACACAGTGAGAACCTAACAAATACCAGAATTATTCTAATTATTAAGGAAGAGGAGGTCGGGAAAGGAAAGGCCTAGTATGGACGCAGGCCTGATTTGCTTGTACCCACCCCAGTGCTTAGTACGGTGCCTGCCACATAGTGAGTGCTTAACAAATGCCAGGATTATTCTAATTATTAAGGAAGAGGATGTCAGGGAGGGAAAGACCTAGAGTGGGGCACAGGTTGGCGGGAAGGGGCAGGATTGGGAGCTCCATTTCCTCTCCGTCTTCCTTCCCGCTGCTTCCCCCCCGGCAGAGTCCGCACCTGCTGGGAGCAGGGCAGGAGGGGGTCAGGATTAGTGTCCACGCCGCCGCCGCTCCGCAAGCCGCTCCAGCTGCTGCCCGCCCTGGCAGGTGCCGCCTGCCGCTCCTGCAGCTGCCCTGGCCCACGTGGCTCGTGGGGGGAGGTGGGTGGGTGGGGGAGAGGGGGCAGCCCTGGGCACCAGGCTCACCCCCAGTGGCTCTGTGGAAACTGCCCCAATAGCCCCAGCCTCACACCACTGCCCCGAGGGGTCAACAGGGGCTAGTAGGGAGAGAGGCCCAGTGAGCAGGACAGAACCACCATTCCAGGCGCTTCTCACACCCGGGACTGTCCCGTGTTTCATTCATTCATAATTATAATAATAATTCGGTCATTTCATATTTATTGAGCGCTTAATGTATGCAGAGTGCTGCACTAAACTCTTGGAAAGTACAATATAGCAATAGCGACAATCCCTACCCACAATGGGCTTACAGTCTAGAGGATAATAATGATGATATTGGTTAAGTGCTGACTATGTTGCAAGCGTTCACTCATTCATTCAATCGTATTTATTGAGCGCTTACTGTGTGCAGAGCACTGTACTAAGCACTTGGGAAGTACAAGTCGGCAACACATAGAAATGGTCCCTACCCAACAACGGGCTCACAGTCTAGAAGGGGGAGACAGACAACAAAACATGCAGACAGGTGTCAAAAGGTGACTCCCTTAGAAAGGATCACGGAAAAAGACACAGATCTCCAATGGCTAGCCATCTGCCACATTGATTAAAAAACTCCTCGCAATTGGCTTCGAGACTTTCCGCCATTTCTCCCTAGCCTCCTCGTGCCCCTCCCTTTTCTTCTATCCCTCCCCTTCCTTCCTGAGGCTGATGGGTGGGGGCTGGAGGGGACTTAGCCAAGCCCTTTGTCTCCTGGTCTGCTGGTGAGTTCTAAACACTGGGGGAGATACAAGGTAATCAGTTTGTCCCTCGTGGGGCTCACAGTCTTCATCCCCATTTTACAGATGAGGTCACAGAGGCACAGAGAAGTTAAGCGACCTGTTAAATACCGGCCCAGAGTAGTTGAGTGACTTGTTCCAGGAAAACCGAAGCCTAAAGAAGTGAAGGTCACACAGCAAAGTGGCGGAGCCAGGGTTAGAACCCATGTCCTCTGATGCTCAAACCCAAGCTCTTTCCACTAGGCCATGCTGCTTCTTATCCATTCATTCTTTCAATCATATTTATTGAGCGTTTACTAGGTGCAGAGCACTGTGTTCACTTGGGAGAGCACAGTAGAAGTGTGACTTAGTGGGAAGAGCACGGGCTTGGGTGTCAGAGGTCATGGGTTCTAAACCTGGCTCTGCCACTTGTCAGCTGTGTGACTTTGGGCAAGTCACTTAACTTCTCTGTGCCTCAGTTACCTCATCTGTAAAACGGGGATTAAGACTGTGAGCTCCACGTGGGACAACCTGATCACCTTGTATCTACCCCAGCGCTTAGAACAGTGCTTGGCACATAGTAAGTGCTTAACAAATACCATCATTATTATTATAAGCATACATGTTTCCTGCCCACAACAAGCTTACAGTCTAGGGGATGAGTTTAGAGTCTTTAGAACAAGCAAAGCCGCTGACTGCTGGGGAGAGGGTGGGTGGGCTGCTTGGCTCTCCACTGTCACTCAGGTCCTGCCCTGGAGCTGGGGTGAGCGAGGCCGGCAAGTCCAGCCCTAAAAGTCGTGGGGGTGAATGCCACACATCGCTGTCTCCTGGAAAACCCGTGGGCATCCCTCCTCCCCACCTCCTCCCTGTGGAAGTCACCTCTGGCCCGAGGAACACTAATGATAATAATAATAATAAATAATAATAATAATAGTATCTGTTAAGCACTTACTGTGTGCCAAGCACTGTTCTAAGCGCTGGGGAAGATACAAGGTAATCAGGTTGTCACAGGCGACTCACAGACTTAATCCTCTATTTACGGATGAGGTAACTGAAGCACAGAGAAGTTAAGTGATTTGTCCAAAGTCACACTGCTGCCACGTGGCGTGGTTCAGAGGAAAAAGCCCGGGCTTGGGAGTCAGAGGTCATGGGTTCTAATTCCGGGTCCGCCACTTGTCAGCTGTGTGACTTTGGGCAAGTCACTTAACTTCTCTGTGCCTCAGCTGCGTCGTCTGTAAAATGGGGATTAAGGCTGTGAGCCCCACGTAGGACAACCTGATCACCTTGTATTCCCCCTCCCAGGGCTTAGAGCAGTGCTTTGCACATAGTGAGCGCTTAACAAATACCAAAACAAGTGGCGGAGTGGGAATTAGAACCCACGACCTCTGACTCCCAAGACCGTGCTCTTTCCACTAAACCACGCTGCTCCTCTTGGAATCCCAACTCCTGCTCCCTCCCCCCGACCCACCACCCCTTCCCTCTAGTCTTATTTACTACCCCCCCTCCCACCTCTCCGCGTCCCCACGGGGTCAATCAGCACATTGGGGCCTAACACATCCTACCCCTGGATCCGTCCTCCCCTTCCCCTGGGAGCTAAAGCACTGCCACCCTTTCCCCTTCTGACAGGAAAACTGCGACATCCCCAAGACAGTCAAGGAAGCGCCCCTGGGTTGGGGGAAGGGAAGGCAGGTTTTGGAAGAGGAGGGGTCTCCAAGGGTGGTTTGGCTCCTTCCTTCTTTCATTTGTTCATTCATTTATTGAGTTTGGGGAGTCAGAGGCCGTGGGTTCAATTCCCGGCTCCGCCACTTCATAATAATAATAATAATGATGATGGTATTTGTTAAGCGCTTACTATGTGCAAAGCACTGTTCTAAGCACTGGGGAGGTTACAAGGTGATCAGGTTGTCCCACTGGGGGCTCACAGTTTTAATCCCCATTTTACAGATGAGGTAACTGAGGCACAGAGAAGTTAAGTGATTTGCCCAAAGTCACACAGCTGACGGTTGGTGGAGTCGAGATTTGAACCCATGATCTCTGACTCCAAAACCCGTGCTCTTTTCACTGAGCCACGCTGCTTCTTGTCTGCTGTGTGACCTTGGGTAAGCCACTTCACTTCTCTATGCCTCAATTACCTCATCTGTAAAATGGGGATTAAGACTGTAAACCCCACGTGGGACAACCTGGTTACCTTGTACCTACCCCAGCGCTTAGAACATTAGAACGGGGCTTGGCGCATAGTAAGCGCTTAACAGATGCCATCATCATTATTCTTCCAGACTGTGAGCCCATTGTTGGGTAGGGACTGTCTCCATCTGTTGCCGAATTGTACTTTCCAAGAGTTTAGTACAGTGCTCTGCACACAGCAAGCGCTTAATAAATACGATTGAATGAATGAATACTGAGCATTCATTTTGAAAATTTATTGAGCACGTATTGTATGCAGAGCACTGTACTAAGTGCTTGGGAGAGTACAGTATAACAATAAGTAGACACATCCCCGGCCTTCGAGTTGACAGTCTACAATCTTCTCCATCATATTTTGGGAAGAAAGACTACCTCACCTCCCTTCTCTCCTTCTCCAGCCCAGCCCGCATCCTCCGCTCCTCTACCGCTAACCTCTTCACCGTACCTCGTTCTCGTCCGTCCCGCCATCGACACCCCCATCCTACCCCTGCCCTGGAATGCCTTCCCTCCACACATCCCTCCACAGATTTATTACTCTATTTATTTTACCTGTACGTATTTACTATTCTATTTTGTTAATGATGTGCTTCTAGCTTTACTTCTATTTATTCTGATGACTTGACACCTGTCCACATGCTTTGTTTTGTTTTCTGTCTCCCCCTTCTAGACTGTGAGCCCGTTGTTGGGTAGGGACCGTCTCTATATGTTGCCAACTTGTACTTCCCAAGCGCTTAGTACAGTGCTCTGCACCCAGTAAGTGATCAATAAATACGATTGAATGAATGAATGAATCTGCCAAGCTAGCTCTCTTCCTCCCTTCAAAGCCCTACTGAGAGCTCACCTCCTCCAAGAGGCCGTCCCAGACTGAGCCTCCTTTTTCCTCTCCTACTCCCTATCCCCCCCCGCCCTACCTCCTTCCCCTCCCCACAGCACTTGTATATATATTTGTACAGATTTATTACTCTATTTTACTTGTACACATTTACTATTCTATTTATTTTGTTAATTATGTGCATAGAGCCAATTGTCAGCTGTGCGACTTTGGGCAAGTCACTTCACTTCTCTGTGCCTCAGTTACCTCATCTGTCAAATGGGTATTAAGACTGTGAGCCCCCCGTGGGACAACCTGATCACCTTGTAACCTCCCCAGCGTTTAGAACAGTGTTTTGCACATAGTAAGCGCTTAATAAATGCCATTATTATTATTATTATAGAGCTTTAATTCTATTTGTTCTGACGATTTTGACACCTGTCTACCTGTTTTGTTTTGGTTTTTTTGTCCGTCTTCCCCTTCTAGACTGTGAGCCCGTTGTTGGATAGGGACCGACTCTATATGTTGCCGACTTGTACTTCCCAAGCGCTTAGTCCAGTGCTCTGCACACGGTAAGCGCTCAATAAACACGATTGAATGAATGAATGAATGGATCTGGAGGGGTCTCACAGAGGGTCTTGGGCTTGTGTCCCCCGAGCTAGACCTGTGGCCGGACGCCCCCCCCACCCCCTACCCTCCACCGCTGCTGGTCCTGACACCTCTGGTCCCTAAGCACGGCCGTGCCCCGCCGGCCGCGAGGCCTGACACAGAGAAGCAGCGTGGCTCAGTGGAAAGAGCCCGGGCTTGGGAGTCAGAGGTCCTGGGTTCAAATCCCGGCTCCGCCACTTGCCAGCTGTGTGACTTTGGGCAAGTCACTTAACTTCTATGGGCCTCAGTTCCCTCATCTGTAAAATGGGGATGATGACTGTGATCCCCACGTGGGACAACTTAATCACCTTGTATCCTCCCCAGCGCTTAGAACAGTGCTTGGAACATAGTAAGCGCTTAACAAATGCTATTATTATATTATTGACGGGTCGTTCGGTGGCCTTTCCCTTTGAGCCGCATCCTCGCTGCCCCGCGGCCTGCTTTCTCTCGGGGGTCCCGGGCTGTGGCCGGTGGGCTTCACCCCCCTCCATCCTGCTCGCTCGCGGTGCGCAGGATGAGGGCCGCCAAGGGGGCGGGGGGTGGGACGCCTGCCCGGGCGGCCAGCCCACACCTGTTGCGGGTGTGGCGGGAGTTGGCATCGGGCCGGGCTGCAGCCCGGGCCCTGATCGGATTACCACCTCCTTCCCCTCTTCCCCCCGCCCCCTCCCCTCCAGCCTTCAGCCTACTCTCTCTCCCCCCTCCCCAGGACCCCCCCCCCCCCGGCGGACAATAGCCAGTCAGAGGTGGGGCCCCGAGGCTCCACTGGGCTCCGGCCCTGGGCTGGATGGGTTGGTCAATGGGAGATGGTTGGGGTCATTGTTATATTATCATATAATAATGATGGCATTTGTTAAACACTTACTATGTGTCAAGCACTGTTCTAAGGGCTGGGGTAATAATAATAATAATAAAATAATAATGGCATTTATTAAGTACTTACTACGTGCAAAGCACTGTTCTAAGCGCTGGGGTAGATACAAGGTGATCAGGTTGTCCCACGTGGGGCTCACAGTCTTCATCCCCCTTTTAAAGATGAGGTAACTGAGGCCCAGAGAAGTTAAGTCTGGAGCCAGTGGGTGGGGAGAGGGGAACGCTGGGTCAGGCGGGGAGTCAGAAAGTCATGGGTTTTAATCCCGGCTCCACCACTTGTCTGCTGGGTGGCCTTGAGCAAGTCACTTCACTTCTCTGGGCCTCAGTTACCTCATCTGGAAAATGGGGATAAAGACTGTGAGCCCCATGCGAGACAGGGACTGTGTCCAACACGATTTGCTTTTATCCACCCCAGCGCTTAGTACAGTGCCTGCCACAGAGTAAGCGTTCAACAAACACCAGAATGATTATTATTATTATTTGGCTGTGGGTGGGAGAAGGTCCGTTTCTTTCCTACTTCGGATAATCCGAGACTCCAAGGGCATCACTCATTGGTCACGTTGTCCATCCCGCTGTTTCCGGGCTGCCCAGACAGCTGCAGGTAAAGTCTCCAAGAAGGAGTTGGTCCCAAAAGAGGTGAAGTTTAGCTCCGTTTACACCATTTCAGTTTTACGAGCAAGGAGGAGGCCCCTGAAGACACCGAATGAAAGTTCGCAGCGTTTCTAGCTCTGCATTAGCACCTCAGGTTTTACCCGAAAAAGTTTTAAAAAATAAGATGCGTTTTGCAATAAAACCAAGCCTATTTGGGTCCCCCGCCTGCATCAGCAGACAGAAAGTCGACAATCCCTCCAGACTGGAAATTCGTTTTGAGCAAGGGAGTGTGTCTATCCACTCATATATTGTACTCACCCAAGGTCTTCAGTGCTCTGCACACAGTAAGCGCTCAATAAATGCGATTGACTAATTGATCAATCAGTCCATTAGACCAACCTGGCACTCTGTCATCGAAAAAGTAGGGGGGTCTTTTGGAGCGAAAAGTTCGTCGGGAAGAAGAGACGAGGAAGCAAAAGATGAAAGCTCCAGGTGGGGTAAACTGTAAGCGTGACCATACAACAAGGGGCTGTGTTTTTATGTGCGCAGTGTGGCCTGTCCTGCGGATCCCACATTGCATTCATTCATTCAATCGTATTTATTGAGCGCTTATTGTGTGCAGAGCACTGTACTAAGCGCTTGGGAAGTACAAGTTGGCAACATATGGAGACGGTACTTGCACTTTGCAGCCACACGCAGCTTTCATAGTTGAATTTCACCGAAAGCGGTGTCTTCAAAAACTCTTTTGCTTTGTCCCTGTCTATCTGTCTCTCCATATATATAATAATGATGGTATTTGTTAAGTACTTTCTATGTGCCAAGCACTGTTCTAAGAGCTGCGGTAGATACAAGGTTAACAGGTTGACTCACGTGGGGCTCACAGTCTTAATTCCCCTTTTACAGATGAGGTATCTGAGGCACAGATAAATTAAGTGACTTGCCCCAAATCACACAACTGACAAGTGGCGGAGCCGGGATTAGAACCCACGACCACTGACTCCCAAGCCCGTGCTCCTGCCACTAAGCCACGCAATATATATGTGTGTATATATATATATATATGTATATATATATATACATATACATATATATAGCCTTTTATATATAACACTTGGGTAGGGACTGTCTCTATATGTTGCCAATTTGTACTTCCCAAGCGCTTAGTACAGTGCTCTGCACATAGTAAACGCTCAACAAATACGATTGATGATGATGATGATTCCCAGCTAATAATATATGCTGTTCTCAGCTGGAAATCAGTTCTCATAGAAGACGGACAAAATTCAATGGCCTTACCCTGACTTTTGTCCCTTCTCTGAACCCGTCCCTTTCTCCCTTGAAGCAGCGTGGCTCAGTGGAAAGAGCACGGGCTTCGGAGTCAGAGGTCATGGGTTCAAATTCCGACTCAGACAATTTTCAGCTATGTGACTTTGGGCAAGTCACTTAACTTCTCTGTGCCTCAGTTCCCTCATCTGTAAAATGGGGATTAAGACTGTGAGCCCCACATGGGACAACCTGATTACCTTGTATCCCCCCAGCGCTTAGAACAGTGCCTTGCACATAGTAAGCGCTTAACAAATACCATTATTATTATTATTATTATTCTCCCCTAACCCTTGCTCATTACTGATCACCGCTGGGTCTCTTGTCTCGCAGGACATTT
Source organism: Tachyglossus aculeatus (assembly GCF_015852505.1). NCBI lineage: Eukaryota > Metazoa > Chordata > Mammalia > Monotremata > Tachyglossidae > Tachyglossus > Tachyglossus aculeatus. Next base: position 46,548,067 of record NC_052087.1, on the reverse strand, counting down.
TAGACCAGTTTCCAGGACCCTTCTCTTCTCTCTTCTCCTCTTCTACCCGAGGGTAGTCAGGCAGCGAGGGTTCTCCGCTGCCCCCTCCCATGTTGGATGTCCGGCCCTTGTGCCTGCTTGGGGGCAATCCAGGAGTGTCCTGAGCGGCGCGAATTGGGACTCCAGGGCCTTCTGGCTAGGTAAAACGCACCTCTCAGAGGAAAAACGGCGGGCGAAAATGCGCAGCACTTTTCCAGCAGCAGAGCTGGAGTTGGGAACATTTCTGCCGCAGCCCGGTAGCTCGTTTTTATTTATTTAATTGGATTTGTAAAACATTCATTATGTGCCGGGCACTATTCTAAGCGTCGTGGTAGATAAAAGGTATTCAGGTTGGACATGTTCCATGTCCCACATGGAGTTCAAAGTTTCAATCTCGTTTTTATAGATGAGGTAATGGAGGCACAGGGAAGTGAAGTGACTTGCCCAAGGCTACTTAGCGTTATTAATTCATTCATTCAATCGTATTTATTGAGCGCTAACTGTGTGCAAGAGCTCTGTACTAAGCTCTTGGAAAGTACAATTCGGCAACAAATAGAGACAATCCCTACCCAACAACGGGCTCAGTCTACAAGGGGGAGACAGACAACAAAACAAAACACTGTGGGGGCAGCAGACAGACGGGGATTAGAACTCAAGTCCTTCCGACTCCCAAGCCCTTGCTTTAACCATTAGATCGCGCTGCTTCTCAGGTGCGTTCCCCTTTAGCCGGGGCCGCGCCCCTCTACCAGACTCTTGGAGGGAGGGGTTCGTGTCTATTTATTCCATTTTATTGGATTCTCCATGAGTTCCGTATAGCGCGCTGTAGACAGTAAACACTCCATAAACCTCACTGATGTTTTGATTAACCGAGGCGGGGTCTGCCCTCTCTCTAACACACCGAAAACGGGCCGTTATTTTTCTGCTGCCCTCGGGCGGCGCTTTGTCATGTCCAGGGGCCCAGGTGATTGCTCCCCTAAATGAGGGTCGCAGCAGAGAGGAACATGAGATGCCACCCTAGACGGACCTCTGGTCCAGAAAATCCGGTTCATTCTTAGATTGTGGTCCCCTTGGGACACAGCGTCTGTACCTCATCCGTGGAGTTCTCTCCCAGCGATTTGTGTAGTGCTTCGCCCGTGGTTAGAGCACAAAGAAGCAGGGTGGTTTAGTGGAAAGAGCCCGGGTTTAGGACTCAGAGATCGCGGGTTCTAATCCCGGCTGTGTGACCTTAGGCAGGTCACTTAATTTCTCTGTGCCTCAGTTACCTCATCTGTAAAATGGAGATGAAGACTGTGAGCCCCACGCGGGACAACCTGATTACCTTGTGTCTACCTCAACGCTTAGAACAGTGCTCGGCACATAGTAAGCGCTTAACAAATACCATCATTATTATTAATAAGTATTATTATTACCTACTAGTTGGGCTCTTGGCGGAACCGAAGACGTCATGGAGTCCCTTTGGTCAGCCAATCCTGTGGTCCAGACTATGGAATCGAACATCCCCTTCACAGTTCCCTCTGATAACCCAAATTTTCCGAAACCGTCTGGTACTTATCTACTGCTGTTTCCGGATGGGGGAGGCTTGGAGGGTAAGGGGGTGGCAAGAAAATGGGTCTCCAGTCCTGCCCAACTAGGAGGGACTCAGATTTGGGCCGGCTTTCCAAGCAAAAAGGACCTTTACCGAGCCTCCCTCCCCAGAAACTATCAGACGCAGGGAACTGCTGCTCTACGCTTAGCTCCTTTCACACCGAAGACACTGTAGAACTACGAGTGTTTGACCAAAGGACATTTCTACATGCCTCCTACTCCAGGCCGCTAGGAAGAGCAAATGAAAAAGTCTAGAATTAACCTCCCTGATTCCTAGACCCAATACTGTGCTTGAGAGAAGCAGCATGGCTCAGAGGAAAGAGACAGGCTTGGGAGTCAGAGGTCATGGATTCTAATCCCGCCACTTGGCAGCCGTATGATTTTGGGCAAGTCACTTAACTCTTCTGTGTCAAAGTTACCTCATCTGTAAAATGGGGATTAAGACTGTGAACCCCCCCATAGGATAACCTGCTAACTTTGTATCCCCTCCCAGCGCTTAGAACAGTGCTTGGCACATAGTAAGTGCTAAAATAACATTATTATTATGATATGATCATTAATGTTGATTGTGAATCAATAAACATCATTATATGTCATTATTCTATGCGAAACGCTTACTATATGCCGGGTACTGTGCTGAGCGCCGGGTCGGATACAAGAAAATCAAATCGGATATGGTCCCTGTCCTCGCGAGGCTTATAAATTAGATGCAGCGTGGCTTAGTGGAAAAACCACGGGCTAGGGAGTCAGTGGTCGTGGGTTCTAATCCCGCCTCTGCCGCTTGTCAACTGTGTGATTTTGGGCAAGTCACTTAATTTCTCCGTGCCTCAGTTACCTCATTTTGCAAATGGGGATTAAGACTGTGAACCCCACGTGGGACAACCTGATAACCTTGTATCTACCTCAGCGCTAAGAACAATGCTTGGCACATAGTAAGCGCTTAACAAATACTATTATTATTATTATTATTATAAATTAAAAGGGAAGGAGAGCAAGTATGAGGCATAGAGAGGTTAAGTATTTTGACCAAGGTTACACAGTTGGTCAAGAGGCAGAACTGGGGAGAAAATCCGTCTTCTGCCTCAAACCCCTGTTCTTTCCCTGTGATTTGACTTCATTCTTGATTCTAAAAGGTTAATGCAAATGTCTAGAGACCGTTAGAAATGGGAGATGGAGGTCTCCTTGGTTAATTAAAATGCATTTGGCTCTAGGACAATAATACTCCCCGAAAACCGCCGAATTAGTTCGTTTACTCATGGTGGGACACAAGAACTAGTATCCAGAAGTGTTCCGTGGCCGGGGGAGGGGAAAAATACCCAAGCCGGGTCCGAAACGGCTGGGAACCGCTGCTCCAGAGCCCGCTTGTTTTTTCAGTTGGTTTTATGTGTTAACTAATTCCAATTTGACACGTTCATCTCTTCCCCCTAAAATGATCATATTCCCTTCCAGCCTGGAGGTCTTTGTCTGACACACAGAGGATTAAATAAACAACAGAATCCCTTCCCTTTTGCTCTGTCAACATTTTGCCGCCGCCACGGTAGGGGACGGTGAGATAGACACATTCGGAGTTTTGGGAACCGGGAGAAGGAGTGTCTCAGGACCCCGGGGGCCGTGGGGAGGGAGGACGGCAGAGGAAAAGGGGGGGCTGTCTTAATAATAATAATAATTAATAATATTTTCAAAGCGCTTACTATGTGCCAAGCACTGTTCTAAACGCTGGGTAAGCAGGCTGTCCCACCTGGGGCTCACAGTCTTAATCTCTATTTTACAGATGAGGTAACAATAATAATAATAATAATAATAATAATAATGACATTTATTAAGCGCTTACTATGTGCAAAGCACTGTTCTTCTAAGCGCTGGGGAGGTTACAAAGTGATCAGGTTGTCCCATGGGGGGCTCACAGTCTTAATCCCCATTTTACAGATGAGGTAACTGAGGCACAGAGAAGTTAAGTGACTTGCCCAAAGTCACACAGCTGACAATTGGCGGAGTCGGAATTTGAACACATGACCTCTGATTCCAAAGCTCGGGCTCTTGCCACTGAGCCACGCTGCTTCAGCATTTGTTAAGCGCTTACTATGTGCCAGGCACTGCACTAAGCGCTGGGATGGACAGAAGCAAATCGGACTGGACACAGTCTTTAACCCACGTGGGGCTCACAGTCTCAATCCCCATTTTACAAACGAGGGAACTGAGGCCCAGAGAAGTGAAGTGACTTGTCCACAGCAGACAAGTGGCGGAGGCAAGATTAGAACTCATGACCTTCTGAGTCCCAGGCCTGTGCCCTATTCATTATTCATTCATTTATTCAGTCGTATTTATTGAGCGCTTACTGTGTGCAGAGCACTGTACTAAGCGCTTGGGAAGTACAAGTTGGCAACATAGGGACGGTCCCTATCCAACAGCGGGCTCACAGTCTAGAAGAAGTGAGCTAAGTGCAGTTAAGGCACCTAGCAGCGTGGCTCAGTGGAAGGAACACGGGCTTTGGAATTTGAGGTCATGGGTTCAAATCCCGGCTCTGCCGATTGCCAGCTGTGTGAGTTTGGCCAAGTAACTTAATTTCTCTGTGCCTCAGTTACCTCATCTGTAAAATGGGGATTAAGACTGTGAGCCCCACGTGGGACAAACTGATCACCTTGTAACCTCCCCAGCGCTTAGAATAGTGCTTTACACATAGTAAGCGCTTAATAAATGCTATTATTATTATTATTATTATTATAAGAGATCCCTCTACTTAAGAGCTAACATTGATGATCTCAATGTCAGCCAAATGCATAGACAGCCAAGGAGCCATGCTAGAGTTTAGCAAATATTTCAATTCTTAACCACACTTTTTCCCAAAATAATTTCATAACTTCTTGACTGGCTCAGAAGTTCTGCAAAGACATATTTTTTATTGTTGTTGTTGCTGTTGTTAATCAGTGTCCACTTAGGGATTTAGGTTAATTACCCCATGCTGCTTCTGAATATAAATACATTACAGATTGGTACGTAAGTGTTATGGGGCTGAGGGAGGGGTGAATACAAAGAGCAAATGCAAGTGAAAAAGTGGCGGAGGGGCTGTTCCAGGCGAGGGGGGTGTTTTGTGCAATGGATCAAAGTCGAGGTGCGGGAAAAGTGAACAAGTTTGCGTGTATGGAGCGAGAACACGGCTCGGGAATTAGGGAGGGCGACCGTAGTATGGAAAGGGAGAACAAGTTTGCGTGTATGGAGCGAGAACGCGGCTCGGGAATTAGGGAGGGCGAGCGCAGTATGGAAAGGGAGGCAGTTAGTGGAGGAAATTGAAGGTCGGATTTACCAAGAGGTTGCGCAGGAGGAAGAGGAGAAAGAGGATGAATAGTCAATCAATCAATCGATGGTATTTACTGAGCGCTTACAATGTGCAGACCACTGTACTAAGCGCTTGAGAAAGTACAATGCAACGAAATTAGCGGACACGTTCCTTGTCGATGGTATTTACTGAGCGCTTACAATGTGCAGACCACTGTACTAAGCGCTTGAGAAAGTACAATGGAACGAAATTAGCGGACACGTTCCTTGTCAATAAAGAATTCACAGTCTAGTCTACAGAGTAGAATAGGAGGAAGAAAAGGAGAGGGAAAGGAAAAGGAAAAGGGTGGAGGGTTTTTAATGATATTTAATAATAATAATAATAATAATAATAATAATAGTATTTGTTAAGCGCTTACTCTGTGCCAAACGCTGTTCTAAGCGCTAGGGTAGATACAAGGTAATCAGGTTGTCCCACGTGGGGCTCACAGTCTTAATCCCCATTTTCCAGATGAGGGAACTGAGGAGGCTCAGAGAAGTTAAGTGACTTGCCCAAAGTCACACAGTTGATAAGTGGCAGAGTCGGGATTAGAACCCACTACCTCTGACTCCCAAACCAGGGCTCTTTCCACTAAGCCACGCAGTATTTAATAATAATGATGACATTTGTTAAGCGCTTACTATGTGCGAAGCACTGTTCTAAGAGCTGAAGCACGGCTATTTGTTAAGCGCTTCCTATGTGTCAAGCACTGTTCTAACAATAATGGTATTTGCTAAGCGCTTATTATGTGCCAAGCACTGTTCTAATAATAACGGTATTTGTTAAGTGCTTACTATCATCATCAATCGTATTTATTGAGCGCTTACTGTGTGCAGAGCACTGTACTAAGCTCTTGGGAAGTACAAGTTGGCAACATATAGAGACAGTCCCTACCCAACAGTGGGCTCACAGTCTAAAAGCACTATGTGCCAAGCACTTTTCTAAACGCTGGGGTAGATACGAGGTAATCAAGTTCTCCCACGTGGGGCTCACACTCTCCATCCCCATTGTCCAGATGAGGTCACTGAGGCACAGAGAAGTGAAGTGGCTTGCCCATGGTTACCCAGCAGACAAGTGGGGGAGCCTGGATTAGAACCCACGTCCTCTGACTCCCAAGCCCGGGATCTTCCCGCTAAACCACGCTGCTTCTCCTGAGGGTTTTGGTGGAGATCAGCGGGCTGGGATGCCGAAGACCTGGTTCATTTCAATCGTATTTATTGAGCGCTTACTGTGTGCAGAGCACTGTACTAAGCGCTTCTCCATGAGCGCCCCCCAACGAGCTCCCCTCCAGGGCGGCTAACGGTCCTCTGTGCTGGCCCCCCCGCCGCCCCCGCTCCTCCTTAATCCCCCTTGCTCTGGGCCCTGGCTTCGCCGGGGTCTCCCCGGTGACTTCACGGATGAGGAGGGTAATCCGGGGCCCGCGATGATGTAAAACACCAAATATTGTTTTCAACGTCCGAGGCGCCATCCTGCCTCCACGGTGCTTAGTCCGGGCGGGCAGAGAGCCAGCGGAGGAGCCGAGCTGCCCGCGGGGGGAGACTGGGCAGGGGGACAAGGCAGAGACTGATGACAGACGCCCAGGGGCTGGAGCAGCCGCCCCTGAGCCCAACTCCCCCCCTGCCCTTGACTGGGGAGGAGTCTGGATGGCATTGTCTCTCTTTTTTCGTGGCTCAGTGGAAAGAGCCCGGGCTTGGGAGTCCGAGGTCGTGGATTCCAATCCTGACTCCGCCACTTGTCAGCTGGGTGACTATGGGCAAGTCGCTTCACTTCTCTGGGCCTCAGTCACCTCATCCGCGTGGCCTAGTGGCCGGAGCACGGGTTTGGGAGTCAGAGGTCTAATTCCGACTCTGCCGCTTGTCTGCTATGTGATCTTGGGCAAATCACTTCATTCCTCTGTGACTCAGTTACCTCATCTGGAAAATGGCGATTAAGACTGCGAACCCAATGTGGGACAACCTGATTACCTTGTATCTACCCCAGCGCTTAGAAGAGTGCTTGGCACATAGTAAGCATTTAGCAAATACCATTATTATTATTGTCTGTAAATGGGGATTTAGACTGTGAGACCCACCTGGGACAACCTGATTACCTTGTATCTACCCCAGCGCTTGGAACAGTGCTTGGCACATAGTAAGCATTTAGCAAATACCATTATTATCATTATTATTATTATTATCTGTAAATGGGGATTTAGACTGTGAGAACCATCTGGGACAACCTGATTACCTTGTACCTACCCCAGTGCTTAGAACAGTGCTTGGCACAAAGTAAGTGCTTAACAAATGTCATTATTAATATTATCATCATCATCATCATCATCTGTAAAATGGGGATTTAGACTGTGAACCCATGTGGGACAACCTGATTACCTTGTATCTCCCCCTGCTCTTAGAACAGTGCTTGACACATACTAAGGGCTTAACAAATACCATTATCATTATTATTTACTGAGTTGTACTTTCCAGGCACTTCATACAGCGCCCTGCACACAATAAGAGCTCAATAAATACGATTGAATGAATGAATGAATAAGGAAGGGGGAAATCCTTGCAACCTCAATCCCTTCCTTGCAGGTAGGGAACGTCCCTACTCACTCTGCTGTATTGTAGTCAGCATTGAGGGCCTGCTGTGTGAAGAGCATTGTACTAAACGCTCAGAGAAGAAGAGTTGCTCAATGGAAAGAACGCAGGTTTGGGAGTCAGAGGTCATGGGTTCTAATCCCGGCTCTGCCACGTATCAGCTGTGTGACTTTGGGCAAGTCATTTCTCTTCTCTGTGCCTCAGTTACCTCATCTGGAAAATGGGGATTAAGACTGTGAGCCAACTTGTACTTCCCAAGCGTTTAGTACAATGCTCTGCACACAGTAAGCATTCAATAAATACGATTGAATGAATGAATGGGGGACAACCTGATTACTTTGTATCTCCCCAGTCGCTTAGAACAGTGCTTGGCACATAGTAAGTGCTTAACAAATGCCAAAATTATTATTATTATCATTATTATTATTATTATTATTAGTGTACACTGTAACAATAAACAAACGCATGTCCTTCCCACAAAGACCTTACAGTCTGAAGTATTGTACTCTCCCAAGTGCTTAGTATAGAGCTCTGCAGTAAGTGCTCAATAAATTCTACTGATTGATTGACTGGTTAAAGGACTGGTTGGTTTCTTCAGGGTCTCCAAGAGCGAAACTATCCTCTTCTCCTCGGCCCTGCCCGGGGATCTCACTCATTCTAATCGCACTCATTCTACCCCTGTAGAAGTTCCTTTTTATTGCTAATCCCATTTCCGCAACCGACAGTTCAGTTTAGGGTCCTTTAAAGAGAAATTGGAGATCCAGTCACCCCAGTCTGCTTCAAATTTCCCAAGAACAGTGGAGCAGCCAGGGCAGCTCTGAGTGCCAAAACAATCACTAGCATTTATTGAGCGCCCAATGTGTGTCAAGCACTTCATTAAGTCCTTTGAGAGCACAATAGAGTTGGTAGATTGAGCGCTTAGTGGGTGCAGACCACTATACTAAGCATTGGGAAGAGAAGACCATAATTAGTAATGATGATGATGGCATTTGTTAAGTGCTTACTATGTGCAAAGCACTGTTCTAAGCACTGGGGAGGATACAAGGTGATTAGGTTGTCCCACGTGGGACTCACAGTCAACCCCCATTTTACAGATGAGGTAACTGAGGCACAGAGAATTTAAGTGACTTGCCGAAAGTCACACAGCTGACAAATGGTGAAGCTGGGATTTGAACTCATGACCTCTGACTCCCAAGCCCGTGCTCTTTCCACTGAGCCATGCTGCTTCTCATAGTAGGCACGATCTCCGCCCTCAAAGATTTCACAATCTAGCTGGAACAGACGTTCTAAAGTCCTGCTCTTGGGCACACCTCTCTGATTAAATAGCACTTATTGAGCATTTACTGTATGTAGAACACTGTACTAAACGCTTGGGAGAGTACAATGCAACAATAAACAATGCCCGCAATGCTCTTACAGTCTAGAGGGGGAAGCAGACATTACTATAAATAAATAAATTACAGATCAGGAGTAAGAGGTCATGGGTTCTAATCCCAGCTCTGCCACTTATCAGTTGTGTGACTTTGAGGAAGTCACTTAACTTCTCTGTGCCTCAGTTACCTCATCTGTAAAATGGAGATTAAGATTGTGAGCCCCACATGGGACAACCTGATTTACCTTGTAACATTGCCCTCCGCAGCACTTAGAACAGTACTTGGCACATACAAAGTGCTTAACAAATGCCATTATTATTATTATTATTATTATTATTATTATTATTATTATTATAAGTGCTGTGGGGTTCGGAGGGGGGATGAATAAAGGAAGCAAGTCAGGACGATGCAAGAGGGAGTGGGAGAAAAGAAAAGGAAGGCTTAGTCCGGGAAGGCTCCTTGGAGGAGATGGGCCTTCAGTAGGGCTTAGAAGTAGGGGAGAGTCATTGTCTGGGGGATTTGAGGAGGGAGGGCATTCCAGACCAGAGGGAGGATATAGGTGAGAGGTCTGAGGTGCAATAAATGAGATGGAGGTACAGTGAGAAGGTAGTTGACAGGACACAACAAAAGTCCGGGCAGCCCGGAGGTACAGAATGGGGGCTCAGTGGACCCTCGGCCTAAAAGGGAGCTGAAAGTGTGAAGTCTACTAGAGAGTCCCAGGCACTCGAGGGCAATGAGCAGAAAATCACCTCGGGTGGGGCTGCAGCAGCTGAGCCAGGAGGGACCCCTCCCCCCCCACATCCGACACACACCCCTTTCCCGCCCCCTGCTCCCTGGATCGGCCTAGGCCTCACTGCTGGGTTGGAACAGGGGGTGCCCCATCTGCACTGGGTGTGCATGGAATGTGCCGGGTAAGGACGGAGCTCGAGGCCCTGCAAGCATCTGTACATCCCAATCCAGGCATTTGAAACATATTCATTAATTCAATGGCATTTATTGAGTGCTTACTGTGTGCAAAGCACTGTATTAAGCGCTTGGAAAGTACAACACAGCAATAAAGAGAGACAATCCCTGTCCACAATGAGCTCACAATCTTGGGGGGGGGGGGGGACGGACAGACATCAATAGAAGTAAACAGGCATCAGTATAAACAAAATTATAGAAATATATATATATATATATATATGAATAAGTGCTGTGGGGCGGGGAGAGAGGGGAAGAGTAAAGGGAGCAAGTTGGGGTGACTCAGAAGGGAGTGAGAGATGAGGAAAAGTAGGGCTAGTCAGGGAAGGCCTCTTGGAGGTGGTGCTTCATCAGTAGGGCTTTGAAGGGGGGGAGAGTCATTGTTTGGCAGATTTGAGGAGGGAGGGAGTTCCAGGCCAGAGGTAGAACGTGGGCCAGGGGTCGGTCAGCGAGACAGAAGAGATCGAAGCACAGTGAGAAGCCTAAATATGTTTTGGGTTGGGTTAAAATTACCTGTTTGGGGGAGGAAGGCGAGGGGGAAAGACCCTCAAACAGAAGAAGCAAAGAAACAGAAGAGGGGAGAGGTGGATGAGAGGTTATTGTCCACCTACAGCATGGCCTAGTGAAAAGAACACAGGATTGGGAGTCGGAGAACTATCTCTGCCACTTGCCTGCTTTGTGACCTTGGGTAAGTCACAATGTCCGTGCTTTAATTTTCTCATCTATAAAATGGAAATTGAATATCTGTTCTGTGAACTCCATGAGGGACAGGGACTTGTAATGCTTAGTAAATGTCTGACTAATAAGTGCTTACTATGTGCAAAGCACTGTTCTAAGCTCTCAGGGGTTACAAGGTGATCAGGTTGTCCCACGTGGGGCTCACAGTGTTAATCCCCATTTTACAGATGAGGGAATTGAGGCACAGAGAAGTTAAGTGACTTTCCCAAAGTCACACAGCTGACAATTGGCGGAGTCAGGATTTGAACCCTTGACCTCTGACTCCAAAGCCCGTGCTCTTTCCACTGAGCCACGCTGCTTGAGCACTTACTATGTGCAGAGCACTATACCAAGGGCTTGGGAGAGTACAATACAACAAGATTTGGAAGACAAGTTCCCTTTCCACAGCGACCTTACAGTCTTTTTTTTTGATGGCATTTATTAAGCGCTTACTATGTGCAAAGCACTGTTCTAAGCACTGGGGAGGTTACAAGGTGATCAGGTTGTCCCACGGGGGTCTCACAGTTTTAATCCCCATTTTACAGATGAGGGAACTGAGGCCCAGAGAAGTTAAGTGACTTGCCCAAAGTCACACAGCTGACAGTTGGCGGAGCCGGGATTTGAACCTCTGACCTCTGACTCCAAAGCCCGGGCTCTTTCCACTGAGCCACTCTGCTTCTCAAAGTCTTGGGAGTCAGAGAATGTGGGGTCTAATCCCGGCCCTGCCCCTTGTCTGCTGTGTGATCTTGGGCAAGCTAGTTAACTTCTCTGTGCCTCAGTTACCTCATCTGTAAAATGGGGATTAAAAGTGTGAGCTCCAAGTGGGACAACTTGATTACCCTGTATCTATCCCAGCACTTAGAACAGTGCTTGGTACATAGTAAGCGCTTAACAAATACCGTAATTATTATTATCATTACAAAGAGTACAAATCCAAGTGCCCAAGTGAGTGATTAAAACACCCACAGAGAAAGAGATCGTAAAGCTTTCCCGACACCATTCCATGGTCTTCCAGCCTGGAAGTTCCTTCCTGTACCTAATCTAAATCCCGCATGCTGCAGTTCAATTTGGGGGTCATTATAGAGTAGGTGCAAGGCTCTGGATCCCTCCGGATGTTGATCCCGTCCTGCCCTGTGGCACTTAAGTCTCCCCTCTGGGTCTCCCCAAGCAGGCAAGTAGGGGAAGGGGGACCTGACAAAGTCCCCACCCCGGACAAAGCGAGAGGGGTCCCTGCCCCTACTCCTCTCCTTCCCTTCCTCCCCACCCCACCGACTTCCTACTCTGAGGGAAAGCGAGCAAGTCCACCAGAAAAGTTTTAAAAGTTTAGAAATTCACCAGTCCAATTACCCTCCCCATCCACAGGAGCCTAAAACTGCTGGGAAAGGGGATATGCGAGCAGCGCAGGGCTGGGGGGTCATGACGTAGTGGATAGAGCACTGCCCTGGGAGTCAGAAGGTTGTGTGTTCTAATCCCGACTCTGCCACTTGTCTGCTGTGGGACCTTGGGCAAGTCACTTTACTTCTCAGTGACCTTATCTGTGAAATGGGGGTTAAGACTGTGAGCCCCATGTGAGACAGGGACTGTGTCTAAACTGCTTTGCTTGTATCCAACCCAGTGCTTAGTCCATTCATTCATTCAATCGTATTTATTGAGCGCTTACTGTGTGCAGAGCACTGTACTAAGCGCTTGGTGCCTGGCATACAGTAAACGCTTAACAAACACCATTATTATTATTGTTATTGTTATTATTCGGTGTCCCTTGAGGTGGGCAAGACCCCGGTGGAATCAGGAATCCCTCTTCCCCAGCTCCAGGAGGAGGGGCCGTGCAGGGAGCAGGGCTAGCAGGGAGTTGGGATTAGGCAGCGCCAACACCTCCTCCTCCGTGCCGCCTCCGCGCTTTCTCCTCCTCCGTGCTCCCGCCCCGACGCACGCCCCCAAGGAGATTTCACAAGCCACCTTCCACCGGGATCCGGGCCAGATAAATTTTGCTTCCTGGTTACAATCAATCAGTCGATTATCTGTGGAATATGTTGAGCGCTTACAATGTACAGAGCACTGTACGAAGTGCTTGGGAGAGTACAGTACAGCAGAATTAGGGGACCCCTTCCCTGCCCATAATGACTTACAGTCTAGAGGAGGAGACAGACATTAATCCGAATAAATAATTTGCAATATGTAATTTAAAGATGCGTACATAAGTGCTGTGGGGTTAATATTCGCGGGGCCGTGACATGGGGACAGTGGGCCAAAGGAATAAGAGGGATAGGGGATGGACACTCTCCCAGGCAGTGCTCGTTTATCCAATTTCCCAGAAGAAAGTTGATCGGGAAGTGAAAACAATGATAGTAATGATGATGATGGTGGTATTTGTTAAGCGCTTACTATGTGACAAGCACTGTTCTATGTGCTGGGGTAAATACAAGGGAATCAGGTTGTCCCAAATGGGGCTCACAGTCTTTATCCCCACTTTACAGATGAGGGAACTGAGACACAGAGAAGTGAAATGACTTGCCAAAGGTCACATAGCAGACAAGTGGCGGAGGCGGGATTAGAACCCACAACCTCTGACTCCCGAGCCCATGCTGTTTCCACTAAGCCATGCTGCTTCTCAATCATTCCCCTCTATGCCCTCAGCCCTCCGCCAGCCCCGAGCTCTGCCATCTCCTAGCTTGGTTTCAGGCAAGGCTGTCGCTACCATTTCAGGGGAAAACCCTTTCTTTGACGCCAGAGCAGTGACATCACAGCATATTAACGCCATCGCCACTGCAAGGGGCAACCCTCCCCTCTGAGAGGATTTTGTACTTGGCTGTGTACCTCTTAAGAACTTTGATATTCACCCCAGCCCTGCAGCACTTTTGAAAACACGTAAATAGCCTTACATTCTATTATTTCCCCTCTCCTTTATCTATTTTATTATCTGCCTCCCCCTGTGGACTGTAAGTTCCTTCTGGGCGGGGATCCCCTTTACCAACTGTGTATTGCGAACTTTCTCAAGCGCTTACTGTGGTGCTCAGTAAATGCCACTGATCGATTGATGACCAGGCTCTGTCATGACCAGGAAACAGGTCTGTCTCTACTCTGGGAAAGCTTCCCCTAATAGGGTGGCTGACCAGGGACAACTTCCAGAACCAAAGGAGGCTGACCAAGGACAACTTCCAGAACCAAGATCAAACTCAGAACTAGCCCCCTGGAGTGCAGGGTGGCCCTGCCAGGATTCACCTCTTTCCACTGGAGCCTACTGGGGTTCCCTTGGCCCAAAGGTACCTTGCCTTAAAAGACTTTGGACAGGTTGCATTACATAAAAGGCATAAGTGATGCCATTTTGGACCCACTTAACCCAATTTTCTGTCTCCCATAGAGGCCCCCAAGACTGTTGGAGGAACAGTCTGATTCAACTGGTTCCCTCAGTTATTTCTTGTACAGCCAAGTAGCTGCTGGGGGAGTCTAAGAGGTCAACCAATCAATTAATATTATTTATTGAGTGCCTAATAATGATGGTGGTATTTGTTTAGTGCTTACTATGTGCAAAGCACTGTTCTAAGAGCTGGGGAGGTTACAAGATGATGAGGTTGTCCCACAGGGGGCTCACAGTCTAAATCCCCACTTTACAGATGAGGGAACTGAGGAGGCTCAGAGAAGTTAAGTGACTTGCCCAAAGTCGCACAGCTGACAGTTGGCAGAGCCGGGATTTGAACCCATGACCTCTGACTCCAAAGCCCGGGATCCTTCCATTGAGCCACCCTGCTTACTGTGGTCTTTCCTGTGATTTGACGCCTTATCAAGTCAGGAGAGTTTGCGTACACTGATGAAGCTTAGCTATGCCGTATAGGGCTTCCCATAATAGAAAGGTCTAAGCTGAAGCATCAGACAAAGACAGTTCACCTGTTCTGAGCAGCAGCGGCATGCGAAAGAGTCAAAGGCAGATGATCGAGTGATCAAAACATTGAGACTCTAGTTTTTACTGCACAGAAGAAGGCAATGGTAAACCACTTCCAGATCTTTACCAAGAAAACTCTATGGATACGCATAACAGAACTACCTTATGACAGACTATGGGACATTCTGAAGAGGGTGTGTTCATGGAATCACTATGGGTCGGAATCGACTTGGCATTTGAAGAAGAAGAAGCCTACTGGGGTAATACAGTGCCTCCTATACTAAGTGCTTTTGGGGCTGGGGTGGTGGGGCGGTTCTGTCGTTGACAGATGCTGATGAGGTACCAGATGCAGGGAGAGGGGTGGTAACAGTTCAGCCTGATATGGAGGGAGAGCAGATTTCAGAGTTCCGAGCACAGTCAACCCAGCAAGGGCTGCTGTGTAAAGAAGCAGCATGGCCTAGTAGACAGAGTACGGGCCTGGGATTCAGAAGGACCTGGGTTCTAATCCCAGCTCTGCCACCTGTCTGCTGTGAGACCTTGGTGAATTCACTTAATTTTTCTGTGCCTCAGTTACTTCATCTGTAAAATGGGGATTAAGACTGTGAGCCCCATTTGGAATAGGGACTGTCCAACCCAATTTGCTTATTTCCACTCCAATGCTTAATACAGTGCCTGGCATATAATAAGCACCTAACAAATACCATAGTTATAATTTTTAGCTGGTCATTTGAAAAATAGATGTGTTCTGGGTGATTTGATTGCAAATCATTATTATCAATCAATCATTTAATCAATAATATCTATTGAGCACTTACTGTGTGCCAAGAGAAATAGAGTTGGTAGACATTATCCATACCCTAAAGGTGCTTACAATCTAATGGGGGAGACTGACGTTAAAATAAATTACAGATTTATTTATATTAATATCCGTCTGACCTTCTAGACTGTAAGCTCATTATGGTGAGGTTATGGTAAGGGCCTGGATTACTGCATCAGTCTCCTTGCTGACCTCCCAAACTCCTGCCTCTCCCTACCCCAGTCCATACTTCACTCTGCTGTCTGGATCATTTTTTACAAAAGCGTTCAGAACACGTCACCCCACTCCTCAAAAAACTTCAGTGGTTGCCCATGTTCCTCAGCATCAAACATAAATGACTCACCATTGACTCACTGTTGACGGCACTACCATCCTTCCCGTCTCACAAGCCTGCAATCTTGGTGTCATCCTCGACTCCGCTCTCTCATTCACCCCTCACGTCCAAGCCATCACCAAAACCTGCCGGTCTCACCTCTGCAACATTGCCAAGATCCGCCCTTTCCTCTCCATCCAAACCGCTACCCTGCTCATTCAAGCTCTCATCCTATCCTGTCTGGACTACTGTATCAGCCTCCTCTCCGATCTCCCATCCTCTTGTCTCTCCCCACTTCAATCCATACTTCACACAGCTGCCCTGATTGTCTTTGTCCAGAAACTCTCTGAGCATGTTACTCCCCTCCTCAAAAATCTCCAGTGGCTACCAATCAACCTACACATCAGGCAGAAACTCCTCACCCTCGGCTTCAAGGCTGTCCATCACCTTGCCCCCTCCTACCTCATCTCCCTTCTCTTCTTCTACAGCCCAGCCCACACCCTCCGCTCCTCTGCCGCTAATCTCCTCACTGTGCCTCGTTCTCACCCGTCCCGCCGTCGACCCCCGGCCCACGTCATCCCCCTGGCCTGGAACGTCCTCCCTCCCCACATCTGCCAAGCTAGCTTGCTTCCTCCCTTCTAGGCCCTACTGAGAGCTCACCTCCTCCAGGAGGCCTTCCCAGACTGAGCCCCCTCCTTTCTCTCCCCCTCCTCCCCCTCTTCATCCCCCCGCCTTACCTTCTTCCATTCCCCACAGCACCTGTATATATGTATATATGTTTGTACGTATTTATTACTCTATTTATTTATTTATTTATTTTACTTGTACATATCTATTCTGTTTATTTTATTTTGTTAATATGTTTTGTTTTGTTCTCTGTCTCCCCCTTCTAGACTGTGAGCCCATTGTTAGGTAGAGACCGTCTCTACATGTTGCCAACTTGTACTTCCCAAGCGCTTAGTACAGTGCTCTGCACACAGTAAGTGCTCAATAAATATGACTGATTGATTGCTTGATTGATTGATTGATTGGCTTCAAAGCAGTCCACCATTTTGCCCCCTCCTACCCACCTCACTCCTCTCCTTCTACAACCCAGCCTGCTCACTTCACTCTTCTAGTGCTAACCTTCTCACAGTGCCTCCATCTTGCCTGACTCACCCCTGACCCCTATTCCACATCCTGCCTCTGGCCTGGAACACCCTCCCTCCTCAAATCCTACGGACAATTACTCTCCCCTCCCTTCAATGCCTTATTGAAAGCACATCTTCTCAAAGAGGCTTTCCCAGACTAAGCCCCCCTTTTCCTCATCTTTCACTCCCTTCTGTGTCGCCCTAACTTGCTCCCTTTGCTCACACCTCTCCCTGCCCCACAGCACTTATGTACATACCTGTAATTTTATTTATTTGTATTACTGTCCGTCTCCCCAACTCTAGAATCTAAGCTCACTGTGGGCAGGAAATGTGACTGTTTATTATTGTATTGTATTCTCCAAGCACTTAGTACAGTGCTCTGCACACAGTAAGCTTTCAATAAGTATGATGTAATGAACTGAATAAAAGAATGAAAACATATGTGCTGTGGGGCTGGGGGTGGGGTATCAGAGTGCTTCAGGGGGAACAGATCCAAGTGCATAGGTGATGCAGAAGGGAGGGTCAATAGGGTGGGGAAAAGAGAAGTTAATCAGGGAGGGTTTCTTGAAGGAGATATGATTTTAGTAGGGCTTTTGAAGATGGGGAGAGTGGTGGTCTGCCAATTACAGCAGCAATGTTCATTGCTTCAGCCTTTACCCCGAGGAACTCCAAGTGGTTAGTCTGAATTCTTTTCATCCTAAACTTGGGGACGCAAGCATGTAACAGACCAAAAGTATTCTGTGCTTCCTTCTCAGTATTCAATCTGTGTCTATAGCCTGTTGGCTTCTCCACCACAATATTTCCAAGAATGTGAGCCCTGGGTGAGAGATAAATTGTGTCCTATCTAATTATCTTGTATCTACCCCAGTGCTAAGAACAGTGCATGGCACATAGTAAGCACTTAACAATTATTATTATTATTATTCTCTCCATACAAATGGCTACCAAGCTGATTTAGGGATTTGTCATATGATTACATCAGCTTCTTCTTTGGATTCCCCATTTCCAGCACACCCCTCTCCAGTCCATCTGTCCCTCTGCTGCCTGGATCATTTTTCTAAAACATCCTCCTGCTGTTTGCATCATTTTTCTAAAACATCCTTCTGCACACATCTTCCCACTCCTTAAAAATCTCCAATGGGTTACTCATTCATCTTCACATAAACAGAAGCTTTTTGCTTTAAGGTACTTCATCAACTTTCTCCCTCTTACCTATCTACTCTCTTTTCCAGCTTCATATTCATACATACATATCACGTACTTTTGTTCTTCACTAGCTAAACTACTTACTGTTCTTCTTGCTTGCTCTGCTGCCTCTGGCCCCAAGCTTGGTCTTTGCCTCCTGCCTGAAACTCCCTACCACCAGTCAGTCCATCAATCATATTTATTGAGTGCTTACTGTGTGCAGAGCACTGTACTAAGCCCTTGGGAGAGTACAATATAACAATATAACAGACAAGATCCCTTCCCATAATGAGCTTGTAGTCTAGAAGAGGAGGTAGACATAAATATAAATAAATACATAAAATTATGGATACATACCTAAGTGCTCTGGGGCTGGAAGTGGGGATGAAATAAAGGGTACAAGACGAGGTGATGTAGAAGGGAGAAGAGGAAGAGAGGGCTGAGTCAGGGAAGGCCTCTTGGAGGAGATTTGCTCTCAATAAGGCTTTGAAGATGGGGAAAGTAAGTGTCTATATGAGGAGGGAGCGTGTTCCAGGTCAGGGGCAGACCACAAACGAGAGATCGGTGGTGAGATAAATGAGATCGAGGTACAGTGAGTAGGCTGGCATTAGACTTTTAGACTGTGAGCCCACTGTTGGGTAGGGACTGTCTCTATATGTTGCCAACTTGTACTTCCCAAGCGCTTAGTACAGTGCTCTGCACACAATAAGCGCTCAATAAATATGATTGATGATTAGACGAGAGAAGTGTGCGGGCTGGTTTGTAGTAGGAGAGTAGCAAAGTGAAATAGGAGGGGCAAGGTGTTTGAGTGTTTCAAGTCTGCCAGACCACAGATTTCACTATCTTCAAAGCCAGCCCGAAATCACATCTCCCTCAGAAGGCCTTCCCCAATTTATTTTCTCTTGATTCCAGGTTATATTTCCCCGACTACCTCAGAATTCCTGCTTCAACGGATATACTTGTGTACTCAGAACTACCAATAGTACCTCTGTACATATCCACTTACACACTCTATTACTTTATCACTCAATCTTCTACAAACCTAATTTTCCTTCTTCCTCCTAACTGTAAATTATTTTAGTGCCTATCTGCCCTGTTAATTTGTAAGTTCCTTGAGGTCAGGGAGCATGTCTACTACCTCTATTACCCTCTCCATAGGGTTTAGTATAGCGCTTTGCACACAGAAGAGAAAGCAGCATGGCCTAGTGGAAAAAGCCCGGGCCAGGGAATCAAAGGATCTTGTTTCTAATCCTGGCTCTGCTACTTGTCTGCTTTATGACTTTGGGCAAGTCACTTCACTTCTCTATCAGTTACCTCATCTGTGAAATGGGGATTGAGACTGGGAGCCCTATGTGGGCCAGGGACTGTGTCTATCTTGATTAGCTTATATCTACCCCAGCACTTCGTATAGTGCCTGGCAAATAGTAGGTGTTTAAAAAATACCTTAAAAAAGAACACACTCAATAAATGTCTTGATTGAGTTATTGAATGACTATTCCCATTTCATCTTTGAAAAAACTAAGGTCAGGGAGACTGTGACTTGTCCAGAATCTCCTGGAGAGACTGACTCAGAAAGAGGGGTGGCCTTTTAGTCCCTCCTGACACAGCTTTGGAGTCAGGGCAGATAGCTAGAGGCCTATAGGGGTTCAGTCTCCCCAGGGAAGCATTTCTTGGCTTGGAATCTGGGACCTGGAATGAAAGGCTGGTGTAAGATCCATTCGTGGCGGGGATTCTGAAGCCAGATCACCAGGAGTAGAGTTACACAGGGGTATTTTTACTTCCTCCCCGGGGCATATGGAATGCTACAGAAATGACCCAGAGAGAAATGTGGCCTTGAGAGCCTTCGGGGACCTATGATAGTGAAGGAGAGGGCTTGGACCCAAAGCCTTTCTCCGCTTCCAACACACTTGTGGACTCTCCAATCAATCAGTCAATCAATCCATGATATTTATTGAGCAGTCTCTGTACGTGGTACACTGTACTAAACACTTACGAAGGTACTATACAACAGAGTTTGTAGACACATTCCCTACCCACAAGGAGCTTACAGTCTAGAGGGGGAGACAGACAATAAGATAAATCCATAAGTTGTGGATATGTAGATAGGTGTTTTGGGGTGGGGTGAATAGCAAGTGCTTGAAGAGTACAGCAAGAGCATAGGTGATGCAGAAGGGAAAAGGAGTAGGGGAAAAGGGGACTTAATCAGGGAAGGCTTCTTAACCATCAACTGTATTTACTGAGAACTTACTGGGTGCAGAACACTGTATTAAGTGCTTGAGAAGGTACAGAAAGCAGAGCTGGTAGACATGTTCTCTGCCTGCAAGGAGCTTACAGTTCAGAGTAGGAGATATGATTTTAATAAGGCTTTGAAACTCATTCAGTCCAGCAGTGGTGCATATTGGGCACTTAATAATAATAAAATAATAATAATAATAATAATAATGGCATTTATTAAGCACTTACTATGTGCAAAGCTCTGTTCTAAGCACTGGGGAGGTTACAAGGTGATCAGGTTGTCCCCCAGGGGGCTCACAGTCTTAATCCCCATTTTGCAGATGAGGGAACTGAGGCCCAGAGAAGTTAAGTGACTTGCCCAAAGTCACACAGCTGACAATTGTCGGAGCCGGGATTTGAGCCCATGACCTCTGACTCCAAAGCCCATGCTCTTTCCACTGAGTCACACAGCTTCTGCTTCCACTGAGCACTTATTGTATGCCGGGCGCTATAGTAAGCACTTGGGAGAGTACACTATAATAGAGTTGGCAGACATATTCCCTGCAGTCTAGAGGGAGAGACAGACATTCATATAAATAAATTCTGACCTGTAAATAAGTCTTCCGGGCCTGAGGGAGGGGTGAGTAAAGGGTGCAAATCCAAATGCATGTGGAAGGGAGTGGGAGAAGAGGAAGTGAGGGCTTAGTCAGGGAAGGCCTCTTTGAGGAGGTGTGCTTTTAATAAGGCTGTAGGCCTTGCAGTTGCTCTAGGCCTGTTCAATTACCAACAGATGTTTGGAGACTCAATCAGTCATATTTATTAAGCCCCTATTCTGTGCAGCTCACTGTACTGTGAAGCAGCATGCTGTAGTGAATAGAGCATGGGCCTGGGAGTAAGAAGGTCATGGGTTCTAGTCCCGACTCCTCCACTTGTCTGCTGTGTGACCTTGGGCAAGTCTCTTCACTTCTCTGGGCCTCAGGTTCCTTATCTAATAATAATAATAATAATGACATTTGCTAAGCGCTTACTATGTGCAAAGCACTGTTCTAAGTACTGGTGGTGCTACAAGGTGATTAGGTTGTCCCACGTGGGGCTCACAGTCTTAATGCTCATTTTACAGATGAGGTAACTGAGGCTCAGAGAAGTTAACTGACTTGCCCAAGGTCACACAGCAGACATGTGGCAGAGCCAGGATTCAAACCCATGACCTCTGACTCCAAAGCCCTGGCTCTTTCCACTGAGCCATACTGCATCTGTAAAATGAGGATTGAGACTGTGTGAGCCCCACGTGGGACAGGCACTGTGTCCAACCCAATTTGCTTGTATCCACCCCAGTGCTTAGTACGGTTCCTGGCACACAGTATGTGCTATAACAAATACAATAATAATAACAATGATTATTATTATTACTAAGCACTTGGGAAAGTGTAATTGAGTTAATAGACAGTATAATAATGATGGCATTTGTTAAGTGCTTACTATGTGCAAAGCACTGTTCTAAGCGCTGGGAAGGATACAAGGTGATCAGGTTGTCCCACGTGGGGCTCACAGTCTTAATCCCCATTTTACAGATGAGGTAACCGAGGCACAGAGAAGTTAAGTGACTTGCCCAAAGTCACACAGCTGACAAGCGGCAGAGCACGGATTAGAACCCATGACCTCTGACTCCCAAGCCTGTGCTCTTTCCACTGAGCCACACTGACAGTATCTCTGCCCTCAAGGAGCTTACAGTTTAGTAAGAGAGACAGACACTAAAATAAATTAGAGGTAGGGAGAAGCAACTGAGTTTTTTTTTTTATGGTATTTATTAAACGCTTGCTATGTACCGGGTACTGTACTAAGTGTTGGAGTAGATACAAGGTAATCAGGTTGGATCCAATTCATGTTCCACGTGGGCCTCACAGTCTTGATCCACATTTTACAGCTGAGGTAATTGAGGCCCAGAGAAGTTAAGTGACTTGCCTAAGGTCACACCACAGATAAGTGGCAGAGCTGGGATTAGAACCTAGGTCCTCTTGATTTATAGGCCGGTGCTCCATCCACAAGGACACATTGTTTCTCACAAGTTTAAAGATATATTTATCAATTCTAGAGTTTTGGTGAGGACCCAAGTTTTAAGATGAGAAGGAAGTGGTGGGGTAGGGGGGAAATAGGGTTAGAAGAGGAGCAATTCACTGAGGAAGGCCCCCTGGAGGAGATGTGATTTTAGAAGGGTTTTGAAGTTGAGAAGAGCAGAGCTCTGCAAGATGCGAAAAGAGAGGGAGTGCCAAGCAGGAGGGAGGGTGTGAACAAAAGGTAGACTAGATTGTAAGATCTCTGTGGGCAGGGAATGTGTCTGTTATACTGTTATATTGTATTCTCCCAAGTACTTAGTACAGTGTTTTGCTCACGGTAAGTGCTCTTCAGTGGCTTCTTTCCCACTACTTTCAAATTAGCCCAAGTCTCCCCTATCCTAAAAAAAAACCCTCCCTTGACCCATGGCTCCATCCAGTTTTGACCCCATCTCCCTCCTACCATTCCTCTCCAAACTCCTTGAGCAAGCTGGCTACACCTGCTGTCTCAAATTCCTCTCCTCCAATTCTCTCCTTGACCCCCTCCAAGCTGGCTTCTGTCCCCTTCACTCTACAGAAACTGTCCTCTCAAAGGTTACCAATGATCTCCTTCTTCTCAAATCCAGTGCTCTCTACTTCATCCTAATCGTCCTCTACCGCTCAGCTGCTGTCGACACTGTGAACCACCTCCTTCTCCTGGAAACATTATCCAACCTTGGCTTCACTGACACTGTCGTCTCCTGGTTCTCCTCTTATCTTTCTTGCTGGTCATTCTCGGTCTCCTTCGGGGACTTCTCCTTTGCTTCCCACCCCCTAACTGTGGGGGTCCCTCAAGGTTCAGTTCTGGGTCCCCTTCTATTCTCTATCTACTCCCACTTCCTTGGAGAAGTCATTTGCCCCCATTCGCTTCAACTACCTAATGATACCTAAATCTGCATCTCCTCCCCTGATCTCTTTCCCTCTCTGCAGTCTCACATTACCTCTTCCCTTCAAGACATCTCTACTTGGATATCCTCCTGTCACCTCAAACTTAACAAGTCCAAAACAGAACTCCTTATCTTCCTACCCAAAACCTGTCCTTCCCCTGGTTTTCCCATCACAGTAGATGGCTCCTCCATCCTTGCTGTCTCACAAGCCCTTAACCTTGGTGTTATCCTTGACTCCTCTCTCTCATTCAATCAACATATTCAATCCATTACCAAATCTTGTCGGTTCCACCTTCACAACATTGCTAAAATCCACCCTTTCCTCTCTATCCAAACTGCTACCACATTAATACAGTTACTCATCCTATCCCAACCGGCTTACTACATCAGCCTACTTGCTGACCTCCCAGCCTCCTGCCTCTCTTCACTCCAGTCCATACTTCACTCTGCTGTCCAGAACATTTTTCTACAAAAATGTTCAGGACATGTCACTCCCCTCCTCAAAAGACTCCAGTGGTGCCCATCCACCTCTGCAACAAACAAAATCTCCTCACCATTGGCTTTAAAGCACTCCATCATCTTGCCCCCTCCTACCTCAGCTCACTACTTTCCAACTACAGCCCAGCCCACACACTTCGCTATTCTAGTGCTAACCTTATCACTATACCTTGATCTCACCTACCAAACTGCCGACACCCTCACCCCCATCCTGCCTCTGACTTGGAATGCCCTCCTTTCTCAAATCTGACAATTACTCTCCCCCCACCTCAAAGCCTTACTGAAAGCACATCTCCTCCAAGAGGCTTCCCTGACTAAGCCCCCCCCCCCACCATTTCCTCTTCTCCCATTCCCTTTTGGATGGCCCTGACCTGCTCCCTTTACTCTTCCCCACTTCCAGCCCCACAGCACTTACGTACATATCTGTAATTTATTTATTTGTATTAATGCCTGTCTCCCCTACTCTAGACTGGTAAGCTCATTGTGGACAGGGAATGTGTCTGTTTACTGTTGTATTGTACTCTCCCAAGTGTTTAGTACAATGAGCGCACACAGTAAGCTCTCAACAAATACAATTGAATGAATGATTAAATGAATAAATATGATTGGCTGACTGACCTATGTCAATGATGAGGGAGATGAGAATGAGGTGCAGTGACTAAGTTGGCTTGAGAGGAGTGAAGTGTGTGAAGTGGGTTAAATTGGGAGAGAAGTGAGGATGCACAGTTTTGGGTTACAAGGAGGAAACATCTTCTCTGTACATTAATGGTGGGGGCAGCACCTTTGGGCCAGTTACATGTCTACCAAATCTGTTCTATTGTGCTTATGAAAGTGCTCTGCACACAGTGAGAGCTCAATAAATACCACTGATTGATTGATTGATTAATTGTCAGTAAATCTGGATTCTTCGGTCAATCCCAGAGAGGGGGTGATTTTACTGCCTTCCAATCGCTGACTCATTTATTATCTCTGCATTTTTCCCTCAGCCCTCCATAATAATCATCGTGATATTTGAAATGCACTTTACTATGTGCCAGGCACTGTACTAAGCACTGGGGTAGATATAAGCAAATTGGGTTGGGCACAGTCCCAGTCCCACAAGGGGCTCACAGTCTCAATCCCCATTTTGCAGATGAGGGAACTGAGGCACAGAGAAGTGAAGTGACTTGCCTAAGGTCATACAGCAGACAAGTGGCAGAGCCGGGATTAGAACCCACAACCTGCCGACTGCCAGGCCAGTTCTCTATCCACTATACCATGCTGCTTCTCATACAGTGCTCTGCACACAGTAAGCACTCAATAAATACGATTGATTGATTGATTGATCTCCAACCCAGCCTTCTGTCCTGAACTTTCTCATTCCCATCCCCATCCCTATCCACTTCTGCTGCTGTTCATGGGAATGCCGTTTCTGGGTTGGACTAATTGGGGGTGTGCAGCCTGGTAAATGCATAGTTCCCAGATCTGCTCCTGGAATAGTGGAGGGAATCCCGATCCAGAGAAACTTTCTCCCAAAGCTCTCTCTGGGTATGTCTACTGCACATCCCCAGTGTCAGACTCATTGTTTTCATAATGCATTTTGGTTAAAAGCCACATAGCCTAGTGGAAAGACCACGGGCCTGGGAGACAGAGGACCTGGGCTGTAATCTTGGCTCTGCCACTTGTTTGCTGTGAAACCTCAGTTTCCTCATCTGTAAAAATGGGGATTCAATACCTGTTTCCCTCTTACTTAGACCGTGACCCCCATGTGGGACCTGATTATCTTGTATCTAACCTCGCACTTAGTGTAATGCTGGCAGATAGTAATTGCTTAACAAATACCACAATTATAGCAGAATTAAGGTATGTTAATTATAATGATAATAATTATAGCATTTGTTAAGTGCTTATTGTTTCCCAGGCATTGTTCTAAGCACTGTGGTAGATATAAGGTAATCAGGTTGGACAGAGTCCCTGTCCCACATGGGGCTCACATTCTTAATCCACATTTTACAGGTGAGGTAAATGAAGCCCAGAGAAGTTAAGCGACTTGCCCAAGGTCACACAGCAGATGATTAGACACCGCCAGCAATGCCACAATAACTAGTCCTCAGCTGATCCTACTGAGCCTTGTCCATATGGCTTCTCCCTCCCAGCCCAGGAGAGCCCAGTGCTTAGTACAGTGCTGGCACATAGTAAGTGTTTAAAAAATACCAGAATTATTATTATTATTATTAATAGTATTATTATTATTATGATTACTGTGTCTTTACCCTTGGCAGTCTAAGCACAAAAAATTATTTTGCAATTATTTTTCCTTAATCAGCCCCGGGGGCCTTTTCTAACCTGGCAGAGCCAGGCCTGCTGTCAGGATGGGGGTGAATTCCCCTTCTAGACTTGGACTTTGAAGAGGCTGAAGGATGGATTTGGGGAGCAGCAGACCCAATCTGCTTGGGCTGGGAAGCGAGAGCCCTGAGAGGGTTGGAGGGAGTGGTGGATCCGGGTTTTACATTCCTTGGCCTTTGCTGGGGTGGAATCCCCAGAGCCTTTGCATTCCCAGATTCACGTGAACAGGGGTGCCACTTCTGAGTTGTGGAACTCGGCAGCAGATGGTGAGAAGGATCGAGATTAGATGCTGGAAATAAATATAGCCTGTATAAAGGTAACTGGCATTGTATTAGTACTGGAAGGGGACATAGCTGAAAACTGGACAGTCCAGCTTAAAATGGGACAAAGATTGGGCCGGTGGAGGTGCATTCAAGGGCCCCCAGGTCCCAGTGGGGTGGGAGCGAGCTGTCACACATGCCGCAGAGAGCAGTAACTCACATGTCAGTAACAGATATGAGCAGGGGGAAACTTGTGTATTTACCCAACTGCTGGTGTTGAACTCAATGCTGATGGATCAGCCTGGTGGATGAACCATGTAAATGTGGATTAATAGCTTTAAAAGCAAGGGCCCTGAGGTTTGGGAGGGTATCATAGTGGAGCACCCAGACGGTAACCCAACCAGAAACAATATTTATTTTCATGATCTGATCGTTCAAGGCTGTAGTCGGAATCATCTCCTGTGAAGAAAGGCCTTCTGGAAGAGATGAAGGCACAGCTCTGTCCTTCTGTGCCTCATAATAACAGTAATGATAATAATACTAATAATTGTGGTATTTGTTAAGTGCTTACTATGTGCCAAGTACTGCACTAAGCACAGGGGTGAATACAGGCAAATCGGTTTGGGCACATCTCTATCCCACATAATGATAATCATAATAATAATAATGGTATTTGTTAAGTGCCTACTATGTGCCAAGCACTGTTCTAAGTGCCGGGGTAGATACAAGGTAATCAGGTTGTCCCACGTGGGGCTCACAGTCTTAATCCCATTTTACAGATGAGATAACTGAGGCACAGAGAAGTTAAGTTACCTACCCAAAGTCACACAGCTGACAAGTGGTGGAGTGAGATTAGAACCCATGACCTCTTGTCCCACATGAGGTTCACAGTCTTAATCCCCATTTTACTGCTGAGGGAATGGAGGCACAGAGAAGTGAAGTGACTAGTCCCAGGTCACACAGCAGACTAGTGGTGGAGCTGGGATTAGAACCCAGGTCCTTCTGACTCCTAGGCCCATGCTCTATCCACTAGGCCATGCTGCTCATCTGTGAGCAACAGGCAGGGTCTGTTACTGGGCCTCACCACCCCCAACCCTGCTCAAACTTCATCTTGTGAACATGTCTGTTCATTGTTCTACTGTACTCTTCCAAGTGCTTAGTACAGTGCTAGGCACGCAGTAAGTGCTCAGTAAATACCATTGAACGACTGATTGAGTAGATGGTAAGCTCCTTGTGGGCAGAGAACATGACCACCAACTCTGTTGCATTGTACAGGTGTTAAGTACAGTGCTCTGCACTCTGATTGAGGAGGTTTTAGGGCTCTGGTTGTGACATGGAGCATGGGCTTGGGAGTCAGAGGACCTAGCTTCTAATCCTGGCTCAGCCACTTGTCTGCTGTGTGACCATGGGGCAGGCACTTAACTTCTTTGTCCTCAGTTACCTCATCTGTAAAATGGGGATTAATTCCTCCTCCCTCCAGTTTAGACTGTGAGCCCCATGTGGGACAGGGACTGTGTCCAATTAAATTATCTTATATTCGTTCATTCAATCATATTTATTGAACACTTACTGTATACAGAGCATTCTACTAAGTACTTGTGAAAGTACACTACAAAAATTAACAATAAATTACCTTAGCTCTAAGTACAGTTCCTGGCTCATAGTAAGCACTTAACAAGTACCATTAAAAAAAAAAGAGGGCTGGGAAATGTTTTCGAGTTGCTCAGGTCGTCTCAGACTCTGTCTGTCATGCTTGTGAAAGCTAATCTTCACAGAAGAACTGTTGAGACCAGGCAATTCTGCAGGGCAAAAGCTGGGAACTCTAAAAAGTTTGGAAAACACAATTTCTTCAAGGATTACATAATAAGAATGTAATGGAAACCCCGATCCCCCCCACTCCATCTCCTCAGCCCCCGTCCTGTGGAGGGCTTCCTTGGGGAAAATGCTTAAATCACAGAACGTTCCCCAAACAGTCCAAGCTGACTGAAGACAATAAATAATTGATTTGCTTCTCAGGCTCACAGAGAGTCATTCCACAAAGCCCTCTACTAAATCCATTTTGGCTCTAATTACTCGTGAAATTCGGGCTGCAAGAGATTATTCCCATTAAGGATCACTGGCAGAATTAAAACAATGGGGTGGTTCTGGTTAGCGCCTTCCCTCCTGAATCACACCATTTGATGGAGTTTTAATTCCAGGTACCAGAAGCATCTGCCATCCTCAATCCAGAAATTCATGCCAGTCTTCCTGACAGAGCGGGGCTGGGTGGGGGAGAGGGATTTGGGGTAGGGGTCATTTTTCCCCCTGGAAAGTGGGCTCAGACTGCCAGCCTCCTCCACGGGAACAGCCGTCCCCCCGGCTCCCCATCTCTGATTTTGGTTCTGGTGGATCCAAGCTCCTCCCCTTTTCCTTCCCCAAATAATTTGTCCTCTGTGTCTACCAACTCTGTTATATTGTGCTCTCCCAAGACCTTAGTACAGTGCTCTGCACACAGTAAGTGCTCAATAAATATGATTGATTGGTTTTGAACTCCAAGGGCCCTTGGATCCTGCAGCAGCTGGAAGGGTTGTAGGGAGGAAGAGGATGGGCAAAGGAAGAGAAGGAGGCAGAAGGGGGGATGAGGAAGCAGTGGAGAGGGAGGAAAAGTGGGAGCTGGAGAAATGAGAAGGAAAAAAGAAGAAAAAGGAGAAGAAAGAGGAGTAGAACTAGGAAGAAAAAGAGGAAGAGGAGAAAGGGGAGAAAAAAAAGAAGGGAAGGAGGATGATAAGGAAAGGAAAATTATGTTGCCAACTTGTACTTCCCAAGCACTTAGTACAGTGCTCTGCACACAGTAAGCACTCAATAAATACGATTGATTGATTGATTGAGAAGCAAGAAGAGTAGGAAGCTTCTGAAAAGCAGCATATCCTAGGATATACAGGATATACTGTGAGCCCACTGTTGGGTAGGGACTGTCTCTATATGTTGCCAACTTGTACTTCCCAAGCGCTTAGTACAGTGCTCTGCACACAGTAAGTGCTCAATAAACACGATTGATGATGATGATGATGATATGCAGCATGGGCCTAGGAGTCAGAAGGACCTTTATTTTAATCACAGCTCTGCCACTTGTCTGTGTGTGACCTTGGGCAAGTCACTTCAGTTCTCTGGGTCTCAGCTACCTCATCTATAAAGTGGGGAATGAGACTGAGCCCAGTGTGGGACAGGGGCACTGCTGATTATCTTGTATATACCCCAGTTCTTAGTACAGTGCCTGGCACTTAACAAAACCCTTGAAGAAAGAGGAGTGAAAGAAGAGGAGGAGAAGAAAGGGAAGGAAGAGAATAAGGAAGAGAAGGAGGAACGATCACTATGGTATTCGTGAAAGTGTTTACTATGTGCCCAGCACTGGGGTAAGTTCAGGATAATCAGATTGGACACGGTCCCCATCCCACGTGAGGGTCACAGTCTGACTGGGGATGAAAATCTAATCTGTGTGTTCCCAAGTGCATAATATGTTACTCTGGACAAACTGACTCTCAGTGGATGTTATCAACTGATGATGATCATGATGATAAAGAGTCGGAGAGGAAGCATCTTGCTCTTACCCTATCTCCAGGGTTCTTCTCCTCTCCTTCCCTCTCCTCTCCTCCAACTTCTCCTCCCTGATCCAACTCTCTGCCTCTCCTCTTCTGCCTTCCTCATTTGCATGAAATGGGCATCTGTGCAGATGTTTATGTTTGTGTGAGTGTGCAGCAACAGCTGCGTGTTGTATCTGGGTGTGTGTCTGAGTTGGGGGCTGCAGGGCAAAGCGCTAGGCTGTCAGCTTTAAAGAGACAATCAATTTTGTGTCCAAAGAGCAGTTCCCGGGCTTGGCCCCTGGCCCCACTTGCCTCTTATCTCCAGGCCTTGGGTTAAGAACTCATTTATGCCAGGCACAGCAAGAGCAATATCTGATATTCAGTTAGTGGAGGAGATGAGGATGGGTTTCTCTTTCTTTGTTTTATGATATTTGTTAAGCACTTACTATGTGGCAGGAACTGTGCTAAACCCTGGAGTAGATATAATTCTATAGATATGTACTGGGGAAGCCTTCTGGCAAAGTAAAGGAAGTGGTGTGGTGAAGTGGCAGATTGCTGGTCTAGAAGCCAGAGGATATGAATTCGAGTACGAGTTGTGCCGCTGACCAGCTGTGTGACCGTGAGTGAGTTACTTAACTTCCCTGCACCTCAGTTTCTGCATCTGTAAAGTGGGGAAAATAATACCTGCCTTCTCTCCCTACCTCAGTAACTGCTCAATAAATATGATTGAAGGAACGAATGAATGAACATTTCTGCTAATTCTGTTGTACTGTACTCTCCCAATTGCTTAGAGAAGCACCGTGGCTCAGTGGAAAGAGTGCGGGCTCGGGAATCAGAGGTCATGTGTTCTAATCCCGACTCCGCTACTTGCCAGCTTTGTGACTTTGGGCAAGTCACTTAAACTTCCCTGTGCCTCAGTTACCTCATCTGTAAAATGGGGATTAAGATTGTGAACCCCATGTGGGACAACCTGATCACCTTGTATACCCTCAGTGCTCAGAACAGTGCTTTGCACATAGTAAGTGCTAAACAAATACCATTATTATTATTATTAGTAATAGTAGTAGTAGTATAGTGCTGTGCCCATAGTAAGTGCTCAATAAATACGATGGATTGGTTGATTGATTGATTCCAGCCACATGGGACCTATGTGAATATTCTTATACTCTATTTCTCCCAAGTGTAATTTGTCTTAATGTCTGTATCCCCCATAGACTGTAAGTTCCTTGTGGTTAAGGATCATGTGTATGAACACTATTATATTTTACTAGAGAGGCAGGATGGCCTAGTGGAAAGAGTATAGGCCTGGGAGTCAGAAGACCTGGGTTATAATTCTGTCTCTGCCTATTTCCTGCTGTGTGATCTTGGGAAATCACTTCATTTCTCTCTCTTAGTTTCTTCATCTGTAAAATGGAAACTGAATGCCTGTTCTCCTTTCTCCATAGGCTGCAAGCCCCATCTGGTACAGAGACTGTGGCAAATCTGATTAACGTGTATTCACCTCAACAGTTAGAACACTTATAGTAAGTGCGTAACAAAAACAATAATAATGATAATAATAATAATGATAGAAAGAACAGCAATCATCTTCTCAGGGTTGCACCTTGAGAATTTCCAGTACTCTATCAGTCTCAACTATGGGAGGGAGAGTCAAGCAGAGGCATATCCATTCCATTCCTAGCTTGGCCAGTGGCTAGCAAGTGGAAGGCCATCTGCTACAAATCAAAACTCACCCATGCTGGGCAGCAGCGGCATGGGCTGAGAGTCGAGGGAGGAGACTCGAGTTCATTGTGCAGGAGGAGGCAATGGTAAATCACTTCCATATTTTTACCAGGAAAACTCTATGGATCCACTAACAGAACAATTGCAGATGGAGGTTGGGGCTTTCTGGGAGAGATGTGTCAGTGGTGTTGCTATGAGTCGGGGGCGACTCGACAGCATAAGACAATGTGAGACAGTAACAACAATACTGAAGTACAGTATTAGTACAGTGCTCTGCACACAGTAAGCACTCAATCAGTACCACTGTTTGACTGGTTGATTCATTCATTCATTCATCACCATCTTCTCCATCATCACTATCATCACCATCACCTCCGTCTTCTTCACCTCACCATCATTATCATCTTCTCCATCATCACGTTGTTCATCCTTACCTTCATGTACATCATCTTCATTCTAACGTGTCTACCGTTACATTGTACTTCCCCAAGCCCTTAGTACAGTGCTCTACACATAGCAAGTGCTCAATAAATATGATCGATTGATTGATTATCACACCCCTCACCACCTTTATCATCATCTTCACCATCCTCTTCAACATCACCTCATCTTTGTCATTTACATTACCACCAACTTCCTCACCATTGTTGTCTTCTTCCTCTTCAGCTCCATTTTCCTCCTCACTCTCACTAACATTCCCATGAGCATCTTGGGCCCTCCTGACACCAAGGGATTGTAAGTTTCTACAATCTAGGCATTCTACAGCTTTCTGGTCAAAGGGAGTGCAGAATTACCCTATAAGGTAAAATCTCAGTGAAAACTGGTCAAGTGGAGAGGTCTTAGGGTGGGAGGGTTTAATCACCTTGCCTCCTCCTACTTCACCTCACTGCTCTCCTATTACAACCCAATCCTGCACACTTTGCTCCTTTAATGCCAACCTATTCAATGAACCTCGATCTCATCTATTTCACCACCAACCTACCTCTGGCCTAGAATGCTCTTTCTCTCTTCATATCCGAGAGACAATTACTCCCCCTACCTTCAAAGCCCTATTGAAGGCACATCTTCTTCCAAGAGGTCTTTCTTAAACCCTCATTTCCTCTTCTCCCACTCCCTTCTGCATCACCCTGATTTACTCCCTTTATTCACTGCCCCCACCCCACACCAGCCCCACAGTACTTATGTATATATCTGTCATTTATTTATTTATATTAACATCTGTCTTCCCCTCTAGACTGTAAGCTCATTATCGAGAGGGAATGTGTCCACCAACTCTGCTATATCGTTATATTGTACTCTCCCAATCACTTAGTACAGTCCTCTGCACACAGTAAGGACTCAATAAATATGATTGATTGATTGATTGATTGTGGGTTCTTCATCCTTCCCAACATGCATCAGACTGCAGGGACTCCCTAATTTGTCCTAGTGAGATCTTACCTATGCATACCATCATCTTTGAATACAACTATAAGACTGTAAGCTCCTCCACTAGATTACAAGAGCCCTGTGGACAGGGGTCATATATTGTACTTTTATTATACTTTTTCAGGTGCCTAGTGCTGTATATATATATATATTTTTTTCTCTCTTCCAAGCACTTATTACACACAGTAAGCATTCAAAAAAACTGAATGAATGCATATAATAGTCATGCTAAACTGTTGAATGAAAAAATGAAAGACTGACAGATGTACAGTTAAATATATTTTTAAATGTCTTTTTAAACGTTGTTTTTTAAAATCTCATATTTGACAACCCATGGTGCTTTTTTATATGTTCATTTTCATTCACATTATACTTGCTGTACAGTTTAAAAATCCTCTACCCCTCAAATTTTCTTTGGCTGCGGAATTTTCCCTGGTTCTGTTCAGTCTGGCTAATTATAATAGTAATAATAATAATTGTGGTATTTATTAAGCACTTATTATGTATCAGGCACTGTTTTAAGCACTGGGGTAAATACAAATAAATCAGGTTGGACACCATCCCTGTCCCACATGGGGCTCACAGTCTTAATCCCCATTTTACCGATGAGGTAATTGAGGCACAGAGAAGTGAAGCGACTTACCCAAAGCCACCCAGCAGCCAAGTGCTGGAGCTGGGATTAAAACCAATGACTCCTCACTCCCACACCTGTGCTGTATCCACTACACCATGCTGCTTCTCCTACTCTCCTGTGGTCCCCAGCCCTGTCGGTCTTCTCCAGGGATACTGGGCTCAGCAAGTATCAGCCTCTCTTACAGCAGAAATAGTAGTAATAGCATTTACTGAGGACCCCCTAGACCCAATGCACTATATGTGGAGAAGCAGCATGGCTTAGTGGACAGAGCATGGGCCTGGGAATCAGAAGGTCATGAGTTCTAATCCCAGCTCTTCCACATGTCTGCTGTGTGACCTTGGGCAAGTCACTTTGCTTCTCTGGGCCTCAGTTACCTCATCTGTTAAAAGGGGATTAAGAGTGTGAGTCCTATGTAGGACAGGAACTGTGTCCAACCTGACTACCTTGTATCTACTCCAGCACTTAAAACAGTGCTTGGCACATGGTAAGCATTTAACAAGTGCCATAATAATAATAAAAGTAATTATTACTTTTATTATTATTATACTAAATGCTTCAGCCCCTCTCAGGGTTGCACCTGGAGAGTTTCCAGTACTCCAACAGTTTCGGCTACAGAGGGAGAGTCAAGCAGAGGCTTACCCATTCCGTTCCTAGCTTGGGCAGTGGCTAGCGAATAGAAGGCAATCTGCTACAAGTCAAAACTCACCCATACCTGGCAGCAATGGCATGGGTGAGAGTCGAGGGCAGAGACTCTAGGTTACTGTGCGGAAGGTGGCAATCATAAACCACTTCCGGATTTTTTCCAAGAAAACTCTATGGATACACTACCAGAACAATTGCAGATGGAAAGCGGGGAGTTCTGGGAGAGATGTGTCCATGGTATCGCTATGGGACGGAAACGACTCGGTGGCGTAAGACAAGACAAAATGCTTCAGACAAAACAAGCAAGAGACACATTCCCTGCCCACAAGAATCTTACACTCTAATGGGGGAGACAGATAGATGAGTGTTCACAGAGTAATCAAAATAAAGAATTGAATTTCCAGTCGAATAAATTTAGAGACAGAAGTACTGAAGATGAGCACAAGTCAGCACTTAGAGGCTAGAAAGTTCACAGATTCACTCAGAGTTACCACCAACCATGACCCACAGAAACTTAGCACAGGGGAAAAGCAGAGAACTTCGGGCCTGCTGCCTAATTTCCCTTAGCCCGGCTGCCTGATTTCTTTTGACAACTCTCTTATTTCCATCTCTGCATTACTGTATGTAATTAATAATTAATAATTTTGGTATTTGTTAAGCACATACTATGTCAAAGCACTGTTCTAAATGCTGGGGAGGATACAAGGTGATCAGGTTGTCTCATGTGGGGCTCACAATCTTAATCCCCATTTTACAGATGAGGTAACTGAAGCACAGAGAAGTGAAGTGACTTGCCCAAAGTCACACAGCTTACAAGCGGTGGAGCCGGGATTTGAACCCATGACCTGTGACTCCCAAGCCCGGGCTCTTTCCACTGAGCCACACTGCTTCTCTGACCCACTC
This sequence comes from Tachyglossus aculeatus, assembly GCF_015852505.1. Lineage (NCBI taxonomy): Eukaryota > Metazoa > Chordata > Mammalia > Monotremata > Tachyglossidae > Tachyglossus > Tachyglossus aculeatus. The sequence goes on along the minus strand of NC_052087.1, from coordinate 46,513,035 downwards.
ACCTGCATTGGTGCCACCCTAGCTAATCAATCAATTGTATTTCTTGAGCACCTACCATGTGCGGAGCACTGAACTAAATGCTCAGGAGAGAACAATAGTGCTTGAAGTCACAATCCCTAGCTTCAAAGATCCTGCAATGTAGTTCAAAGCCAATTAATAGTTAATAATGATGGTATTTGTTAAGCACTTACTGTGTACTAAGCACTTTACTAAGTGCTGGGGCAGATACAAGATAATCAGGTCCCACATGGGGCAGGCAGTCTAAGTAGAAGGGAGAACAGGTATTGAATCTTCATTTTGCAGATGAGAGAATGAAGGAACAGAAAATAATAATAATAATAATGATAGTATTTGTTAAGCACTTACTATGTGCAAAGCACTGTTCTAAGCACTAGGGTGATACTGGGGTGATCAGGTTGTCCCACATGGGGCTCACAGTTTTAATCCCCATTTTACAGATAAGGTAACTGAGGCACAGAGAAGTTAAGCGACTTGCCCAAAGTCACACAGCAGACAAGCGGTGGAGCTGGGATTAGAACTCATGACCGCAAACTCCCAAGCCCATCTGCTTTCCACTGAGCCACGCTGCTTCAGAGAAGCAGAAGTTTAGAGAAGTTAAGTGACTTGCCCAGGGTCATGCAATACGGATGTGGCAGAGCCAGGATTAGAATTAGATCCTCTGATTCCCAGGTCTGGGCTCTTTCCACTAGGCCACATTGCTGCAGCCTGGCCTAGAGGATAGAGCACAGGCCTGGGAGTTAGAATGTCATGGGTTCTAATCCCAGCTCCACCACTTGTCTGCTGTATGATCTTGGGCAAGTCACTTCACTTCTCTGTGCCTCAGTTACCTCAACTGTAAAATGGGGATTGAGACTTTGAGCCCCACGTGGTACAACCTGATTTGCTTATATCCGCACCAGTGCTTAGTATGGTGCTTGGCATGTAGTAAGTGAAATTCGGATCTAGAGAGGGGCGCTCCTTCTGACCACCCCAAGTCAGTTGCCAGGAGTCATTCCCAATCCTGACCATTCCGGCCCCCTGCCAACGGCAGGGGTGGATCAGGACTTGCTGACCAGGGGGATTGTCCAGCAAAGCCAAACCGGAAAACCCCCTCCTTCTGCCCTCGGCACGTGGCACTGCCCATCCTGGGTTACAGCTGGGACCCCCGACCTCTGACCCCTTCAGAGGCCAGGAGAAACAGCCAAACCTCTCAGGCATTTCCAGCCTCGTCCCTCCCCTCCCCTCCCGGGGGCCACCCCACACACCCCTTCTCAGTTTCAGTGGAGTAACAGTCTTCTACTGCAGGGAACAATATGCGAGAAAAAGACAGTCTTGGAGTGTGTTCTGGGAAACCCGAGAAGTTCTGGGGGACAGCTGACCCTCTGCTGGTCTTAGAGCTAAATGTTTTCAAGGCATCCCGCACCCCTTCTCTTTGGGCTGCTTGTGAGTCATGGATTTTAAGTAGAGCACTCTGAGAGATTAACCAGCTTTGCGACCAGCTGCTGCAGGCGGATACTTGGCATAAAGAAGCGGGATGAAGTTACAGTCTCAGAAGTTTAGAGGAAGGGCAGTAAATGCCCCCGACAACAATGATGCACGGATGGCAGAGAGCGGCCTTCGGGGCAGCGTCCCGGGGGAGGCTCCAGACAAATATGCCTTGTATTTCACCATTCATCCCGGATCCTGGAGGGGGACACCACGCTTCCATCATGGGGCGCGCCCGGCTATCTGTCACCGATCTGGAATGCCCCTGCCACTTGTGCCCTTACTTAAGGCGGCCAAGTCGGCGGGCGATCCCTGCCCCTTTCCGGATAATCCGCCATTGACTGGGATTGCATGTTTAAGGGATGGATCTGGTTAGGGAGAGGGAGAGAGAGCAGTGGAGCCTGGAAGAAGGGTCCAGAGTCATTCCTAAGAGGCCCGACAGCACTTATGTCTACCTAAATAACATTTATTTCTACTAATGTCTATCTCCATCTCTAGACTGTAAACTCGTTGTGGGCAGGGAATGTGTCTGTTTATTGTTATAATGTACTCTCCCAAGTGCTTAGTATAGTGCTGTGCACACAGTAAATGCTCAATAAATACCATTGACTGACTGGTGGACAAAAATTGTTTGTCTAATAACAATGATGATAATAAGAATAATGTTATTTGTTGAGTACTTACTATGTGCCAAGCACTGTGCTAAACCTGAGGGTAGTTATGGGATAATCAGATTGTACACAGTTCCTGTCCTACAAGGGGCTCACAGTGTAAGGGGGAGGGAGAGTAGGTATTAAATCCCCATTTTATAGATGAGGAAATAGAGGCAAGAATAATTTACATGACTTGCCCAAAGTCTCCCACAGCAGGCAAGTGGCAGTGCCAGGATTAGAATACAGGCATGGTCCTTTATATTTATGGTATTTGTTAAGCGCTTACTATGCACCAGGCACTGTACCAAGCACTGGGGTAGATGCAAGCTTATCAGGTTGGACACAGTCCCTGTCCCACAAAGCGCTCACTGTCTTAATCCCCATTTTACAGATGACATAACTGAGGCACAGAGAAGCTAAGTGACTTGCCCAAAGTCACACAGCTGACAAGCGGTGGAGCCGGGATTTGAACCCAAGTCCTTCTGACGTTTAGGCCCATGTTCTAGCCACTAGGCCACGCTGCATCTCTGACTGTTGCCAGTCATAGCCACAAGAGGAAGCAGGGGCAAGAATTATGTGTTTGCCTCTGGGGTTTGTACTTTTTTGGACAGAATCTGTCATGCTCTGTGCCTGGCACCCGAGCCTCAGGCCTAATTGTTTAGATAATCTGTGTCTGTCTGGTCTTTCCCATTAGGCCGCAAGTTATTTGAGGGTAAAGACCAAATCTTGTTCTTCCTCTGCCCCTTCTCCAGCACCTAGAGCAGAGTAATTCCTTTGTGGGGTCCAGAATAGGCTGGGGGTGTGTGACGCTACAGCTTGATGGAAAGAGCACGAACCTGAGTGTCAGAGGACCTAGGTTCTAATCCTGACTCCGCCACTTTCCCGCTGAGTGACCTTGGGGAAGTCATTTCACTTCTCTGTGCCTCACTGTTTTCATCTACACACTGGGGATTCAATACCTGTTTTCCTTCCAATTTAGACTGTAAGTGTCATGTGGGCCAGGGAATCTGCCCTACCTCATTAACCACTATCTATCCCCACTGTTCAGTAATAATAATAATAATAATGATGGTGTTTGTTGAGCACTTACTATGTGTAAAGCACTGTTCCAAGCGCTGGAGAGGTTACAAGGTGATCAGGTTGTCCCATGGGGGGCTTACAGTTTTAATCCCCATTTTACAGATGAGGGAACTGAGGCTCACAGAAGTTAAGTAACTAGCCCAAAGTCACACAGCTGACAGTTGGCAGAGCTGGGATTTGAACCCATGACCTCTGACTCCAAAGCCCGTGCTCTTTACACTGAGCCACACTGCCTCTCCGTACAGCACTTGGCACATTGCAAGTGCTTAACAAATATCACAATTCTTAAAGAGGGTGGTATTTATTTAGTACTTTCTCTGGGCTAAAGCCCAGTGCTAACCACTGAGGTAGAAACAAGGTTGTCAGATCGGACACAGTCCTGGTTCAGTGCTCTGCACACAATAGGCATTCAATAAGTACCTTGACTGATAGATGAAACTCACAACCAAAGACGGAGGGAGAGCAGGTACATTATCCCCATTTTGTAGTTGAGGAAACTGAGGCCCAGAGAGGTTAAGTGACTAGCTCAATAATACGCAGGAGGCATGTGGCCGAGCCCCTCTGGGAGGGAGCACTGGCTCTGTTGGGTTAAATGACTCTGTTGCTCATGAAAGATTTGCAGGTCCTGGAAGGGGTTCCTGCTCTCCCGTTTCCATTTCCACCCTTGCAAGATAATAATAATAAGAATAATGGAATTTGTTAAGCACTTACTACGTGCCAGGCACTGTACTAGGAGCTGGGCTAGATACAGTGTAATCAGGTTGGACGCAGTCCCTGTCCCATATAAGGGTCAACTTCTTAATTCCCATTTTACAGATGAGGTAACTGAGGTCCAGAGAAGTTAAGCGACTTGCCCAAGGTCACACAGCAGATGAGTGACAGAGCGGGGATTAGAATCCAGGTCCTTCTGACTCCCATGTTTGTGCTCTATCCACTAGGCCACTCTGCTTCTCAAGGTAGGCAGGGAACCCTGCCCTCAGGAGAGGGACCTAGGTGTCAGGACAAACACCTGCCCCCAGCCTCCTCTGGGCCATATGTCACAGCCAGGGCTCGAGGAGGACAGGGACTCGGCGCCGGGCTGAGGAGCCAGTCTTCCCCTTCTGCTCACCCTCCTTGGTCCCGGGGACCCAGGGAAGAAAAGAAGAACTTTTCTAATTTCATCGGGGGAATCTTCTATCTAAGGATCAAGCGAGGTTTTAGTCAAAGGACACATATGTTTGCACTTGGGGCCTAAAGGATAAAGGGATTTTGGTGAAATGTTGGCTCTATTTATAGTCTTTGTAACCTAAGAGCAGAAGCAGGAATCCTACATCACGGTCATTGTCGCAGTATCACAGATAAACTGAGCAGCTCGGAGCCTGACGCTTTCAGACGGTTTGAACATTATACGTCCGAAACCCTAGAAGCTACAGCCTCTGGTCCATACGCCAGCCCCTCAGCTTTCACGCAAACATGGACTTGGCATTGCAGGCCCTGTCCTTCCCCACCTCGCTGGCTCCCTGGTCTCTCTTCAGTCACTTCATCCCTCTTCCGTGCCACCTAAGCCCTTGTATACGCAAAACCTGCCATATCACTAATGAACTCACCCCCACGCACCTTGTGACGTAAACACCTACTCACAAACGTATCCCCTTTACCTTCTTCCTGCTATCTGAAAGCTATTTTAGTCTTCCCTGCTACATTAGAAAAGATCCTTGAGGGCAGGGATTATGTCTAATAATAATTATGGTAATTATTAAGCACTTACTATGTACCAAGCTCTGTTCTAAGCACTGGGGTAGATACAAGTTAATCAGGTTGGACAGGGTCTCTGTCCCACTTGGGGCTCACATTCTTATGCCCATTTTTTAAAGATGAAGCACAGAGAATTGAAATGACTTTCCCAAGGTCACACAGCAGACATGTGGCAGAGTCAGGATCAGAACCCAGGTCCTTCTGATTCCCAGACCCATGCTCTATCCACTAAGCCACACTGCTTCCACTAAATCTATTGTGCTCTCCCAAGTGCCTAGTATAGGGTTCTACCCACATAGGCACACTGTAAATACCACTGATCGATTGTTCGGACACTTTTTTTCCCCAGGGCCAAGAACCCAGAACTACTGCCTGAGCTGCCTGTGGCTGAATCGTAACCCCCAAGGAAAGCTGGGGGATGGGAAGAATGGGACAGTGCTTTGCACACAGTAAGCCCTCAATAAATTCCACTGATTGATTGATTAGGTAGAAGGGAGGGATCAATCTTTCATCAACATCATCCATATGTTTTGAGCACCTAGAGGGACAGAACACAGTGTCAAACAAGAAATTTAACTTCTCTGTGTCTCAGTTACCTCATCCGTAAAACAGGGATTAGGAATATGAGCCCCATGTGGGTTATGGATTATGTCCAACCTGATTAGCTTGTATCTCTCCCAGCGCTTAGAACAGTACCTGGCACATGGTAAGTGCATAACAAATACCATAAGAAACAGAAAGGAGCAAATGATAAAAGTAGAAGACTGGGAAGCAGTCTAGTGGCTTAGTGAAAGGAGCATAGGGCTGGAAATCAGAGGACCCAGCTTCTACTCCTAGCTCTCCCATTTGTCTGCTGCTGTGTGACCTTGGGAAAGTCGTTTCACTTCTCTAGGCCTCAGTTACCTCATCTGTAAAATGGGGATTAAGACTGTGAGCCCTATTTGGGACAGGGACTGTGTCCAACCTGGTAAATTTATTTATGTCTCTCTTCCCTACTCTAGACTGTTAGCCCGTCGTGGGCAGGTAATATCACTGTTCATTGTTTTAGTGTACTCTCCCAAGCACTTTGCATGGTGCTCTGCACACAGTAAGTGCTCAATAAATGTGATTGAATGAATGACTGAATTAACTTGTATCTACCTTAATGCTTAGTTCAGTATTAACTCACTCTTAGTAACTGTTTAGCAAATAGCATTGAAAAAATAAGGCAGTGAGCCCTATGTGGAACAGGGACTGTGTCCAACTGGATTATCTTGTATCTACCCCAGTGCTTAGTACAGTGCCTGACATAGTAAGCGCTTAAGAAATACCATAAAAATATAAGCTCCAGTCTCTGGCCTCAAGGAGTTTATGATCTAGAATGAAGGAAGCCTCTTTGGTCTAGTCCACAGCTCCCGGGCTCATTTGCCCGCCGATGAGACTTTCCTGGTCATCTTAAGGGATGAATCCAGGACAATTGTGGTCAACAACAAAGGCTCTGAACTCGTGGGAGGAAGTTGAACCAAAAGTCATCTGGAGGGGTTGCAGGAGCCAAGCAGGGAGGAGATTCTCTGCCAGCCGGAAAGTTCGAAATGAGTTTCACTAGGTTGACTTATTTTACTCGATTTCCAGCAGTGCCTCCGCCGGAGGTCTGGTGCCTTCTACACTCAGACTGAGGCCTTTGAAGGCCACCTGTGTGCCCGGCCAGCCAGCCTGCTGCCCCTCTGGCAGAGGGATCCCGGGGGCAGAGGAGGGTCGGGGCCCGGCGGGCCGCCAGCCAGCAGCATTGGTATGAGGAACAGCTGACCAAACAGTGGTCCCCGCTCCTGGCTGGGCTCTGAGCCCCCCCCCACCTCCAGCCCCAGGGATGACCAGTGCTGGACTGGAGCAGGAAGAGCGACCAGACTGTAGGGGGCTTAGAACAGTGCTTTGCACATAGTAAGCGCTTAATAAATGCCATCATCATTATTATTATTATTATTAGGGGGAGGGGTGCTTGGGGCCAGTCTCAGCCTCACCTGGGTCAGGCAGAATGGTGGATTTGTTCATATGCCAGGGGTGATGGGGTTTAGCCGCCTGGGCTTTCTGTTTGAGAGGAAGCAGATTCCCCCAGGTCCTGGGGGTTCAGCCTGGCCCAGAGTCAGGCACACCCTCACCCCCTTCACCCCCTACCTGCTCGGGGATAAGTCAGGTAACACCACCAGAAAACCCTACTATATCCTTTCCTATTTCAGGGAAATGGCATTACACACATTAAACAAGAAGAGAAGCAGCGTGGTTCAGTGGAAAGAGCACAGGCTTTGGAGTCAGAGGTCATGGGTTCGAATCCTGACTCTGCCACATGTCTGCTGTGTGACCTTGGGCAAGTCACTTAACTTCTCTGAGCCTCAGTTACCTCATCTGTAAAATGGGGATTAAGACTGTGAACCCCACGTGGGACAACTTGATCACCGTGTATCCCCCCCAGCGCTTAGAACAGTGTTTTGCATATAGTAAGAGCTTAACAAATGCCATTATTATTATTAAGGGACAATTTTTTGTGTATGTCCAATGTGGCCAAGACTGTGGGTTCCATGTTGGTCTTTTCAGACACACATACACCCAGAGATTAACTTCACAATCAGTAATGTCTTTTTTATGGTAATTATTAAATGATTACTATATGTCAAATACTGTTCTAAGTGCTGGGGTAGATATGAGTTAATTTGGTTGAACACAGTCCCTGTCCCCATAGGGCCCACAGTCTAAGGAGGAGGGAGAACAGGAGAACTGAGGCACAGAGAACTTAAGTGACTTGTCCAAGGTCACACAGCATGCTATTGGCAGAGCCACAATTAGAACTCAGGTCCTCTGACTCCCAGGCTCATGCTTTTTCCACTGTGCTATGCTGCTTCTTTGAATATGATGAACAACTAAATATATAAATTAATATTAATGAATCTATCAATTAATGGCATTTATTGAGCACTTACTGTGTGTAGAACACTGTACTAAGCTCTCGAGAGAGTACATTGCAATAGAGTTAGTAGGCCCTTTCCCTGTCCACAACAAACTTAAAGTCTAGAGGGGGAGACAGACATTGATATATATGTAAATGAATCATGGATATGTACAAAAGTGCTGTGGGGCTGAAGCCAAAAAGCCAAAAATCTTCCAACTGTTTGGTTCTTTTTTAGAATTCCTGAAAGCACCATTATATACCCTAAATTCTGAGGGAAGATGAGGCTAGTGTCAGCTCCCTGACGTCTTTACTGATCTGGGCAGCCGTAGTCTATAGCAGTTTGGAGAAGGTGTATATTTCTTCCCCACTCTGTCCTCTGTATTCGCCACAGTTTTGCTTCAGTCTAAATGGGGCTTTGAATTGATCCTGGAGTCCATTTTCTTCTCTTCTATCTCCTCTTGTCAAAAATCTACTCTCCAGTCCCCTGGAGTAGATCATTTCAGGGGTGGATCACCCCCTCTGGACTGTCAGCTCCTGGTGGGCAGGGAATGTGTCTACCAACTCTGTTGTATTGTACTCTCCCAAGTGCTTATACAGTGCTCTGCACATAGTAAGTCTTTCCATTAAACTATACTGCTTCCTTTCTGCACATATCAACTTACGCATCCTGCTATTTAAGCACTATATGTGTATATAAATATAAACACTTCTCCTTTCTCCTACAATGTAAATTATTTCAGTGTCTGTTTCCCCAGCTAGAGAAGTAGCTCTCTCTAGTGGAGAGAGCCTATGCCTGGGAGTCAGAAGGACCTGGGTTCTAATCCCAGCTCCCTCTCTTGTCTGCTGTGTGATCTTGGGCAGGTCACTTAACTTCTATGGGCCTCCGCTCCCTCATCTGTAAAATGGGGATTAAGATTGTGAGCCCCTTTTGGGGCAGGGACTGTGTCCAATACAATTTGCTTGTATCCACCCCAGTGCTTAGTACAGTGCCTGGCACATAATAAGTTCTTAACAAATACCATGATTATTATTGTTATTACATGAGCTTCTTGAGGGTAGGGAACATTGTCTAGTACCTCTATTGCACTCTCTTAAACTGTATGCAATGCTGTGCACACAGTAAGCACTCAATAATTATTGACTGGTTGACTGATTGATTGTAGTTAGGCCCTGCTAGGAAAGATTTTGGGCAGGAGGCAGGGCGAGGGGAGTGTGAAATGAACATTTCAAGGTTGTGGGGTTGAGCACAGCTTAGTGGCAAAAGCCCAGGCCTGGGAGTTGGGAGATCTGGGTAGGGACCGTCTCTATATGTTGCCGACTTGTACTTCTCAAGCGCTTAGTACAGTGTTCTGCACACAGTAAGTGCTCAATAAATACGATTGAATGAATCAATGAATGAATCTGGGTTCCAATTCTGCCTCCTCCACTTGCCAGCTAAGTGACCTCGGGCAAGTCACTTAACGTCAATGGTATTTATTGAATGGTTACTGTGGGCAGAACACTGTACTAAGTACTTAGGAGAGCACAGTACAAAAGTATAAGTATAATAATTCTTGCAGACAATGAGTTTACAGGTTAGAGGGGGAGATGGACATTAATATGAGTTACGGATTGATGATTACAAGTGTTGTGGGGTTGCAGGGGGTGAATATTAAAGTGCTTAAGGGAAACAGGCCCAAGTACATAGAAGACTATGGAGAACTAAGGAAAGCTGAGAAAATTAAGGTAAGCAGCATGATCAAGTAGAAGGTTTACAGGCCTGGGAATCAGAGGACATGGGTTCTAATCCCAGCTCTGCCACTTGTTTGTATTGTGATCTTGGGCAAGTCATTTCACTTCTCTGTGCCTCAGTGACCTAATCCAGGGAGCAGGGAATGTGTCTGTTTATTGTTGTATTGTACTTTCCCAAGCTCTTGGTACAGTGCTCTGCACACAGTAAGTGCTCAATAAATATTAATTTATTCAATTGCATTTATTGAGCATTTACTTTGTGCAGAGCATTGTACTAAGTGCTTGGGAAGTACAAGTCAGCAACATATAGTGATGGTGCCTACCCAACAACAGGCTCACAGTCTAGAAGCCGTGAGCCCATTGACTGAATGAATAAAATGGGGGTTAAAGCTATGAGGCTCATGTGGGACATAGATTGTGTCCAACCTGATTGTCTTGTATCTATTGTCTTGTCTTGTACATCCCAAGCGCTTAGTACAGTGCTCTGCACACAGTAAGTGCTCAATAAATATGATTGAATGAATATCCCAGTGTTGTGCAGTGCCTGGAACTTAGTAAATGCTTAAGAAATACTATAAAACAAAAAGTATGGGCTTAGTCTGGGAATGCCTCTTGCAGGATGTGTGATTTTAGTAGGGTTTGAAGGTGGAGAGATTGGTGGTCTGTTGGCTAGGTAGTAAACGCTTAGTACAGTGCTTTGCACACAGTAAGGGCTCAATACATACAATTTAATGAGTGAGTGGGAGGATGTGGGCAAGTCAGCATTGAGACAGATGAGATCAAGATACAGAGAGTAGACTGGCATTAGGGGAGCGAAGAGTGCAGGTTAGGTCATAGTGGGAAATCAGCAAGTTTAGGGAGGACGGGGAGAGCTGATCGAGTGCTTCTAAGCTGATGGTAAGTAGTTTCCATTCGATGGAAAGGTGGATGGGCAACCATAGGAGGATTTTTGAGGAAAGCTGAGATTTGGAATAATTTTTTTTTTTCCTGAAAAGTGATCTGGGCAGCAGAGTGGAGTATGGATCTGGAGAGGGGAGGTCAACAAGGAGACTGATGCAGTAGCCGAGGAGAGATATGTAAGTGCTTGGATCAGTGTGATACAGGTTGGGTGGAGAGGAAGGGGCAGATTCTAGAGATCTAGTGAAGGTATGATGGACAAGATTTGGTGACACTTCATATTTGGGTTTTTTTATGGTATTTGTTAAGAGCTTACTATGTGCCAGGCACTGTTCCAAGTGCTGTGGTAGATAATAATAATAATATTTGCTAAGTGCTTACTACTACTGATAATAATAATAATTTTGGTATTTGTTAAACACTTACTATATGCCAAGCACTGTTCTAAGCACTGGGGGAGATACAAGGTAATCAGGTTGTCCCACTTGGGGCTCACAGTTTTATTCCACATTTTACAGATGAGGTAACTGAGGTCCAGAGAAGTGAAATGACTTGCCCAAGGTCACACAGCAGACAAGTGGCGGAGCTGGGATTAGAACTCACGTCCTCTGACTCCCAAGCCTGTGCTCTTTCCACTAAGCCATGCTGTTTTTCAATACAAGTTAATCAGGTCGGACACACTCCCTGTCCCACATTCATTCATTCATTCATTCAATCGTATTTATTGAGTGCTTACTGTGTTCAGAGCACTGTACTACATGCTTGGAAAGTACAATTCAGCAATAATGAGAGACTATCCCTTCCCACACCGGGCTTACAGTCTAGAAGGGGGGAGGCAGACATCAAAACAAGTAAACAGGCATCAATATAAATAAACAGAATTATAGATATATACTCATCAGAACAAGTAAATGGACAATAATATAAATAAATAGAATTATAGATGCATACATATATATATATATATATATATATATATATATATATACACACAAGTGCTTTGGGGGTGGATGGGTAGAGCAAGAGGAGTGAGTCAGGGTGATGGGAAGGGGTGGAAAGGGGGAGAAAAGGGGCTTAGTCTGGGAAGGCCTCTTGGAGGAGGTGAGCCTTAAGTAGGGCTTTGAAGGGGGGAAGTGTGGTTGTTTGGCAGATTTGAGGAAGGAGGGCATTCCAGACTAGAGGTAGGACATGGGCCAGGGGTCGGTGGCGGGAAAGGTGAGATGGAGGCAGAGTGAAAAGGCTAGTGGCAGAGGAGCAGAGCATGCAGGCTGGGATGTAGAAGGAGAGAAGGAAGATGAGGTAAGAAAGGGCAAGGTGAAGGAGAGCTTTGAAGCCAATAGTGAAGAATTTTTGCTTAATAAGGAGGTTGATAGGAAACTACTAGAGATTTTTGAGGAGGGCCGGGGGGGTGACATGTCCAGAATGTTTCTATAGACAGATAATCCTCACAGTCTTATCCCCATTTTATGGATGAGGGAACTGAAGCACAGAGAAGTGAAGTGACTTTCTCAAGGTCAAACAGTAGACAAGTGGTGGAGCCAGAATTAGAACTCAGGTCCTTTTGACTCCCAGGCCTGACCTCTATCCACCAGGCCTCGCTGGGTTGAATGAGAGAGATGAGTCAAGGATAATGTTGGCTCTCAGTTTGGGGTCCCTTCCACCCATAAACGTAGGCCAGTCTATTCCCTTGGAGGAAAAAAGGGTGAGCACTTGAGTCCTGCCTCCTTCCCTGCTTTGGGCTTGGTGCCTAAAACAATGTTGGTGCTCATATACTAAATTATTTTCTTACTACTGGAATCAATAAGAGCCTTAGGCAAGAGCTTAAGCATTCCAGTCCATAGCCCCTCAGAAATCAGAGAGATCCATGGCTGAAGAGGTCACTGGAAAAGTAATCTTGTCTAATCCCCTGCCTCCAGGTAGATATCCCACTATCCAAATGATCTCAAGCAGAGAAGGATCCTCTTCAGTTTTTCCTGGAAATGTAGCCTAGAGATTCTCATCTGATGGTCAGGAAGTTCTTCCTAATATCCAGCTTTAATCTTTCCTACCGCAATCTTTCCTGTAAGCTCCTAATGGGCAAGGAATGTGCCTGTCATATGTTTATATTGTACTCTCCCAAGTGTTTAGTACAGTGCTGTGCACACAGTAAGCCCTCAAATACAATTGACTGACTGATGATTGATCTGATAGACTGACTTCCAGGAGTAGATTCAATGGCACCAGGCACTGGGAGGCAGCATAGTTTAGTGGAAAGAGAGCTGGACTGAAAACAGGCCTGGCTTTCAGAGGCTCTGAGTTCTAGGCTGTGGGTCCAAGGGCATGTCACTTAACCTTTTTAGGCTTCAATTTGCTCTCTGAAGACTGGGGAAGTAACATCCCCATGACAGGAATTGCCACAGGACATATTTTTGGGGTATTTGGACTTGTGGGCTCATGGACTCCATGATGCATGTGTATAGAAATGTAAAATGATTCTGTTCCAGGGTTACTTTGATGGGGAGAGGGGTGCTGGCACTGGAAATAAGAACCTCTTCCTCTGTTGGCTCCCATTAGATTGTAAACTTCCTGAGGGCAGACCTGACATTTGCTTTTGGTGTACTCTCCCAAGCACTTAGTACAGTGCTTTGCACACAGTAGACAGGTCGATAAATGCTATGGACTAACTGGCCGGTTGGAAGCTGTGGTCAGCTCCCTCACCCAGCCTGCCCCCATATGCCCACAGCCCAGGCTACAGCACCCCTCAATGTCTATGATGACGCCCCCCACCAGGCCTTGGCCTCGACCCCAATCAGGAGCCAGAGCCAAGCCTCTGCCACTCCCAGTCCAAGTCCCTGGCGCCTACTTCGTTCTTCCACAGTCTGCATCCTTCTGCCAGCTCCGGAGTGGCCTCTCAAGATGGGTCACCCTCAGACAGGGCGGGTTGTGGGGGTGGGGGCCAAGGCAACAGAGGAGGGGCCGATGGTGATTTTCTACTGATTAATTTGTCCTTCCTCCCAAGAGGCCAAAATCTCAGCAGGCGCCTCTGGGAGCACAAACCCCACCAGAGTCTGACGGAGTGTGACAGAGAGCCTGCTGGGGTGAGAGGGGCTTTACCTAAATGCCCAGCCAAACGCCACTAAGCCCTCTGGAGTGGGGCTGGGGGCGGGCGAGGGGGCCCAAGGGGGGAAGGGGCATGGAAAAATCCCTTCAATCTCTTTCCCCTTGCCTCCCTCCCCGGGGATGGGTTTGGGTGTTCCTTTATGAGCCAGTAAGTTTGACCACTTACAGTGTCACCCGATGATGGGCCGGCTCTGGTTTCAGCAGCAGTTGCCGGGCTCTGACTGCCCTTTGCACCTGCTGTTGGCTCCTCAAGACCCACATTCCTCATTGCTTGATGCGGGGGCATGTGACCGCAGCTCCAGGGGATGGTTGCCAGAGGGGCTGCTGGGAGCAGACTCCGGCCTAAGCATTTCTGCCTGGAATTTGAAGGTAAGTGCATAAGCACACACTACACCATACACACACACACAACACACAAACACATACACATGGCCCTTAAACCCTTGCCTTCCTTCTTTCCCCCTGCCCCACCAACCCATCTCTGGCAAACCGTTTCTGAAAGGGAAAAGGGAAGCTACTTCAGGAGAGGACTCAAACACAAATGTTCCTGAGCTCTACAGTGTTGAGGAGCAGCGTGGCCTAGTGGAAAGGTTTGGGAGTCAGAGGACCTGGGATCTAATCTTGGCTCTGCCACCTGCCTGCCAGGTGATCTCTGGCAAGTCACTTCACTTCTCTGTACCTCAGTTTCCTCACAGTTAAAATGGGGTTGAAATACTGGTTCTCTCTCTAGCAAGATGGTGGAGGACAGCAGAGAACTGACAGGAATGGGCCACAAATCGTCTAGAACCGAAGCGGCCAATCCCAAGGTCTTCTGGTTTCCGGGGGAGATCTGGGAGCTGGGCTGCTAGTGTGGGGAGAGAGGCAGAGGTAGAGGGGGAGGCAGACATTAGTATAAGTAAATAAATGACAGATATGTACATTAAGTGTTGTGGGGCTGGGAGCCGGGATGAATAAAAGGAGCAAGTCAGGGCGACACAGAAAGGAGTGGGAAAAGAGGGAAGTGGGTCTTAGTCAGGTAAGGCCTCTTGGAGGAGACGTGTCCTGTCCACAAGCTGCCTGGATACTCATTTGAGACCTTATCACAAAAACCCAACTCAACTTCCACCCCCAAGGGCAACTCAAAGAGCCTCATCCTGGGTTAGAGATGGCTCATGGCTTCCCAGTACTGAGTGTGAGGAGTCAAGGACTCACAACAGCCAGGCTCATGACAACCCCCGTATTGACACCTGACAAACTATCCATCTCCACTTGGCAATTCACAGCCACTGCCTCTCCCATTCAACTGTAAGCTTCTTGAGGACAGAGACCACATATTTCACTTCTATTGTACGTTCCCTAAGTATCCAGTGCAGTGGGGGCACAATGGGTAGTACTTCTGATACTGTTGATACACAAACCCTCTCCCCCACCCATACATACTAATAATATTAATAATAATGATAATTATGGAATTTGTTAAGCGCTTTGTGCCAGGCACTGTATTAAGCCCTGGGGTGGATACAAGTAAATTGGGTTGGACATGGTCCCTGTCCCATGTGGGGCTCACATTCTCAATCCCCATTTTACAGATGAGATAACTGAGGCATAGAGAAGTGAAGTAACTTGCCCAAGGTCACACAGCAGACAAGTGGTGGAGCTGGGATTAGAACCCATGACTTTCTAACTCCCAGACCCATGCTCTATCCACTATGCCATGCTACTTCTCAGCACACCCTCACATACCCTCTCTCACATAATAATAATAATAAAGTAATAATAATAATAATAATAATAATAATAATAACTGTGGTGTTTGTTTAGCACTTACTATGTGCTAAAGCACTTACTTTGTGCCAAGCACTGTTCCAAGCACTGGGATAGATATAAGGTAATCAGGTTGTCCCATGTGGGGCTCAGTCTTAATCCCCATTTTACCGATGAGATAACTGAGGCACGTAAAAGTCAAGTGACTTGCCCAAGGTTACATAGCAGAAAATTGGCAGAGCTGGGACTAGAATCCACGTCCTCTGACTCCCAAGCCCGGGCTCTTTCCGCTAAGCCATGCTGCTTCTCTACTCTCTCCTATTCCCACTCAGACAACTGCTCACTGATAATAATAATTGTGACAAACACTTTACTAACCCACAGAAACCCACTTTCACACTCAGGCTCAACCTCTTGCCCACCACTCACTCCCACAGACCCAGTTACTTCTGGGCTCTCACTGACATACAGAATCATTAACAACCCAGTTACCCTTTCTAAACAGCTCCTCTAACTACAGTCTAGAGTTGACTTCAGCTTGAAGATGATGTTGCTTTTAGTGAGATACCACTCCCCTAGACCCCTATTCTTTGAGCTGTTGGTAGAGCCCCCTGTTCCACTCCCCTCTTTTATGGTATTTGTTAAGTGCTTATTTTGTGTCAAACACTGTTCTAAGTGCTGGGGTATGTACATATTAATTAAATTGGACAGAGTCCCTGTCTTGTGTGGGCCCCAGTCTTAGTCGGAGGGAGATCAGGTGTTTAATCCTCATTTTACAGCTGAGGGAACTGAGGCACAAGGAAGTTAAGTGACTTGCCCAAGGTTATATAGCAAGCAATTGGCAGAGCCAGCATTAGGACTCAGGTCCTCTAAGTCCCAGGCCCGTGCTATTTCCACTAGGCCATGCTACTATCCATCTGCCCTTGGTGGGGTGTGGGAGAAGTCCGGACCCCCTGATCTTTAGGCAGGAGGAGGGGGACATATTATGACAGGCTGGAGCCTGCCTGTGTCCAGTGCGGTTGAGAATATGTCCTCTTCCTGTGGCCTCTGCCCTCTGTGGAGACAGGCAGCTGGGACAGATGGACGAGTCCCTGGCATTGAACGGGTTTGTCATCCTCCAGTAATCTGGCAATCCCTCCCACCCCACACCGGCCGATGCACACATACCCAACACTCACACACGCTCACATGCCGGCGATGAGGAACTGAGACACTTGAGCATGTGGCTAACAAGCCCAGTGAACTGGTTGTTTAAACAAGAGGCCAGTTGTTGGACCACTGGTTGTGGGGGAGGGGGAGATGGCGGGGGGGCAGGGGGTATTGTGTTCCCCAAACACAGGACAGACGCCTCACCCGCTGCTGGCTGCCAGGTGGTTCAGAAATTAATCTTCAGCTTCAACTCGGGTCTTAGTGGCAAACCTTGAAAGATACCGTGGCTGAGTGAGGGGAGCTGCTGACAGATATTCCTCATTGCCGAGGGTCCCGGGGGTCTGGAGAGACACGCGTGTTCAACCCCCCCGGGATGCTCTGGGGGAGGTCTGACCAGGAACCATGTACTCTGAGATTAATGAAGATGATGATGGTATTTGTTAAGCACTTATTAAGTGCCAGGCACTGTTCTAAGCGTTGGGGTGGATTCAAGCAAATCAAGGTGGACACAGTCCCTGTCCCACTTGGGGCTCACAGTCTCAATCCTCATTTTACAGATGAGGTAATTGAGGCTCAGAGAAGTGAATTTGCTTGCCCAAGGTCACAAAGCAGACTAGTGGTGGAGCTGGGATTAGACCCCATGACCTCCCAGGTCTGTGCTCTATCCACTATGCTATGCTGATTCTCATTGTTATCTCCCAGGGCCCAGGAAATGTACCACCATCCTCTCCCTGCCCCACCCCAAGGCTGCCTATGTGGGACCAGGAATGGATCACCATAGGCCAGTGGCATCTGTCCAATGCCAACAGCTCCCTGCAGTCTGGGAGGACTCTTCCACTACCTGGAGTTTCTACAGCCCAGTGATAATCCAAGGCACTTTTAAATCCATTCTTACTCCTAGTAGAACGAGCGCTGGCCTGGGAATCAGAATACCTGGGTTCTAATTCCAGCTCTGTCACTTACCCGCTTTGTGACTTTAGGCAAGGGACTTCACTTCTCTGTGCCTCAGCTTCCTCATCGTTAAAATGGGGATTAAATACCTGTTCTCTCTCCCACTTAGGGTCAGCCACAGTCCCTATCCCCCATGGAACTTTCAGTCTATTAACTTATATCTGTCCCAGTGCTTCGTAGAGTGCTTGGCACATAGTAAGTGCTTAACAAATACTATTAATATTATTGTTGTTATTATTATTCTTTCATTTTGTCTTCCCTCCAGTTCTGGAAGGCAGAGAGGAGCAGGGGTTATGTATAAAGGACACAGGTACGAACAACAGAAACAAACGTTTTGGGCAGGACTACCCAGAATTGCTGAGGGGTCCAAAAATTATTGGTCACGGGTTCTAATCCTGCCTCTGCTACATGTCTGCTATGTGACCTTGGGCAAGTCACTTCACTTCTCTGGGCCTCAGTTACTCATCTGTAGACTGGGGATTGAGACTGTAAACCCCACGTGGGACAGGGACTGTGTCCAACCCAATTTGCTTCTAATCACCCCAGTGCGTAGTACAGTGCTTGGCACATAGTAAGTGATTAACAAATACCATTATTATTATTATTTTATTATTAGTGTGACCAGAACCAGGTGGGGCTACTCTGGGAAGGCTTTGTACAGCAGATGAGTTCTTAGAAGAGCTTAAATGGAGGGAAGGAACACCTTTTGGCATTCCAAATTTCTTAAGAAAACAGAACACTTTCTCTTCTTTCCAATCCTCTCTCAAACCCACTAGTGTCTCTCCGGGTGGAAGTTGATACAAGCCAAAAATTCTCTGAGTAGGATGATAATAACGATGATAATGAGATGATAATAATAAACGCAATAAGTGAGTGTTTAGCCTAGACTGCAAACTCCTTGTGGGCAGGGAACATGCTCTTTTAGTCGTCCCTCCCTCTGCCCCATAGCACTTAGTCACGTAAGCATAATTTATTCGTTCATATTAATGTCTGTCTCTCCCTCTAGACTGTAAGCTCATTTTGGGCAGGAAATGCATCTACCACCTCTCTTACATAATACTCTCCCAAATGCTCGGAACAGAGCTCTGCTCACAGTAAACGCTCAACAAATAAGATTGATCAGTTGATCGTGGGCTGCGCTAAACACTGGCAAAATATAAAATCATTTAGTTTTAATGTATTTATTAAATGCTTACCAGGTGCTATGCTAATTGCTGGGATAGATAGATGGTCATCAAATAGAACACCTTTCCCTGTCCTCTTGCTCACAGCCAAAGAAATGAGACTGAAACCTTTGTTTCTACATTGCAGGCTTCAATCACTTGTCTATGTCCTGGGTGAGGACCAGCCTCCAAAGGCCAAGTAGGGCAAATGCTATGTGCTTTATGCTATCTGAGGTACAAGAGGCAAGTCAGATTCTGGTGGGTTGAGACCACCATTCAAACACACACCTGAGGGAAATAGCCAATGACTCCCATCCTTGCCTGCCCTGAGCAAGGACCAGCTGGGACCACAGGAGGTTTCTAGCTGCAGGGCCTTTTGTCCCATTATATTATAAGATCCTCAAGGGCAGGGACTAAGTTAATGTCTTCATTTATACTCTCCCACAAGGCCTCTGCCCAAGGTGAATGTTCAGTAAGTCCTGAAGGCTGAGGAGGAGGAAGAGAAGGGGGAGGTGGGAAGTGGAGCCTGGAGTGAGATGGGGGAAGACACGAGTAGCCAGGACAGCCTTTGCTCCTATGTAATTTCAACTAAGAAGCAGAAAACATTACATCAAATAGGACGAGCAGAGTAAACCCTCTTCCCTTATCCTTCATGCCCCACCCCTCAAACAAGGACTCCCATTGGCAGAAAATTGCAATATTTGGGAATAATGGGTCTAATCCATTGTCCAGGTCCCTGGCCTTCTATCAATTAACTGTGTGCAGAGCGCTTAGTACAGTGCTCTGCATACAGTAAGTGCTGAATGAGTATGATTGGAATGAATGAGGACCAAGAAATGCAGAGTGAGATGGAGAGAGAGGAGGGAGGGAGGCAGAGAGAGAAACAGGGAAGGTATTCACTGACTTCGAATCTGCTTCTCTTCCATCAGTTGGTGAGGTTAATCAAGGGTTTATCATTTATCTCCTCCCACCCCCCATTTTTTGATGACAATTGTTAAACACTTTATTATGTGCCAAGCAATGTACCAATCCTGGGGTAGATTCAAGATAATCTGGTCAGGCACAGTCACTTCCCTCTACAGTTTAAGTGGGAGGGAGAACAAATATTTAATCCCCAGTATACAGGTGAGGAAACTGAAGCACAGAGAAGTCAAGTGACCTTCCCAGTGTCACATGGTGGGCAAGTGGATGAGCTGGGATTAGAACCCAGGTCCTCTGACTCCTAGGCCCGTGCTCTTTCCATTAGGCCACATTTCCTAATAATAATAATAATAATAATAATAATAGTGATGACATTTGTTAAGCGTTTACTATGTGCAAAGCACTGTTCTAAGCGCTGGGGAAATACAAGGTGATCAGGTTGTCCCATGGGGGGCTCACAATCTTAATCCCCATTTTACAGATGAGGTAACTGAGGCTCAGAGAAGTTAAGTGAGTTGCCCAAGGTCACACACACAGCAGACATGTGGCGGAGCCGGGATTCGAACACATGACCTCTGACTCCCAAGCCCGGGCTCTTGCCACTGAGCCACGCTGCTTCTCTAATGATGGTATGAAGGCCCCTCTGGACTGTGAGCACATTGTGGGTAGGGAATGTCACTGTTTATTTTTGTATTGTACTTTCCCAAGAGCTTAGTACAGTGCTGTGCACACAGTAAGCACTTAATAAATACGATTGAATGAATGAATGAATACTTCCTGCTGAGCCAGTCAGGAGAAAATGGCTCAGAGCAGATAAACAGAGTTTTTAATAATAATAATAATGATAGTATTAAGTGCTCACTATGTGTCAAGCACTGTTCTAAGCACTGGGGTAGATACAAGGCCCATCTCCCTGACCCCACTGGGTGCCTCTCTGCCAACTGAGAAGCAGCATGGCCTAGTGGATACAGCCCGGGCCCGGGAGTCAGAAAGACCTGAGTTCCAATCCCAGCTCTGCCACTTGTCCATTGTGTGCCCTTGGGCAAGTCACTTCACTTGCCTGTGCCTCAGTTACCTCATCCATAAAATGGTATTAAGACTGTGAGCCCCATGTGGGACCTGGACTGTGTCCAACCTGATTGGCTTGTATCTACCCCAGCGCTTAGTACAGTGCCTGACATGGAGTAAGCACTTAATAAATACCTTTAAAAAACCAAAAAAACCAAAAACCATTCGATTGGGTCCTCCAGTCATAGTTCCACTTCATCTGACCCTTCCTCAATGGCATGTCATCTAAATTTGGGGATGGGGTCAGCTGGGAGATAAGGGTATAGGCAGGTTCCCTGGATCCTTAAGCCAAAATGGGCCACGGTAGTACCTTGGATTTTATATAGCTCTCATTTTCCCGAACAAGTTTCACACCACTTAATAATAATAATAATAGCATTTATTAAGTGATTACTATGTGCAAAGCACTGTTCTAAGCACTGGGGAGGTTACACGGTGATCAGGTTGTCCCATGGGGGGCTCAAAGTCTTAATCCCCATTTTACAGATGAGGTAACTGAGGCACAGAGAAGTTAAGTGACTTGCCCAAAGTCACCCAACTGACAATTGGCGGAACCAGAATTTGAACCCATGACCTCTGACTCCAAAGCCCGGGCTCTTTCCACTGAGCCATGCTGTTTCTCCCATTTTTCTCCCATTATCCCATTTTTGTCCTCACAACAGCCAAGGGAAAGGGTAGGGAAAGGGTGGTATTATTGCCCCCATTTTACAGATGAGGAAACTGAGGCCCAAAAAAGGTGAAGTGACTTGCCCAAAGTCACCGAGCAAGTCAGTGGAAGAGTTGGGACCAGAAACCAGGCCTCCAGAACATGATGAACATGATATTTCCCTTCCACCATACTGTACCATATGTGGTAGGACTCCCTCTTCATATCTGACAGACAACTACTCTCCCTCATTTGAATCCTTATCGAAGACACATCTCCTTCAAGAGGCCTTCCCTGAATAAGCCCTACTTTTCTCTTCTCCCACTCCCTTCTGTACCTCCTTCACTTGATCCTTTTATTCATCCCCCTTTCCCAGCCCCACAGCACTTATATACATATGTGTAATTTTATTTATTTATATTAATATCTGTCTGTCCCTCTAGACTGTAAGCTCTTTGTGGGCAGGGAACATGTCGGTTATATTGTTATATTGTACTCTCCCACTGCTTGTATCCACCCCAGTGCTTAGTACAGTGATTAACAAATAACCATTATTATTATGATTATTATTATTTCAGTGCTCTGCACACAGTAAGCACTCAATAAATACGACTGACTGACTGGTCCCTCCAGTCCAAGTCTGCATCCCGGTCTCCATAGTTCTCTGCGGATCAGCCTTTCCCAGTGACCTCAACAGTACCTGGATCCCCCTGGCCTGGGGTTGCCCGTTTGTTAGGGTCATGACCACCAACCAGGACCCAGGGGCAAGGGAATGGTGATGGACTGTCTAGGGCAGGTGGGAGCAGGCCGGTTAACAAATAGACCCTGCCCACCTGTTTGCCACTTGCTTCAGTGAATGACCCACTGACCAACTTCCACCCTACCCAAACATCCCAACTCCCGCGTGAGATTGCAGGGACAGTCCCATCACGGTGACTTTGCAACCCTTCCTCTCCCTGTCAACATTTCCAGCTGATGGATTGGCCTCTCCTGCATAACACTCCTCCCCCACTCCCCCCCGACACATGCACACATGCTAGAAGTCCGTTCCGTGCTTTGACAGCAGCTCAGATTCCTAGCCCGAGCCTCAGTGACTCTCCCTCTCTCCTCTGCTGCCGAAGGTACCGGTTCTTCTTCCTCTTGTCTCCAGCAGCAACAGCAGTGATAGAGGCAGCCAGCACTCCTGTAAAATAAGAATTACTGGGAAATGTGTTGGGCACTTACTCTGTGCCAAGCACTGTGCTAAATGCTGGGGTAGATGCCTGATCATCAGATTAGAAACAGTCCCTGTCCCACACAGAGAGGAAGAACTGGTACTGAATCCCAAGTAGTCCCTTTCCCACATGGGGGTCACAGTCTAAGGGGGAGGAACAACTGGTATTGAATCCCCATTTTACAAGCGAGGAAACTAAGGTACAGAGAAGTTAGGTGACTTGCCCAAGGTCCCACAGCAGGCAAGTGGCAGAGCAGGGATTAGAACCCAGAACTTCTGACTCCCAGTCCTTGAGTTCTTTCCACTTAGACTATTTTGTTTCTAAAATCTCAGGAAGAGTCTCTGTAATTGATGATTTAAAAGGGAATGTGGACAGGGGTGGGAAGAAAGAGGGTCACACATGCAGGCCCCTGGGATTCTCTCCCAGAGATTCTCTGGAGAGGGCTTGCCTCTGACGGTGGGCCCAGGATTCTTGAGGGAAGTTAGGTTGATTGTTCTTATATATCCCATGGTTTGAGATGCACGATCTCACCTCCTTATTTCCCTCTAGACCGAAAGCTCTTTTTGGGCAGGGAAAGTGTCTGCCAATACTGTTGTAGTACACTCTCCCAAGTGCTTAGTACAGTGTTCTGCATATAGTAAGTACTTAATAAATACCACTGATGAGGATGATGATTGTAATTCATGTAAGACTGGTTCTCCATGGGTTTATCTAAATTCTGAGCTCCCTGCACAACTTCTTGCCCAAATTCCAAAAACTTACTATCCACAACTTAATGAGTTATTTCCTTCCGCTTGTTCTGAACCTACCCCTTTCCCATATCCCATTCTAACTCTCTCTCCCAATCCCTTATTCATGATTATCCCGGATCCACCACGTCAGCTGTGTGACTTTGGGCAAGTGACTTAACTTCTCTGGGCCTCAGTTACCTCATCTGTAAAATGGGGATTAAGACTGTGAGCCCCACATGGAACAACCTGATCACCTTGTATCCCCCCAGGGCTTAGAACACTGCTTTGCACATAGTAAAGCACTTAATAAATGCCATCAAAATAAAAATAAATTTCTCCCCTACCTGTCACTTCCTCTCTCTTCAAATTTGCCAAATTCTGTCCTCCCCATTTTCAGAGCTCTCCAGAACACCTTCCCCTACTAATTTCCACAACGTCTGATCACATAATTCCAACAACCACTTTACATTAGGGTAAATAATAATTTATTATTATTATTCTCCTTTCTCACTGCAGAAATGTGTGGCTAAACAAGAGAGGTGGGTGAGGGATTTAAAGCTGTAGGTACTTCTGGGACTTACATTCCTATGAGGTCATGACCTAGTGGAAAGAGCATAAGGCTGGGAATCAGGAGACCTGAGTTCTAATCCTGACTCAGCCATTTGCTGGCTGTGTCACCTTGGGCAAATCATGTAATTTCTCTGTGTCTCAGGTTCCTCATCTGTAAAATGGGGATTCAATACCTGTTCTCTCTCCATCTTTGAGTGGGAGCCCCTCTCTTCTGCCTGGCAATATTATTTCTCCATCCTTCTTGACTTCCATTCCCATCGCCATTACCAGTTGTTGCAGACATTTTAACTTCCCCCTCAAACCCATTGGCCCCCTGCCTCCCCAATTACTTGCTCTTTAAGCCATGTACTTCATTGAAAGAATTGAAACCATCAGGTATGATCTCCCTAAAATCTCCCCTGCTCCTCTCCAGTCCCTCTCCCCTCCTGCACCTTCTTCAACTCTCCCATATTTCCCAGCAGCATCTCAAGAGGAGATCCAGCTCCTCCATCTGTGCCTCTGGTCCCAACCCTTCACACCTTATTAAAACACTTGCCCCCTCCCTTCCTCCCTTTCTGACCACCATCTTCAACTATGTGTTCTCCAATGGCTTTTCCCCACTGCTTTCAAACATGCTCATATCTCCCCCTCCTAAAAAAACTCTCCCTTGACCCTACAGCTCCCTCCAGATATCACCTCATCTCCCTCCTACCATTCCTCTCCAATCTCCTTGAGCGAGTTGTCTACACCCACTGTCTCAAATTCCTCTCCTCCAGTTCTCTCTGTGACCCCCTTCAATCTGGCTTCCACCCCCTTCACTCCACAGAAACTGCTCTCTCAAAGGTCACCAGTGATCTCCTTCTTGCCAAATCCAGTGGTTCTACATCCTAGTCTTCCTCGACCTCTTAGCTGCCTTTGACACAGTCGAACATCCCCTTATCCAGGTAGCATCCAATTTTGGCTTCATTGACACTGTTCTTTCCTGGTTCTCTGGCTGGTTCATTCTCAATCTCTTTCACAGACTCTTCCTCTATCTCCCACCCCCTAATCTTGGGAGTCTCTCAAGGCCCAATTCTGGGTCCTCTGCTATTCTCCATCTACAGCCACTCCCTTGGAGACATCATTCAGTCCTATGGCTTCAAATGCCATATCTATGTGGTTGGTTTCCAAATCTACATCTCCAGCCCTGATCTCTCTTCTCTGCAGTTTCACATTTCCTCCTGCCTTCGGGACATCTCTACTCAACTGTTCTATTTAATATGTCCAAAACAGAACTCCTAATCTTCCCACCCAAACCCTGCAATTCCTCTGACTTTCCCAACACTGTAGACAGCACCACCATCCTCCCTATATCACAAGCCCATAACTTTAGCATTATTCTCTACTCATCTCTCTCATTTAACCCACAAATTCAATCTGTCACCAAATTCTGTCTGTTCAACCTTCACTGTATTGCTAAAATCCACTCTTTCCGCTCCATCCAAACTACCACATTTATCCAAGCACTTATCTTATCCTATTTTGATTACTGCCTCAGCCTCTCTGATGACCTCCCGGTCTCTCCCACTTCAGTTCACACTTCATTGCTGCCTGGATCATTTTTCTAAAAAAAAATTCAGTCCATGTTTCCCCACTCCTCAAGAACCTCCAGTGGCTACCCATCCACTTCTGCATCAAATAGATACTCCTTACCAATGGTTTTAAAGCACTTAATCACCTTGTTGCTTCCTATCTTAACTAGCTGATTTCCTGCTAAAATCCAGCCCACACACTTGACTCCTGAAACATCCATTTACTCACTGTACTTCGATCTTTTCTGTCTTGCTGCAGACCCCTTTCCCATGTCCTTCCTCTGTCCTGGAACTCCCTTCTCCTTCACATAACACAGA
The DNA here is from genome assembly GCF_015852505.1 of Tachyglossus aculeatus. Classification (NCBI taxonomy): domain Eukaryota; kingdom Metazoa; phylum Chordata; class Mammalia; order Monotremata; family Tachyglossidae; genus Tachyglossus; species Tachyglossus aculeatus. The sequence continues at coordinate 46,487,412 of NC_052087.1, read as the reverse complement.
CTACCACTTTCCAACCTTCAAAGCCATATTAGAAATCACAACTCCTTCAAGAGGCCTTCCCAACTAAGCCCTCATTTCCCCTACTCCTTAGGGAAGCAGTGTGGCTTAGTTGAAAGAGCACGGGTTTGGGAGTCAGAGGACGTGGGTTCTAATCCCAGCTCTGCCACTTCTCAGCTTTGTGACTTTGGAGCAAGTCACTTAGCTTCTCTGTGCCTCAGTTACCTCATCTGTAAAATGGGGATGAAGACTGTGAGTCCCATGTGGGACAACCTGACTATCTCAGTGCTTAGAACAGTGCTTGGCCCATAGTAAGCACTTAATAAATACCATCATCATTATTATTATTCAGCACAGAACAATGGTTGGCACATAGTAAGTGCTTAACAAATACCATCATCATTATTATTATTATTCTCCCTTTTGGGTCACCTGAGCAGTTAGCACTGTACCATTTAAGCATTTGATATTCACCCCACCCTCACCTCCACAGCACTTAGTTACATATTCATAATTTACACTTCCCCCACCAGGCTGTAAACTCCTTGTGGGCAGGGAACTTTTCTACCTACTCTGTTGTACTCTTCTAAGTGCATAGTACAGTTCTCTGCACACAGTAACCACTCAGTAAGTATTGTCAATTGATTGACCGATCTGAATGGAAGAGGGACGTTAGCTGTTTGGTCTTCAAACACTTGAAACATTTCAATTAGATTGAGGCTAAGCTTAGGGTAAAGTCTGGATTGCATTTCTCTTCTTAATCTCCTGTCTTCTTAATAAGTGCTTAATAAATGCCATCATTATTATTATTATTCTCTTGCTGCCTCAGGGTAATCAATTAATCAATCAATTAACGGTATCTATTGATTGAGAAGCAACATGGCCTAGTGGATAGAGCATGGGTCTCGGAGTCAGAAGGACCTGGGTTCTAAACCTAGCTCTGCCACTTGTCTGCTGTGTGACCTTGGGCAAGTCACTTAACTTCTCTGTGCTTCAGTTACCTCATCTGTAAAATGGATATTAAGACTCTAAGCCCCATGTGGGACTTGAACCGTGTTCAACCTGATTAGCTTGTATTTACCCCAGAGTTTAGTACAGTGCCTGGCATCTAGAAAGTGCTTATCAAATACCATTAAAAAAAAATCAATCAATCACTAGTAATAATTGTGACATTTGTTAATCACATAGTATCTTCCCAGCAATGTATTAAGTGCTGGAATGGATACAAGCAAATTGGGTTGGCTTATGAGGCTCACACCCTCCCCATTTTCCAGATGAGGTAACTGAGACCCAAAGAAGTGAAGTGACTTGCCCAAGCCCACACAACAGACAAGTGGCAGAGCTGGGATAAGAACTCATGACCTTCTGACTCCCAGGCCCATGCTCTATCCACTAAGCCATCATTTATTTTTGTTCATAGCAATCAATCAATCAATCGTATTTATTGAACACTTACTGTGTGCAGAGCACTGTACTAAGCACTTGGGAAGTACAACTTGGCAACATATAGAGACGGTCCCTACCCAACAGTGGGCTCACAGTCTAGAAGGGGGAGACAGAGAACAAAACCAAACATATTAACAAAATAAAATAAATAGAATAGATATGTACAAGTAAAATAAATAAATAGAGTAATAAATATGTACAAACATATATACATATATACAGGTGCTGTGGGGAATGGAAGGAGGTAAGATGGGGGGGATGAAGAGGAGGACGAGGGGGAGAGGAAAGAGGGTGCTTAGTCTGGGAAGGCCTCCTGGAGAAGGTGAGCTCTCAGTAGGGCCTTGAAAGGAGGAAGAGAGCTAGCTTGGCGGATGTTGGGAGGGAAGGCATTCCAGGCCAGGGGATGACGTGGGCCGGAGGTCGACGGCGGGACAGGCGAGAACGAGGCACGGTGAGGAGATTAGCGGCAGAGGAGCAGAGGGTGCGGGGTGGGCTGTAGAAGGAGAGAAGGGAGGTGAGGTAGGAGGGGGCGAGGTGATGGAGAGCCTTGAAGCCGAGGGTGAGGAGTTTCTGCCTCATGTGCAGATTGATTGGTAGCCACTGGAGATTTTTGAAGAGGGGAGTAACATGCCCAGAGCATTTCTGGACAAAGACAATCTGGGCAGCGGCGTGAAGTATGGATTGAAGTGGGGAGAGACACGAGGATGGGAGATCAGAAAGGAGGCTGATACAATAGTCCAGACGGGATAGGATGAGAGCTTGAACGAGCAGGGTAGCGGTTTGGATGGAGAGGAAAGGGAGGATCTTGGCAATGTTGCAGAGCTGAGACCGGTAGGTTTTGGTGACAGCTTGGATGTGAGGGGTGAACGAGAGAGCAGAGTCGAGGATGACCCCAAGGTTGCGGGCCTGTGAGACGGGAAGGATGGTAGTGTCGTCAACAGTGATGGGAAAGTCAGGGAGAAGGCAGGGTTTGGGAGGGAAGACAAGGAGTTCAGTCTTGGACATGTTGAGTTTTAGGTGGTGGGCAGACATCCAGATGGAGATGTCCTGAAGGCAGAAGGAGATGCGAGCCTGGAGGGAGGGGGAGAGAGCAGGGGCAGAGATGTAGATTTGGGTGTCATCAGCGTAGAGATGATAGTTGAAGCCGTGGGAGTGAATGAGGTCACCAAAGGAGTGAGTGTAGATCGAGAACAGAAGGGGACCAAGAACTGAACCTTGAGGAACCCCCACAGTAACGGGATGGGAGGGGGAGGACGACCTGCAAAAGAGACTGAGAATGAACGACCGGAGAGATAAGAGGAGAACCAGGAGAGGAAAGAGTCTGTGAAGCCAAGGTTGGATAGCGTGTTGAGGAGAAGGGGGTGGTCCACAGTGTCGAAGGCAGCTGAGAGGTCGAGGAGGATTAGGATAGAGTATGAGCTGTTGGATTTGGCAAGCAGGAGGTCATTGGTGACATTTGAGAGGGCAGTTTCCGTGGAATGTAGGGGATGGAAGCCAGATTGGAGGGGGTCGAGGAGAGAGTCGGTGTTGAGGAATTCGAGGCAGCGTGTGTAGACAACTCGTTCAAGGAGTTTGGAAAGGAATGGTAGGAGGGAGATGGGGCAATAACTAGAAGGTGAGGTGGGGTCAAGAGAGGGTTTTTTTAGGATGGGAGAGACATGGGCATGTTTTAAGGCAGAGGGGAAGGAACCAGTGGAGAGTGAGCAGTTGAAGATGGAAGTTAAGGAGGGGAGAAGGGACGGAGCAAGAGATTTCATGAGATGAGAGGGAATGGGGTCAGAAGCACAGGTGGCCGGAGTAGCACTTGAGAAGAGGGAGGAGAGCTCCTCTGAGGATACTGCTGGGAAGGATGGAAGAGTAGCAGAGAGTGTTGAGAGCCGCGGGGTTGGAGAAGGTGGGGGAGTGACTTTGGGGAGGTCAGACCTGATGGATTTAATTTCCTTAATGAAGTAGGAGGCCAGATCGTTGGGGGTGAGGAAAGGAGGAGGGGGAGGAACTGGGGGCCTGAGAAGGGAGTTGAATGTACGGAAGAACTGATGGGGATGATGGGCATGGGTGTCAATAAGGGAGGAGAAATAGTTTTGTCTGGTAGAGGAGAGGGCTGAGTTAAGGTAGGAAAAGATAAACTTGAAGTGAACGAGGTTGGCACTAAACACTTGGAAAGTACAATAGAACAAATTTGCTAGACAGGTTTCCTGCCCGCAACAAGCTTACAAGCTAGAGGGAAAGTAGGACTACTGATCTCCAAGGATTCCATTCAGTCATAAATTCAAGGAATCCAAGGATTCCATTCAGATGAAGAAACTGAGGCCCAAGCAGGGCAGAATTCAACCCAAATGTTTCTGGTGAGCAATGGAACTGGACCTCCTGGCTCATAACCCCGGGTTCTCTCCGGACTAGGTCAGAGCTTGTATCTGGTCTCTGTCCAGTCTGTGCCCTCCTGCCTGCTTCTCTGACCTGTGACTCGAGGGCCCCTTCAGGTGGTGGAAAGGGAGTGGTGGGGAAAAGGGTGTTTAAAATGCCACTCTGCTTACGCGGATGGCCGGTGGCCTTACATATCCTCACTAATTTACTACTCATCAGATGAGGGGGGAGGACGAGACTCAGAGGACAGAGATTAAATGGTCTGAGGCTGATTTGTTGGAACAGCTGTCGGGACCCCAGCCCGAAAAGAGCGGCCAGGAACACTAATGCCAGAGTCAGAGGCCTTCTTGTGACAACCGGAAAAGAATAAAGACGGCAAGCCGCCCATCTCTGATTTTCCTGGACGCCTTAGTTGGGGGATAAGGTTGGAGTCCAAGGAGCCTGGCCCTCCTGGGACTGCCCCATTGAGCTGGGGTCAAAGCACCCTCCCTGTGGTGGCATTTAAGTGCTGGGGTAGATAGAGTTCAGGCAGACCGGACACTGTCCCTGTCCCACATGGGGGTCTCAGTCCAATTAGGAGGGAGAACAAGTATTCTATTTCACCCTATTTTACAGATGATGAAACTGAGGGATAGCAAAGTTAAGTGACTGCCCCAAGGTCACGTGGCAGACAAGTGGCAGAGCTGGGATTTAAACCCATGTCCTATGACTCCCAAGCCCAGACTCTTTCCATTGGGCCATGCTGCTTTTCTCTGTGGTGCCTCTGATTGTGAATTTCCAGAATTGGGCTGGCCTGGGAACAATTGCTGCAGGAGGCATGTAGGCTAACTGGTTCCATTCATCCACTCATTCAGTCATGTTTATTGAGTGCTTACTGCGTTCACAGCATTGTTCTAAGCGCTTGGGAGAGTATAATACAACAATGAACAGATACAGTCTCTGCCCATAACGAGGGTTCCGCAACAGGATGGCAAGTTTTGCACTACTTCCCATTATTATAACAAACGTGATGTAACAAATGAGCGGTTTATGACTACTAATCAGTCATCTCAGAGTTTAAATTACTCAGTTGCCCGATCTTCTGAGCAGGGAGCGGCATCTGGAAAGAGGGAGGGGGGATTTTCTATGGAGCTCAGTAAGGAGAGAGGGATGGTGTGTGCAGGGAGCAGACTGCCTACTGAGATCTGCATGCATGGGGTTTCCTCGGAAGTGGAAGTAGTTCTGTCCCCACTTTCCCTCCGTATCCAATCTATCAATCAATGAAATTTATTGAGGACTTACTATTTGCAGAGCACTGAACTAAACAGTTGGGAGAGTAGTGAGAAGTAGCATGGTATAGTGGATAGAGTACAGGCTTGGGAGTTATAAGGTCATGGGTTCTAGTCATGGGTTCTAATCCTGGCTCCGCTCCTTGTCTGCCATGTGACCTTGGGCAAGTCACTTCACTTCTCTGTGCTTCAATTACCTCATCTGTAAAATGGGGATCTAGACTGGGATCCCATGAGGGACAGGGACTGTATCCAACTCGATTTGCTTGTATCCACCCCAGTGCTTAGTACAGTGCCTGGCACACAGTAAGCACTTAACAAATAAGTCAAGGTCTATCTCCTCATTTGTTAGCCCAGGCTCTAAAGCAGCAGCCAGAGTGGGGAAAGTAGAAGAGCTCCAGCCGGCCCTCACTCAACCCCAAATCTAATAGCCCCGGCCACAGGTTGGGTGGAGGATATGCAATTCATTCATTCATTCAATCGTATTTATTGAGCACTTACTGTGTGCAGAGCACTGTACTAAGCACTTGGGAAGTACAAGTTGGCAACATATAGAGACGGTCCCTGCTCAACAGTGGGCTCACAGTCTAGAAGGCTAGTGTTTGTTTTCTTTTTATTTAAAAAACTGACAAAAATGATAACTCCCCTGGGGCCAGCAGGGGTCCGGAGCAGGGGTGAACCCTGGGCAATGGTGTGGACACTGACCGGCCCAGCGGGGCCAGGCCGGTGCCGTCATTATCGCTACATGCATGCATGCAGGAGGTGGGCTGGAGTCAGATTGCATCATATGACTGACAGAAGGAGAAGGTGCCATGTTGGGTTGTAGAACTTTGGGATTTACTTTGGGATTGGTAGAACTGATAGGACAGGAAGCAGGATGGCCTAATTGATATAGCCTGGGTTTGTGAGTCAGAAAAACCTGGGTTCTAATCTCAGCTCCACCACGTGTCTGCTGTGTGACTTTGAGCAAGTCACTTCATTTCTCTGGGCCTCAGTTACCTCATCTGTAAAATGGGGATTGAGACCATGAGCCCCACATGGGACAGGGACTATGTCAAACCTAATTGGCTTGTATCTACCCCAGGGCTTAGAACAGTGCTTGACACATAGTAAGCACTTAACAAATGTCATCATCATTATTATCACTCAGTCAAATCTGTAATCCAACAAAACACCTCTTATGCAATCACGCCCCCGTCACTGACCCAGCTAACCTAACCCCTCAACAACCTCCTGGGAGAGTCAGTGCTGTTCTTGGAGGCCTCGGCCTGGGAATTCTCTGAATAATAATAATTGTGGTACTTGTTAAGTGCTTACTATTCATTCATTCATTCGATCGTATTTATTGAGCGCTTACTGTGTGCAGAGCACTGTACTAAGCGCTTGGGAAGTACAAGTTGGCAACATACAGAGACGGTCCCTACCCAACAGTGGGCTCACAGTCTAGAAAGGGGAGACAGAGAACAAAACATATTAACAAAATAAAATAAATAGAATACATATGTACATATAAAATAAATAAATGGAGTAATAAATACATACAAACATATATACAGGTGCTGTGGGGAGGGGAAGGAGGTTAGGCGGGGAGGATGGACAGGAGGAGGAGGGGGAGAGGAAGGAGGGGGCTCAGTCTGGGAAGGCCTCCTGGAGGAGGTGAACTCTCAGTAGGGCCTTGAAGGGAGGAAGAGAGCTAGCTTGGCGGATGTGCGGAGGGAGGGCATTCCGGGCCAGGGGGATGACGCGGGCCTGGGGTCGACGGCGGGACAGGCAAGAACTAGGCACGATGAGGAGATTAGCGGCAGAGGAGCGGAGGGTGTGGGCTGGGCTGTAGGAAGAGAGAAGGGAGGTGAGGTAGGAGGGGGCAAGGTGATGGAGAGCCTTGAAGCCGAGGGTGAGGAGTCATTGTTCTAAGCACTGAGGCAGATACAGGATAGAGAAGCAGCATGTCTCAGTGGAAAGAGCCCGGGTTTGGGAGTCAGAGTTCATGGGTTCTAATTCCGACTCTGCCAATTGTCAGCTGTGTGATTTTGGGCAAGTCACTTAACTTCTCTGTGCCTCAGTTACCTCATCTGTAAAATCGGGATTTAAGACTGTGCGCCCCACAGGGGACAACCTGATTACCTTGTATTCCCCCCGGCCCCCCAGTGCTTAGAACAGTGCTTTGCACGTAGTAAGTGCTTAACAAATGCCATTATTATTATTATCATACAGGGTGATCAGACAAGTGAAAGTCCTCTGAACCGCTTCTGGGGTTGGTTGACTGGAACTCAGAACTTGGTGCTGGGAAGGATCTTGTAGGGCCATTTTATCCATCCCCCTGCCTTCCAAGTATTGCTCCTGTCCCAGTTGAATGGGGAAAATGGTCCCAGAATGGTACCCAAGTCATAGAACAAGGGGTTTAATTTGAACCAACATACCTCCCATCCCTAGGATTCTGTGGGGATAGATATTCCCAGAAAATTCCCATGCAGCAGCATTGTAACACCGGCCAATCAATCAATTGTATTTATTGAGCACTTACTATGTGCCGAGCACTGTACTAAGTCCTGGGGGGGGGGGGGGTACAATTGGTAGACACTTTCCCTGCCCACTATGTGCCAGGCACTGTTCTAAGCACTGGGGTGGATACAAGCAGATCAAGTTGGACACAGTCCCTATCCCACGTGGGGCTGACACTCTCAATACCCACTTTACAGACAAGGTAACTGAGGCACTGACAAGTGAAATGATTTGCCCAAGGCCACACGGCAGACAAGAGGTGGAGCCGGGATTAGAACAAATGACCTTCTGATTCCCAGGCCCATGCTCTAGCCACTATGCCATGCTGCTTTTAAAACATGCTACTTAGAAGCCTAAGTAGGAGTGAGAACAGAAGCACAGAGAAATGGAGGGACTTGCCCAAAGTCGAGCAGCAAGGAACTGAAGGAGCTGGGATTAGAACCGAGGTCCTGTGACTCCCAGGACTGTGCTCTTTCTCTAGGCCATGCTGCTTCTGATAGATCTCCTGGGGCTGGGTGGGCTTAAAAATGAGGAAAATGAGAATCAGTCTGGACAATTGGTTTTCTTTTGTGGCTCTTAGCTCTGGATCTTGTAGCCAGAGCTATTGCACCTGCTTGTGGCAGAAGAAAATGTGGAGGTAGGGAAGGATTAACAAAATGAAATAATGTTAGCTGAGGGTGGGAGAAGTTGGGGGCTGTTAGGGAATTGGAGGAAATGAGAGGGAACTGCACGGAGCATCAGAAAAGAATAAAAATAGTAATTGTGGTATTTGCTAAGCACACGTTTGACACAGAATAATCTGATCAGACACTGTCCCTGTCTCACATAGAATTCACAGTCTAATGGGGAAAGACAACAGGTCTTTAATTCCCATTTTACAGGTGAGGAACTCGAGGCTCAGAGATATTAAGTGACTTGTCCAAGATCACACAACAGGCAAACAGTGGGGCTAGAATTAAAATCCAGGTCTCCTGACTACCCAGCTGACTCTCTTTCCCACTTGGTGCAAACCCCTCAGGGTGGGGTAATAATAAAAATAGTAACTATAGCATTTGTTAAGCACTTCCTATGTGCCAAGTACCGTTCTAAGCACTGGGGTAGATACAAAGTCATCAGGTTGTCCCACGTGGGGATCACAGTCTTAATCCCCATTTTACAGATGGGGTAACTGAGGTACAGAGAAGTTAAGTGACTTGGCCAAGGTCACGCAGCAGACAAGTGATGGAATTAGAACCCACGTCCTCTGACTCCCAAGCCTGGGCTCTTGCCACTAGGCCATGCTGGGTATGGAGGGCAGTCCTGAGTCCTACAAGGAGGGCTAAGAGGTGGAGCAAGTGCTGCGGGGGGGGGGGGGGGGGGGGGGGGGCAGGGCCAAAGTACGAAGGGGATGAGCAAAGCTTCTCAAACTCGGATGACTCAGATGGATGATTCAGTTTCCCCGTGATCCTCCTCGAGATTCATGAGTCTCTGGTCTGCCTTTGCCCTGCTCTTCCTCTCCTCTCCCCCCAGGCCCATGGTCACCTTTCCCCTCCCAGTATTTCTAGAAAATCTAACGCCCCCCTAGAGGCGAGCTCTAATCCCGGCTCCACCACTTGTCTGCTGTGTGACTTTGGGCAAGTCACTTCACTTCTCTGGGCCTCAGTTATCCATCTGTTAAATGGGGATTAAGACTGTGAACCCCACATGGGACAACCTGATCACCTTGTATATAATAATAATAATAATGACATTTATTAAGTGCTTACTATGTGCAAAGCACTGTTCTAAACACTGGGTAGGTTACAAGGTGATCAGGTTGTCCCTCGGGGGGCTCACAGTCTTAGTCCTCATTTTACAGAGGAGGTCACTGAAGCACAGAGAAGTTAAGTGATTTGCCCAAAGTCACACATCTGACAATTGATGGAGCAGGGATTTCAACACATGACCTCTGACTCCAAAGCCCATGCTCTTTCCACTGAGCAACACTACTTCCAGTTTTTAGAACAGTGCTTGGCACATAGTAAGTGCTTAAAAAATACCATTTCATCATCATCATCATCATCATCATCATCATGGCATTTGTTAAGCACTTATTATGTGCCAAGCACTGTTCTAAGCACTAGGGGGATACAAGGTAATCAGGTTGTCCCACATGGGGCTCACAGTCTTGATCCCCATTTAATAGATGAGATAACTGAGGCACAGAGAAGTTAAGTGACTTGCCCAAAGTCACACAGCTCCCCTCCCACCCTCCACCCAGTTTTCCTAGCAAATCTAGCGCCCCCTAAAGGCATGGAGGACAGGTGGCTCAGCCTGGCCTGGGGCTTCAAGATCATGCAGCCTCATTTCAGCCTGAAGTCATTCATTCATTCATTCATTCATTCATTCATTCATTCATTCATTCAATCAATAGCATTTATTGAACACTTACTCTGTGCAGAGCACTGTACTAAGCACTTGGGCGAGTACAATATAACAATAAACAGATATATTCCCTGCCCACAATGAGTCACCCCACCACCCCAACTGCAACTGGGTATGGAGTCCAGCAGGGCTAATCAGGGGGAAACCGGCAGTGGGTGGGTCTATCAATCAATCAATCAATCAATCAATGGTATTTATTGAGGATTTACTATGTGCAGAGCACTGTACTAAGCACTTGGGAGAGCACAACATAATTAGCAGACATGTTTCCTGCCCATGAAAAGCTTACAGTCTTAAGGGGGGGCTTATATAAGTGATATATTATAAATTACTTAATTACTGTCTGCCTCCCCCTCTAGACTGTTTCTTTGTTGAGGGTAGGAATCGTGTCTTCCAAATCTGTTATATTGTACTCTCCAAAGCACTTAGTTGTGAGCAGGAAATGTGCCTGTTAGATTGTTATATTGCAGTCTCCCAAACGCTTAGTCCAGGGTTCTGCACACAGTAAGCGCTCAATAAATGCAACTGACTGACTGACTGCTCCACACACAAGTGCTCAACAAATACAAGATTGATTGAGGGAGCTGCACCAGTTTAGCAGAGTCTGCATTTTTCCGACGTGCCAAATACGCAGAGCGGGGTCCTAAAATGGAGGGAAAGGGCTTATCATCAACTTCCGCGTCCCCTGTTCCCCCTGCCTCCCACCCCCCACCTTCCCTCTTACTGTTTGCCCAGCCCCTGCCCACTGCAGAATATTCTCTGTCCTTCATCAATCTTGTACTTGGTTACAGATGGAAAACATTAGCTCTGGTTTACAAAACATGGCCGGGTTTCCTGTAACACGGGCACAGGTTGGACTGATCTGTCATTTGATCAGGGTGCCTGTGCCGGGGCCGGCGTCATAATCTACCAGCAACGTGATCCCCGACGAGGAATCTTGGGGCCGCGGCCAGGCCCGGAAAATCCCTGCTTAGCGCCAGGGCGGCCTGTGCGCCCACCCTTGGGAGTGGCTAGTCGCAGCCTTCCCGCTCCCTCCAGGGTTTGGGACTTTTCCCGCCAGTGGAGGGGCGGGACTGTGGATTTGGGAGTGGGGGGCTGGAGGGCCGGGAGCCTCCTAAACCTGGCCCTTGGAGATCCCGCCGGCTGCGGGATCTATGGATTTATAGCAAGAGTCACTGAAGGGTGTGAATGGGGAGCATGTTTGGGAGAAAGAGACTTTCTTCAGAATTCAGCACTGAAAAAGGCCAGCAATAATTGTACTCTCATTAGCGCTTAGTACAGTGCTTTGCACACAGTAAGCTATCAATGAATACGAATAAATGAATGACTAGTGAAAACTGTAGTCTTCGTTAGGTGCTTACTACATGCCAAACACTGGGGTAGAGACAGGGTGATCAGATCTGACACAGTTTCTGTCCTACATGTGGCTCAGTTTAACAGGGAGGGAGAATGGGAACTGAATCCCCATTTTACAGATGAGGACACTGAGTCACAGAGAAGTAAGTGATTTGCAGAGCAGGATCCTAAAAGTCACACAGCAGGCAAGTGGGGGAGCCAGGGTTAGAACGCAGGTCTCCTGACTCCCAGGCCAGCTTTCCATTAGGCTCACTGTTCCTCAAATCATTTAGGAAAGACAGGCTGTCCCCTAAACCTAGTCCTTCCCTCTTGTCCCCAGAGATGTCCCAGCCTCCTTGTCTCTCAAATCCCATTCTTCACCCTTTGGAAGTTCTTCCTTTCAACTAGCCTAAATCCCTCCTGCATTTGAAGCATCTGGAGTCAGAACAAGAATCCTTCTGGGAGTAAGAAATATAAAGCAAAATCTATTGACCTGGGTTCAGAATAATGATCATAGTGGTACTTGTTAAGTGGTGACTATGAGTCAAGCATTCATTCATTCAATCATATTTATTGAGCGCTTACTGTGTACAGAGCACTGTACTGAGCGTTGGAACAGATACAATATCAGCAAATGGACCACAGTCTCTGTCCTACAGGGCTAACGGTCTAAGGGAGAGGGAGAGCAGACATCTTATCCCCATTTTTACAGATGAAGTACTTGAGGAAAGTTAAGTGATCTCCCCGAGATCCTCCAGAAGGCAAGAGGCAGAGCTGGGATTGGAACTCAGGTCTTCGGAAAGCTTTGAGAGTGGGGCTTGCCCCACCAATCAATCAATCAATCAATCAGTGGTATTTATTGAGTGCTTACTGTGTGCAGAGCCCTGTACTAAGTGCTTGAGAAAGTACAATACAACAGATGGTGGATGTGTTCCCTGCCCACAGTGAATTTACAGTTTAAAGAGGGGCTCAGAGCACAGGACTAAAAGAAAAAGAGAGCATTTGGCCCATCTTATCCACACTGGCACCATTTTCTTCAACTCTAGGCCCTTGTTTCTGGGATGGAATTGCTAAAAGTCAGGGCCTGCAGGGAGTAGAGAGATTTTGGCCCCTGGAGAAGAGGAGGCACACTGCCTGCTCAGGGGGACAAAAATATTTTCTGATGATGATGATGACGATGATGATGATGATGATAAAGATAATAATAATGATGATGTTGTTGTTTGGTATCTTGGGCCTAAACCTCTAGACCTGTGACCTTATTAGGGTATCTATAGGAGGGGAGTGGGGGTGGGGGACCATGGATGGCATTAATCCCAGATTCCCTGCTGAACTGGAGTAGGGAGTCAACCAGACTCAAGTTCTCTGCTTGGGCCTGGCTTGTGGGTCGATTAGGGCAGGGGTGGGGGATGAATCACAGCAGCTGGAGGAGGGGTTTCTCTGTATCCGGTGCCCATTTCCAAGTCAGACCAGGGCCTTCTCTATGAGGGTAGCATCCAGAATTACCTAGGCATCACGGTAATTTTCACAGTTTGTTGGGGCCCCAAGCCAGCCCTAGGGGTGGTCTGGGCTGGAGACCTTAACCGGTTAAGCCTCTGAGCTCCGGCCCTTCAAGATTGGGTGACTTGGGTGGGCAGGCGGGGGTGAGTCCTTTGTCTACTGACCTGTGGTGGAAGGAGAGGGGATTTTGAAGGATTCCGCTGAGTACCCCTGGCCTTCCTCCTCTGCCTCACTTGCCTAGATTTCCCCTGAAAGGAAGGTTCACTCCATGGGGGCTTCAGCGGCTTTGTCTGGATTGGCCCGGGCCAAGCTGGTTGTGTCTCTCCCCACTGCAAGTGGTTCTGTCTTCCTGAACCTGCATTCCTCTGTGGGGTGGTCCGGGAATCCTCTCTTCCCACTCCCTCAGTCATTTCTGCTAACAAAGAGGGGATGATGCAGGGACCATGCTCTGGGAAAATCCATTTAGGGGCAAGAGCCGAATGGTCAGGCTTGACTGGGCCTCCTCATGTCTATGCGATGAGTCACAGAAGCAGGCTTCCTCCCATCCCACCACTCCCAGGCCACCCCCCCACACACACACACACACCAGGACACACCAGTGAGGGTCACCGCAGCCTCCAATTTGAACTCGGCCACGGCAGGTTTCATTTCCTGCTGTGGTTTCCCAGCAGCCAGACAGCACCCGGCTGGGATTTCCACACAGTAGCAGCTCCTTCGGGCAGTTTGACCTCTGGCTTTGCTCCGAAGGCCGATGTCCATCTCTGTAGGTTAGGTTGGGCTGGGCCTATTTTGCTGTTTCAGGCCTGAGCCTTTCATTGCCTTTGGGTCTAGTTAACTGAGCTGCGTGGGGTGAGGGAACAGGGGGAAGGGAAATTCGACTCCTCCCTCCCAAAATACATAATCCAGATCTGATGTGTCATACTAACCCCAAGGCGATGAGCAGAACTTGGGCTGGGGATACAGGGGTAAGACTGAACTCCTTATCCTCCATCTCAAATCCTGCCCTCTCCCTGACTTTCCCATCACTGTTGATGGCACTACCATCCTTCCTGTCTCACAAGCTCGCAACCTTGGTGTCATCCTCGACTCCGCTCTCTCGTTCACCCCTCACATCCAATCTGTCACCAAATTCTGCTGGTCTCACCTCCGCAATATGGCCAAGATCTGCCCTTTCCTTTCCATCCAAACCGCTACCCTACTCGTTCAATCCCTCCTCCTATCCCGACTGGATTACTGCATCAGCCTCCTCTCTGATCTCCCATCCTCCTGTCTCTCCCCACTTCAATCCATACTTCATGCCGCAGCCCAGATTGTCTTTGTCCAGAAATGTTCTGGGCATGTTACTCCCCTCCTCAAAAATCTCCAGTGGCTACCAATCAACCTACGCATCAGACAAAAACTCCTCACCCTCGGCTTCAAGGTTCTCCATCACCTCACCCCCTCCTACCTCACCTCCCTTCTCTTCTTCTACAGCCCAGCCCACACCCTCTGCTCTGGCGCTAATCTCCTCACTGTGCCTCATTCTCGCCTGTCCCACCGTTGACCCCCGGCCCACGTCCTCCCCCTGGCCTGGAATGCCCTCTTTCCGCACATCCACCAAGCTAGCTCTCTTCCTCCCTTCAAAGCCCTACTGAGAGCTCACCTCCTCCAGGAGAACTTCCCAGACTGAGCTCCCTCCTTCCTCTCCCCCTACTTCCCCTTCCCCATCCCCCCCGCCTTACTCCTTACCTCCTTCCCCTTTATGTCTATTCAGATTGCAGCCAAGTAGCACGGTGTGGTATTTAATCTTGTCTGTTCAGCAAGGTAGCTTCTTTATAACTTGCTTATTTATTCATATTAATGTCTGTCTCCTCCTCTGCTCCTCTGGTGCTAACGTTCTGACTGTGCCTCATTCTCTCCTGTCCCACCATCGACTCCTGGCCCACATCCTACCTCCAGCCTGTAATGCACTCCCTCTTCAAATCCGCCAAACTAGCACACTTATCCCCTTCTAAGCCCTACTGACAGCTCACCTCCTCCAGGAGGCCTTCCCAGACTAAGCCCCCCTTTTCCTCTGCACCTCCTCCCCACCCCATTACCCCAACTCGCTCCCTCTACTCTACTTAATAATAATAATAATAATAATAATAATAATGGCATTTATTAAGCACTTACTATGTGCAAAGCACTGTTCTAAGCACTGGGGAGGTTACAAGGTGATCAGGTTGTCCTACGGGGGCTCACAGTCTTAATCCCCATTTTACAGATGAAGAAAATTAGTAGATTTAGTAGATTTAATAGATGAAGTAACTGAGGCACAGAGAAGTGAAGTGACTTGCCCAAAGTTACATAGCTGACAAGTGACTCCAAAGCCTCTTTCCACTGAGCCACGCTCCTCACCCCACAGCATGCGTGTATACATGTACATACTTGTTATTCTATTTATTTTATTTCTATTTATCGATTCTACTGATGCCAGTCTACTTGTTTTGATGTCTGTCTCCCCCCCTTCTAGACTGTGAGCCCATTGTTGGGCAGGATTGTCGCTATCTATTCCTGAATTGTACTTTCCAAGCACTTAGTACAGTGTTCTGCACACAGTAAACTCTCAATAAATACGTTTGAATGAATGAATGAATTGTAAACTCATTTTGGGCAGGGAACATGCCTGCTAATTCTATTGTATTGTATTCTCCCAAGCACTTAGTACTTATGGGAAGCAGCATGGAGTAGTGGATAGAGCACAGGCCCGGAAGTCAGAAGGTCATGGGTTCTAATCCTGGCTCCACCACTTGTCTGCTGTGTGGCCTATGGGCAAGTCACTTTACTTCTCTGTGCCTCAGTTATCTCATCTATAAAATGGGTATTAAGACTGTGAGCCCCTTGCGGGACAGGGACTGTGTCCAAACCAATTTGCTTGTATCCACCCCAGAGCTTAGTACAGTGCTTGGCACCTAGTAACCACGTTATTATTATTATTATTATTACAGTGCTCTGCACATATTAAGAGTTCAATAAATATGGTTGATTGATTGACTGATCCAGGGTGAAGCTCTTCTCAATAGTCTGTACAGGCAGGGATTTGAAGAAAGTAATTGATAAGGACGTCTTTTCATAATAATGGCATTTGTTAAGCACTTACTATAGCCAAGCCCTGGGTAAATACTAGGTAATCAGGTCAGACACAGGCCCTGTCCCACATGGTTTTCATGGTTTAACAGAGCAGGAGAATGGGTATTTAGTTCTCATTTTACAAATGAGTAAACTGACACACAGAGAAATGAAGTGACTTGCCCAAGGTCACACAGCAGGAAGAGGCAGAGCTGGGATTAGAAACAGGCCCTCTGCTTCCCAGACCTGGGCTCTTTTCAGTAGACCACACTGCTTCCCATCAGTTTTTCAGTAGCACTTTTGTCTGTTACCCTTGCCCTCAGGCTAGGGCTCCAGGGCAGAGAGGTGAGCCCCGGGCTGCTTTCATCATGGAGCCCCTGAAATTCCCTGACTAAGCCCTCCTTTCTTCTTCTCCCACTCCCTTCTGCATCACCCTGACTTGCTCCCTTTATTCATCCCCCCCCCGCCCCCACCAGCCCAACAGGACTTATGTACATATCTGTAATTATTTATTTATAGTAATAATAATGGCATTTATTAAGCACTTATGTGCAAAGCACTGTTCTAAGCGCTAGGGAGATTACAAGGTGATCAGGTTGTCCCACGGGGGGCTCAGAGTCTTAATTCCCATTTTACAGATGAAGGAACTGAGGCACAGAGCAGTTAAGTGACTTGCCCAAAGTTAGACAGCTGACAATTGGCGGAGCCGGAATTTGAACCCATGACCTCTGACTCCAAAGCCCATGCTTTTTCCACTGAGCCATCCTGCTTTAACGTCTGTCTCCCCACTAGACTGTAAACTCATCATGGGTAGGGAATGTGCTTGTTTATTGTTATATCGTACTCTGAGTGCTCTGCACACAGTAAGGGCTCCATAAATACGATTGAATGGATGAATAGAACTTCTGCTGATGCGGTGGTTTTTCCTCATTGCTCCTTGCTCTCCCTGGCTCCAAACTGCGGCCTGGGTTGAACTCCACAATGTGAGGAGGGAGATTTGAGCAGAGTTGTCATCCTGGTGGTCTGAGGTGGCCCCAGAGTGTGCAGAAAGGGCTCTGAGCTATCCCTGGCCTGGAGCTGATGCCACCCCTCCCTTCCCTCTTCCCCTTTCACTCACAGTGTACACAGAGGTCCTGAGCCACCGCCACTTCAGAGCACCTCCACAGTTTTCAGCAGGTGCCCCCATGCCCACACATGGTATCCTTCTGCACCGTACCGGTCCCAGGGCCCAGCTTCACTGTTGGACTGGCTTCAGAGACCCTGGACTGCCGCCCCCTTCATTCATTCATTCATTCATTCATTCATTCATTCATTCATTCACTCATTCAATCTTATTTATTGAGCACTTACTGTGTGCAAAGCACTGTACTAAGCGCTTGAGAAGTACAAGTTGGCAACATATAGAGACAGTCCCTACCCAACAGCGGGCTCACCATCTAGAAGGGGGAGACAGACAACAAAACAAAACATGTGGACAGGTGTCAGGTCATCAGAATAAATAAAAATAAAGCTAGATGCACATTATTAACAAAATAAATAGAATAGGAAATATGCACACACACCTCAACACCGAGGTGACATGGTGTAACCCCATCCCAGCCCTGGAGTACAGCCTGCAGTGGCTTCTGGAGCCAGAGCTGCTGCTTTTTCTGGACATCTTCAACCTCCACTTTAGCACAGCTTGAAATTGACCCCCACACTCCACGTTGCCCAAGTGGTTGAGTATTTTGAGGGTGGCCTCCATCCCTCCATAAGCCATTCATTCCTTCAATTCATTCGTATTTATTTAGTACTTACTGTGTGCAGAGCACTGGACTAAGCACTTGAGTAGTATAAGTCGGTAACATATGGAGACGGTCCCTACCCAACAACGGGCTCACTATCTAGAAGGGGGAGACAGACAACAAAACAAAACATGTAGACAGGTGTCAAAACCATCAGAATAAATAGAATTATAGCTATAATGCACATCATTAACAAAATAGAGTAGTAAATATGTACAAGTAAAATAAATAGAGTAATAAATCTGTACAAATATACATAAGTGCTGTGGGGAGGGGAAGGAGGTAGGGCACATGACTCCAAGATGGTGGATCAGGCCATGAGGTGGAAATCAACAGACCATAGGAGGAGGGACCAGTAGCAATGAATGGGGACAATTGGAGACCGAGGGATGTTGACTTCTTGCTCATCCGCCAACGAGAAGCAACAGAACTTGACTGACAGTGTGGGACTAATGAGGGTTCGCTCTCCTGGGAGCATCTTCAGGAGGGCCAAGGAGAGCTGACTATGTCAACCAGGAACAGGCTTAGGCGGGATGTAGAGGATAATAATAATAATGATGATGGCATCTATTAAGTGCTTACTATGTGCGAAGAACTGTTCTAAATGCTGGGGAGGTTACAAGGTGATCAGGTTGTCCCACGTGGGGCTCACAGTCTTAATCCCCATTTTACAGATGAGGGGACTGAGGCCCAGAGAAGTTAAGTGACTTGCCCAAAGTCACACAGTTGACAATTGGCAGAGCCTGGATTTGAGCCTATGACCTCTGACTCCCAAGCCCGGGCTCTTTCCACTGAGCCACGCTGCTGTACACTGTAAACTAGACTGTAGGATCGTTATGGGTAGAGAATGTGTCTGCTAAACTAATTCTTTTATATTGTGATCTCCCAAGCACTTAATACAGTACTCTGCACATTGTAAGTGCTCAATAAATGCAATCGATTGATTGATTGATATTTTAAAACCCCAAATGTGTAAGCATTCGTTTTCAGTCCCTGGACCGGCGGCCATCGGCTGAGACCTCCCGGGAGGAAGTGGGATTAAAGGTGCCTGCCTTTGAAAGGACTGTTGCCACTGGGTTCTCTATCCTGCACCTTTCTGGGAGTGGTAAGAGTGTCTTTTGCTCATTTCCAACTTTCCTGCTCTCTATTCCCAATTGTTACCTTGCCTTTCCCCAGAAGATAGCAGCCAAATGTGCTCTCAGCTGGCAACCTTCAGAGGACCCCAGCCAAGTGGGGTGAGTGGGTTTCCTGGTGGCACAGAAACCCACCACATACCGGGATAGGGCATAAAAATATAACCTGGGCACATAATCTCCACATCCTACGAGGACCCCGATCTCCCTCAAAGCCTCCCTTTCCCCATGCAGTCTCCAGTTTGGGGCAGAATTAGGGGGCCTTTGGGAATCTAATTGGCTGAGAATCCAAACTCCTCCCTGCTCCCTGCCAGCCTCATTTGAGCCGGCCAGTGTTTGAGAGTAGTGAGCGTGTCCTGCACGGGGCTGTGTCCTAGAAAGGGGTGACTGGCTTTGGAGCAGTCATCCTGCTTTTGACAATTTAAATAAATTTGAGGCAGCATGGTCTACTTGATAAAGCATGGGCCTGTGAGCCAGAGGATGTGAGTTCTAATCCAGACTCTCCAAACACTTAGTGCAGTGCTCTGCACACAGTAAATGCTCAATAAATACAATTGAATGGATAATAATAATAATAATTGTGGTATTTGTTAAGCACCTACTATGTACCAAGCACTGTACTAAGCTCTGGTCTGGATACAAGCAAATCAGGTTGGACACAATCCCTGCCCGGTGTGGGGCTCACAGACTCAATTCCCATTTTACAGATGAGGTAAATGAGGCCCAGAGAAGTGAAGTGACTTGCCCAAGATCACACAGCAGACATGCGGCAGAGTCAGGATTAGAACCCATGTCCTTCTGACTCCCAGGCCCGGGCTCTATCAACTAGGTCATGCTGCTTCTCTTAGTGAATGAATGACTCCGCTTCTTGTCTGCTGTGTGACCTTGGGCAAGTCACTTAACTCCTCTGTGCCTCAGTTTCCTCAACTGCAAAATGGGGATTCAATACCTGTTCTCCCGCCTACTTGACATGATCTCCATGTGGAACAAGGATTGTATCCAGCCTGATTAACTTGTGTCTGTCCCAGAGTTTAGAACAGTAATTGACACACATAGTGGGTATTTAACAAATGACATTAAAAAAGAAAGAAAATTTCTTGTCTGCCAACCTTGGCTTGTGGCCTGAACTCTTCCTTAGCTTTTCCTTTCTCTGTTGATTGCAGTAATAATAACTGTGGTCTTCATCAGTACTTAACTATGTGCCAAGCACTGTACTAAGCCTTGCTGGAGTAGATAAAAAGTAATCAGATCAAATTACTTCCTATCAATTTATTTAATCTGTCCAAAATGACTTCTGCTTTTCTAAGAGAACCCCAGGGTCTATACAATCTGAATTCAGATTCTTAAAGAAAAGGTTGCGGTCAAAACCAAAACGTCAAAGAAAAACGCACTATGGGTGCTTGCGTTTCTGAGGAGCAGGTGATTTACCCACACCCCACTTCCCCGTCTTTCTGGGAGGATGGTACAGCCCATGTGGGGAGGCAGATTTGTGTCCATCTTTCACTCCCCCCCTCCACATACCTACCGCATGTATTTCTAGTCTGGCCATATGCTTCATGCTAAATAAATGTGCGTTTGCTCTTCGTACAGAAAAATCCATCGCTTTAATTGTTTGGCATTCCACCCCCCTCGCAGGTGTGAAAGGGGTTGGTGACTGCTTTTCTGTTAGTGGTATACATTTCAGTGTTAAAGCTCCACTAATTACATAGGCGTAAATTACATTTTTGCCTTCTGATTCTTCTTTTCAAACTGCTCCGGTTTTATGTAACATTGTTACTTCTGACATTTTATACTCAACGATTTTTTTGAAAGAAATTTTTCCAGGATCCTTCCTCCCTTCCTGTAATTATTTCTTACAGCCAATGTCCCACAGAGCTGTCTCTTCCCCAATTAGTAATGAGCCTGGAAATGGGAAACTGGATTTGGTTCGCTGGGGACCTCTTAGTCCCTAACACTAGACTGTAAAATCCTCACTAGATTCTAAACTCCTTGAGGGGAGGGATCACCCCTACCGACTCTGTTGTATTGTACTCTTCCAAGTGTTTAGTGCAGTGCTCTGCACAGAGTAAGTGATTAATAAATATATTGGATGACTGATAAAAGAAAACTATATGACAATTGTTATATGCACCGTCATGGAAGCGTTGGGCCCTTATGTATTCGGGGGATTACAGAATTAGCTGGCAAAGAAGCAGTGTGGCCTAGTGGAAAGAACCTGGGCTTGGGAGTCAGAAGACCTAGGTTCTAATCCAGGCTTGTGTGACCTTGAGCAAGTCACTTAACTTCTCTGAGTCTCAATTACCTCATCTGTAAAATGGGATCTGTGGTGCCTGTGGGGCCTGTGAGCCCCATGTGGGACAGGGACTGTATCCAACCTGATTATCTTGTATCTGCCCCAGCAATTAGTGTAGTGCTTTGTATTTAGTAAGTGCTTAATAAGTACCATTAAAATAAAAATTGGCTAAAATGAAGGTTTTGAATGATCCATACTGTTCCAACATTTCAGCCTGGTTTAGAGGGGCAAGTTACTCATAGCAGACGGTGGGTGTCTTGTTGAGGGAGGAAACAAACTCCAAGAGAAGGCAAGGTTTAGTGTGGTTCTCAGGCAACAAGTGTGTATGAGAGGGGTGCGGGGGGGGCGGGGGAAGGGAATGCAAGGCAGAGTTAGAACCAATGCTCTCCTGGCCCCTGCCTCAGACTGATTTCCTTGATGGTTGGGGCCTCCAAGCTCCTCCTTCCCTGGAGCTGCAGAAGAAGGCCCACAAAATTCCATGCGATCATGACTGGAAGGCAGGGCCCGGGCTGACTGAGGATCCCAGTGAGTGACTGGAAGCTCGTTGTGGGCAGGGACTCTGCCTACCAACTCTGTTGTAGTGTACCCTCCCAAACACTGAGCACAGTGTTCTGCACACAATAAGGGCTCAATAAATACCACTGATTGATGGATTGACTGGGCAAGGAGGGAGCTCAGAAGTGGAAAACCCTCTGTTTAACTTTCCAACACTGGCCCCATCCTGGAGTGTCTTGGGCAGTGTAAAATAATGGCCCAGGCCCAATCCAAAACTCTAGCACTGAGCTTGGCACAAACCCTCCATTCCCCTGTAGCCCCCTCCCAGAAACACCCCTCCTAGGCCAGCCCTGGTGGGTCACCTTCATGGAGACCCGGAAGAGGTCACAAGCAGCATGGCCTAGTGAAAGAGCACAGGCCTGGGGGTCAAGAGACCCCAGTTTTAATACCAGTTCCACTTCTTGTCTGCTCTGTGACCTTGGGCAAGACACTTTTCTTCATCTGTAAAATGCGAAGAAAATACTTGCTTTTCTCTTCCTTCCTTCCTAGGTTGTGAGCTCCATGTGGTACAAGGATTGGGTTTGATTTGATTATCTTGTGTCAGCCCCAGTGCCCAGCACAGTGCTTGGCATTTAGTAAGTGCTTCATAAATACCTTGATCAGCAGCGGTAGAGGTGGTGGACGCTGGCAGGTGTAGGGGTCCCTGAGGCAGTGGCCAGGATCTGCTTCCCCTCCTTGTGGAGAGGGCAAGGTTGGGCTGAGGATAGACCCAGGTGTGAGGAGTCTCCGGCTGGCTTGAGACTGGCTGGCCTTCCCCACCCAGTCAGCCCTGTCAAAGCTGGTCAACATTCAATGCCAACCTCCACCTCCCAGGGCCTGATTCTGTGCCAACCACCACCTTTTCCTCCTCTGCCTCCTTTTCCTCCTCTTCCTCCTCCCTCCAGGGGCTGCTGGGCTCTGCTCCTGCCAGCTTCCTGCATCTGCCGCTGGCCTGGGGCAGTCTCTCTTTCTCTCAGGACTGGCAGCTGGGTCAGTGGTGTCCTTGGGGTCTGTGTCGGAAAGGTATGTGGAGTCTGTGGGGCCTGAAGGGCCTCCCCGGAGGTCTGTGGAGGCCTGTGGGACCTGCAGTATCTGCAGAGTCCGTAGAGGTGGAAACTCCCCAGAGTGGGAGTATGGTGAGGGGGCAGGGAGGAGCTCTGGCCTTGGATCTTCCGATTTAGATCTGGGGAGACTAAGGATAGGGGTAGGGAGAAGCCAAGGGAGGTGGGAGTGGAGAGGCCAGGGGGAACGCAAGCTGCCGGCCATCAGGAGCTGTCAACAACCTCGGCAAATCTCCCAGACATCTGGGGCTTATCAAACAAGCAGCGTTTTTTCCTACATTAATCTCCACTGGGCCTGGCCCGGCTTTCATTTCAAAAGGCATCATTTCCCTCCCCCCCGCCATCCCTTCACCCCAAACTCCTCCCTCAAGAAAAATGTCTTCTCTTCCCCTTTTGCTCGATTTCTTCAGTTGCAGCTGGTCCACAAGGCTGTGGCTTTGAAATCCGAGCGAGCCCCAGAGAGGCTGACATGCTTGTTGCAGGCAGCTAGCTCGCGGGGATAAGGAGGGGGCTGGGGAGAGGCAGGGTGGGGCTGGGGGGCAGTCGAGCAGGGGAACCCGGCTAATCAATGAAGAGGGTGTCTTTGGTTTCCACATTTCTTCTTCTCTTCCTCTTCTCCCGAAAGGCCTCTGTAGGTGGTGGGTAGAGGGAGCTGAAGGGCTGGGGGAAGAAGAGTGTAAACTCCTTGTGGGTAGTTCTATACTCTTTGGGTCTGAGTTCAGCACACTGGATCTTAGGGAGTTCACTCTGAGGGGCATGGGGTTGGATGAATTCTGAAGGGGAGAGTCCCCAGATCCACCTGTACTATCTGGGTGGCATTGCCAAGCACCTGGCCCCAGGTCAGAGGGTGGTCTACTGGAGCCACTAGAGAAATGAAACTCTCATTGGCTCTGCAGGTGTGATTTTGGTTTTTTAATGGTATTTATTTAGTGCTTACTACGTGCCAGGCACTGTTCTAAGCTCTGGGGTAGATACAAAATAATTAGGTAGGATACAGTGTCCCACATGGGGTTCACAGACTTAATCCCCATTTTACAGATGAGGTAACTGAGGCACAGAGAAGTTAAGGGACTTGCCCAAGGCCAAACAGCAGACAAAGTGGCTGAGCCAGAATTAGAACCCACGTCCTGCTGACTTTAACCCCTAGGCCACGTTCTCTATGTTGTTGCTGTAAGCCTACTACTCACAACAGCAGCCCTGAAAGCATTGGGGGAGGAAGGAGGAGAGATGAAGGTTGTGGGGGTGTCTGTATTTGTGCTGGGGAGGGGAAGCTATATGTTGGGATTGTAGACTATAAGCTTCTTGTGGGCAGGGATCCTGTGGTACTCGCTAAACTCTTACTATGTGTCAAGCACTAAGAGCTGGGGTAGAGAAAAAATAATCAAGTCCTTCTTGGGGTTCACAGTCTAAGCAGGAGGGAAAACAGATATAGATCTTCATTTTGCAGATGAGGGAACTGAGGCACAGAGAAGTTAAATGACTTTCCCAAGAATTCACAGCATGTCTACCAATGCTATAGTATTATCCACTCCTGAGCATTTACTAATCAATCAATCAATCATATTTACTGAGAGCTCTCTGTGTGCAGAACATTGGACTAAGCAGTACAGTTGGGAGAGTACAATATAACAGAGTCGGTAGACATGTTCACTGCCCACAGTGAACTAACAGTGCATAGCACACAGCAGCATGGTGAGGCGGATAGAGCTCGAGCCTTCTAAACCCGGCTTTACCACTTGTCTGCTGTGGGACCTTGGGCAAGTCACTTCACTTCTCTGAGCCTCAGTTTCCTCATCTGTAAAATGAGGATTGAAACTGTGAGCCCCACATGGGACAGGGACTGTGTCCAACCCAATTTGCTTGTATCCACCCCAGCGCTTAGTACAGCACCTGGCACACAGTAAGCGGTTTACAAATGCCACAATTATTATTACTAAATGCCACTTAATGATCGATCTGGGAAGCGGGAGGTGGGAGATTGTGTCTGGGAGCTCCCAAATCCCAGCTCCCAGCCCCCATCTCATCATGGGTTCAGTTTACCCTCCCCTTAACATGGTTGATTTCCTTTCCCGCAGGATGATCCATCCCTGATCCTAACAGTAGAAGTAATGGTCTTTATTGAGTGCCTACTGACCAAGTGCTTGGGAATACAGTGAATCAGAGGACAAATCCTCTGCCCACAAGAAGCTTCCCCTCTAATGAGAAGCAGTGTGGTTTACCACCCTACCTGCCTCACAGCACTTGTGTATATATGTACATATTTATTATTCTATTTGTTTCATTAATGATGTGTATATATCTAAAATTCTGTTTCTTTATATAGATGCTATTGATGCCTGTCTACTTGTTTTGTTTGGTTTTGCTGTCTGTCTCCCCCCTTCCAGACTGTGAGCCCGTTGTTGGGTAAGGATTTTCTCTATTTGTTGCGGAATTGTACTTTCCAAGAGCTTAGTACAGTGCTCTGCACACAGTAAGCGCTCAATAAATATGATTGAATTAATAAATGAATGAATGAATAGTGGATAGAGTATGGGCCTGGGGTCAGAAGGACCTGGGCTCTAATCCCAGCTCTGCCACTTGTCTTCTGTGCAACCTTGGACAAGCACTTCACTTGTCTGTGCCTCAGTTAACTCATCTGTAAAATGGGGTTTAAGACTGTGAGCCCCACATGTGGGACATGGACTGTGTCCAACCCTATTTGCTCGTATCCTCTCCGACTCTTAGTACAGTGCCTCACACATAATAATTACGGTACTTGTTAAGTGATTACTATGTGCCAAGCACTGTTCTAAGCACTGGGATAGATACAAGTTAATCAGGTTGGAAACAGTCCATGTCCCACGTAATAATAGTAATAATAATGACATTTGTTAAGCGCTTACTCTGTGCAAAACACTGTTCTGAGCACTGGGCTGGATACAAGGTGATCAGGTTGTCCCACATGGGGCTCACAGTCTTAATCCCCATTTTAGAGATGAGGT